>NW_010972616.1:876211-944741 GCF_000737465.1 Haliaeetus leucocephalus
CCCCTCCCCCCCCCCCCCCCCCCCCCCCCCGTCAATTCTGTGGCCCTGGCATCAGAAATACCTCACCTGGGCTGTGCTCACTGAGCACGACCACCTATTTGTCTGTATTCATAGTGGCTGCCTGAATACAGGTGCCTCACTAAGCATATGCAGATGGAAGTGGGAAAGGGAGATTTTCCCTGTTCTTCCACATCAAAGAATTGTGGCCTTTTTTCCGCCTCTCCCAGAGTCACCTGGTGATTTTGCCAAGACATCTGGGATGAGTATGTCTGATCTTGGCAGCTAGGAAGGAAAGCTGAAGCCCTGTAAGGGCAGAGGGTCTCATCCACATTCAGAAAGCAGCAGGAAGCAGGCTGTAAGAGACTGCAGGGTTTTTCTCACCTTTGTCTGAGGGTAAATAGCATATGCTAATCTGGATCCTTCATGGCATACCAGAGAACTAATCATTCTTGTCTATGATACTGTTTTCCAAAGGCTTACCCTTGTTTGAGTTGCTACAACTCAGCTTTTTTAAAAGGATGGGCTGTTGGCCTGTTTCTGACCCGCCACCTCACAACTGGGATAGGACCAGTACACAGCTCTCCATCTGGCTGCTACTCTTTGACCTATGTGGCATGGGTGGGCCAACCACCACTTAAAACCTCACTCTGATTTTTTCCAGAGCATCCAGGCAGAGTCCTCAGGGGAGTTCAGACAACTGCTGGATAGCAAACAACCCCAACCCTTGAGTTTATTCAAGCCTCTGTGTTTATTGTATTTCCATTGCGGGGAAAGGAAGTTTGAGAGGTGAGCTCCGGAGAGCAAAGGAGACTCTTCCAGTTCTGCAGTCCCTGAAATGGAAAAACACTCACATCCCAGCACTTGTCCTCCCAATGCCACCCTATTGAAGGGATGATCCACTCTCTCTTGCAGTCTAACCTACTTACAGTGCACAGGTTTTCACATTATGGTTATTGCCGAACTTAGGCATGAAAGTACCAAGAAATGTACCGCAGAAATAAACAATCACAAGATTATAAAATTATAAAGCTTTCTCCAATTCCAACTTTGAAGATTAAAATTGGGTAAAGCTTTCAAGTTTTTCTTGACTATGAAGGAAGACAAGTGCAAATAGTGGGAGAACAGGAAGGGATGAGGAGTGCTGTGAAGGGTAAAGAAGAAGGGAAAGGGACAATGAGGATTTCATATGACCACAGCCCTCAAGAGCAGGGACTCAAGTAAAATAAATACATAAATACAGAAAGTCATGCAGAACTAATTAGCTTCTTGCAGACAGCTGCTCAGGTAGTCTTAGTCCAGAAAGGCAGATTTTTCTTGTATACACTTCACTAGTAGAAGAAGCAACAAGGGGTTAAAGGTGAGACCCCTTACTGTTGAGGTATTACTGTTGAGTCTAGGAAAGGTGCACTGTACCTACAAAATGTCCAGCAGCTCTACAAAAACCTTTTTCTGACTGCTACTCTACAAAGTGCGTTCCTCTGTCTTTGATGTGAAGTTTCCACACTAACAGGAGATTTTTTGAAACCAACCTGTACGGCTGTTCCTACAGTTTAGGGCAGGTAAGCAGTATGTGTCACTGAGCAGCAGCTTCATTTTCCTTTGCGCTTCCACCTTTAGTGACATATACAAGCCTCAAGACAGGAACCTGAGGCAGCCAGCACAGGGATGAGCAAACACATCATTGCACAGCATTGCCACTAGGTGTAGCAAGAGCATTTAAATCAGTCTTGTTGGGTAATGGTGAATGACAGAGGGCTGAGTGTGTTTGCCTTGCAGAAACAATCACAGAGACTTAAAGTCTGAGAAGTGCCAGCTGGAAACAAAACTCACTTTGCTGGGCAGGCAGGACTTTAGGTGGTGAATAGTTACGCAAGCCTATTCTTCTTCAGCTTTCCCCTCCATCACTGTGCATGTATCCAGCACAAAAAAGGCTACCTGGGATATGTAGCAAGCAGAACTACGCATGCCAATCAAGATAATTTTGCTAAACCAGGCGCTTCTGGGGAAAGGAAGCATAACAATACAAAGATCTATCAATGGTAACTTGTTTCCAGTGACATAATATTCCTGAAATAGTGACTTGCATGTCAGAATCTGGTATAGCTGATGAACAAATATGGGTCATAAAGCAAGGTAAGAACTAGAAAAATATAACCTCCAGCATATAGATGAAATACAGAGGAAAGGAATGTTTAGGAAAGTTGAAAAAGCTGCAAGCTGAAACATCAGAGAGAGAAGGATATACAGTGCAGGATGGTAATATATTTAAGTCATTCTTACAAATCTGTTCTGACTCAGCAGTGACCAATTGTACATGATGCTTGGCAGGTGGGGGTGCCTCTGTTAAAAGTCTTATGGCCTGAAGGATACCACAAAGAAATGCCCTAAGAACTAGATTTTTAAAATTGGTTCTTCCTTTCATATGCAACTGTATTTTCAGTAGCAGCTTGTACCAGATCGATTGAGGCTTCTGGCATCTGAAGAAGTATCTGCACAATTTAAGTGTTGAAGTCAACAGAAAGCTTCCTAGTGACACCGATGTGATACAAATTACTCCCACATTCCATTTGGAAGTGAAATTGCCCACAGCAAGCAAATTTCCCACACCAGAAATGCTGCTGGCTTTCTGAAGCTTGGAGAAAATCCTCCAGCTGGGCGTCACAGGCATCTGCAAGATTCCTGAGTGACTTTTGGGTGGCAGTTACCTTAGGATTAGTTTTGGAGATGTCTGGGATTGACCACAATCACCTATGTTTAAAAAATATTCTTTCACCTCTACAAACAAAGTGGCAAAGTTATGTCAAGTGAAATAAGGCTGGTCTTCAAGCTTGAACAAAACTACACCACCATCTTTGTGGTATGACCAAAACAGAGTTTCAACCTGACATAATTCATGTCAGGGGCCAATTAAACTCTAATGCATCCAGAATTATTTTGGTTTTCCTTGTTTTACAGCTAATATCTATAGATTCCAGCTCAGAACACAGATTTTGACAGTGCTTATGCCCTTCAAAAGAAGTTAAAGAGCAATATAAAACTACTCCCTAGGCTCTGGTAATGTTCTCTTTCAATATCTCTTAAGAAACCTTCTCCAGGCTTATCAACACCTGTCAGCAGCAAGTGTATACTTCTGTCCCTTGACAGAAAGAGCAGCTTTAGAAAATGTCAGAACTGATCCTTATACTTAATATTTCTCTTATAAATATTTATTCTGCTGTCCTGCTGACTCTCAGTAAAGATGTGTCCCTATATGAGCCAAGACATCAAGATCAAACACATGCATGGTCCTATACTACAGACTATTCAGCACAGTGAATGCAACACAGCTTATAATGATGAGATTAACAGGCACCAAATTCTGATCTGGAACAACTCTCAGTTGCTGTGCTGGCTCAGGGCATCCTGAAATGACCAGTGAGAAAGTACTAGAAGGAAAAAGGCTATAGCTTTACAAAGCTGTGTGAAGAGTTTTTTCATCTAGATAAGTCTCCACATATTTTCTGGATATGTTTGTTTGCTTTCTAATTATGTTCATGAACTTGCTATGATTTGATGGCCATTTCATTGTTAATGCCTTCTGAAGAACTTTGGCAAACTACATAGCTGTAAAGTTCATCTACTCTGAAGAATTCACTAGGATACACCATGTTTGTTGACTGAAGCAATACTGCCATGTTACTCTTCTCCTTAGAATTGATTGTTCTAAGTAGAATGATCAAAAATATATTAAAAGCTTGGATAATCACAACCTTGATGCTAAAACAAAAAAACAGTGCTTACATTGGAAGGAAAATTATATTTATTGTCATGTTCTTTACCAGGTTTATTTTTCAGGCATTGGTGAGATAGCTGACAAATCACTCTGTTCCTGGATCTCTTTGCATATGTAGCTTTTTTTAATTGCTGTTGAATTATTAACACTACTTGTATGAAAATAGGATTCTAGTGCCTGTAAAAATATTTCTGCCCTCATTACTCACTCTCTTATTCCCTGTGTAACATCACAGCTTGTGGTCTATGACTTTATCATAATTTCAACAGTATTAATCTCTGGCGTGAAACATAGCTGACATTTTCTGCTGAGGCAGTAGCAGAGGATAAACACCCATGAAGAAAAATTACGGTTTAAGCGAATTTATTCTGTATCACAGAAGAAATCAATATACAGTAATTC
Organism: Haliaeetus leucocephalus; assembly: GCF_000737465.1. Lineage (NCBI taxonomy): Eukaryota > Metazoa > Chordata > Aves > Accipitriformes > Accipitridae > Haliaeetus > Haliaeetus leucocephalus. The sequence goes on from NW_010972616.1 coordinate 880,386, forward strand.
TACCAGATAGCAAAAAGGCTTCTTCTGGGAGAGAACACAGTGATTCTGCAGTGACACTGCTAAAATTTTCCATTGTGGACATACATTGTCATAGTAGGTAGGCTTCATAAAATTGCTAGAGATTATTTTCCTCTCAGAAAAGGCACTGAATCTGTGTCCCTGGCCACGCTGTGCTCCCCTCCTTTATTTTTCTGATGCCATAAGAACTGTGACGACTTTGCTCAGCTATGTCCTGTTCTTTTCATGATGTCTTTATAATGAAGGGAAATGGCTGCACTTCTTAAATCAGCAGTCACTGTCTATATCTGTGGGACCTCCCCATCTGCAGCTGAGAGAACCCAGAGAGAGAAATTCAAAGTAATTTATGTTCATATACTTTTTAGTCTCATTCACACACTGTCAGTGCAGGTGGCCATGCAGGGGCTTGGGGAAAAAGAGTCCAGCTTTCATCTCCTTCCTCCTTGAAAGATATTGGACATCAGTCTGATTGCTAGACAGTGTCTAATGTCTATATTGAGAGGGCAACAGAATTACTGAATTTACTCCTTCATGAACCACTAGGAAAAAAGGTGCTGTATTTTTCATTCATTAATCCCACTGAGAATAATTAATAAATTGGGATTCCAGCCTAGTGTTTTCACAGCTATTGTGCATACTTTGCTAAAGGACAGATTAACAAATAGTGAAACTTGAGCCAAATACTCTTTTCATGTAAGAATTTGCATAGGGGTATGGTTGGCAGCACTTGAAGAAGGAAAACTGACAACTGCTAAGTGCTTAAAGTGAGCAGGAAGTGTAAAAAAAGAAGGACATTTTTATATTTGCAGTGCAGATGCTTATTTAGAGTCATCTGAAGTAGCTGCTAGTGACAAGAAGCTAAAGCAAGGGTCTAAGTGACTTCATACAAGTCTCCACTGGAGATATTTGTGTAACACTCAGCATGGCTCACTTTGTGTTTTATAAGCTGCTCCCTTCCCCTCCAATTCCTCCTCATACTATGCATGGAAGTGTAATGAATCAAAGGTCTGGCTCTGGGTCTTTAGGGATTTCCAAGCTCGCTCTCTTCCCCCATCCCTCCTCCCCATACCAACTCCATTCCCATCAACAGCTGTAGGACTGCAACATGCAGATAAAGTCAACCTCTTTTGGTTACCATGGAAAGAGGCAAACTGCCGTTGTAAGGCTGAGGGACATTCAGTCTCTGGCTGGAGAACAGTTTCAGGGAGAACCCTGTTTCAGCAGAATTCCTCTGAATTCCTGCACTCCCAAGATGAAAGAAGAAAAATCAGAAAAAGACTGTGCTAACATGCTCTTCATTTGAAAGAACGGAGTTTGGCAGGAAGAGAAGGAACTAACCGGAGGGGACTTTGAAAACCCCATCAATGAGGAAATGAGTCAGTCCATGCTTGTATAGTCTCACCAAGAATCCCCCACAGGTAGGAATGTGTATCAGTTTTGTTGTACCCACATCATACAGTGTATCTCTCACAAAGATGCCAGTTGTATTGTTCCAGGCCAATTTTCTTAAGCCACTACACTTTTCTTGTTGCTATTGATAAAAAGAAGACAACTTCTATGCTAAGAATTAATGGAAGCTATGAAGTTTGCCTGAGTCCTAGGAATCCTTGCAGTTTCACTCAGCTGCACCTGGAGACACCAATTTAGGAAAGAACCCCACATAAATTTACAGCCAAAGGTACCTCCATCGGAGACTAAGTAATTTCTCACCTGCGACCTGGCAGCTAATGGTAACATTTGCTCTCTGGATTGTTTTCACTGTGCTTCCAATATCAACAGTGACAGCAGGCGATTCAGTATTGATCACAGTAGCTCTTGATGCCTTTATCAGTGGCTTTCCTGTATAAAAGAAGCACCACAGTTTATCAGACCAAGAACACTGGACTTGCATGGGACAGATGGCCTAGGACACTCGGTGCAAGTACCTACACAGAACAGGTGGACAAGGGAAAATGCTGGAGTGTAAGGCCACCTGTTTGTTATAATATTACAGTGTTGCAGAATTCCATGGGAAAAGCTGTCTTGGAAAAAAGAAAAAGCATACTTAGAGCAGAGGCAGAATAGCATTAAAGCCACATGCACCAGCTGAATCAATAACTACCAGTACAATTGCAGCTGCAGCAAGATGTTTGCCTGGTACTGCAACCAAAATACTATCCTTTGCCAAAGCCTGAGTGATGGCTACAGGCACATTAATAGTGCAGGAGGTTTAGAGGAAAACACAAGCTGTTTCTACACATTAATCAGTTTTTTTTTAACCTATAGTGGAAACACTGGGATTGGGAAGACCAGACCATAACCAGAAAGTTTTCTTGTAATGGCTAGTGTAAGAAGATGAGGGACATAAAAAAGCTCCTTTGGGTCAGATAAACTGTTTCGTTTTATCTAAAGCCTGTAGTAACAGTGTTATGCATTAACACTGTTTATCTCTAACAAAGATAACTGCTTTGCCTCCAACAAAATTTTCAAATTGTTTTCAGTGTGCTTCCAACATTGGTGACAGCAAGCAAGTGGGTCAAGGTGCTGCCCTGCTGTTATGCCTGGGGGCTTGAGGAGCCTTCTGCAACTCCTTTTGTACGGGCACTGCAAAGGCATGCCTACATGACACCACACAGTTCAGAGATACTCGGGCTTAGCTCTGAGAGAGGGGAGTGAAGCAGCAGAGCAGACAAAGCTGGGTTAAGGCAGCTCCTGTCCCAGCCAAAATGCTCTGCAGTCAGGATATCGGCACGAGGGGCAGAACATGACAAAAATGCTTTAAAGAGTATGGGACTTAGGTGCTTTTGACTCAGTGTTGTATTTTCAAACTCATCTTTACCCCAAAATCTATAAACACATTTTTTTTCCCCTTTAAATAGTCAGATACAAAACAGGTTCAAACATCATCAATTGCCTCCAGAAGCTGCAGTTTTAGGCTAATGTCTACCACTGGCTTAATTTGTGTGTTAGTCTGGAGGTGACCAAGGAAGAAAAGATAGAAGTGAGAAGAAGAATTTGGTTTCATTGAGCTCATGGAGAGTCCTGAAAATTTAATTCAGCCCTAACTAAATATTGCTCCATATAGCTATATTTCAGGGCTTTTAAAAGCTGCCTTTCATCTGGAATTCCTGTCATATCAGTTTGGGGTGGTGGTATTTTTTTAATTTTTATTTTGGTGCTTTTAATGCCTAAGAATAGCAAAGTAAAATATTACATTTGATTGTTGAAATATCTCCAAAAGTTTTCAAGCTTTGTGGCAAAGACTAAAGAAAAGAAAGAAAAGTTCTTCAGCTATCCATCAGCCTTTTATTTTCCTGATTGGTTTCCACAATCTCATCAAAAGATCAAAAATCTGTTTGCTGTTCAACCCATAAATGAGTAGCAAACCATTGAGAAAAATGGAAGCATATTCCACTGCCTTTTTTTCCATGCATATGTTAAACTAATCAGAAAATTCTTCAATGAAATAAGCTTTCTGCCCTACTCCTGATCCCTCTAAAGACGGTCTGATCTTTCAATTTTTTTTTTGGAGAAAGTAATTCCATTATGCCAAAAAGTTGTTGCATTGTTCCAAACACATTTCATAAGATGTGCAGCTCTTTGCCTTGGATGCAAGATGGAAATGTATACCAGTTTCTAAGCAGAGTTCAGCTTGAGTCTGGGATTCATGAATGTTAATTTATCTACAAAGGTTAAACTAGAGCCTTGACAATTAATTATAATAAAAAACCCAATAGCCTTCCTGTGCCACATGCATACCTAATGATCAGTTTATTTTTCTATAACTTCACACAAAATTGTCTCCACAAATTATGTTCTACAAAGACTATGGCTTTTAAACTCACTGGAGCAATATGGACAGAATAGCAGTTTTGACTGATGATTTTTTAACCTCATGTTCAGCTTCTTGCTGGTGGAACACAAGAAGTTTACTGTGGAGTTGCTCCTTATAAAACAATGTACTGTCTCAGCAGCAGCACCACTGTCATGTGGCTCAGGATTCAGCAAAGATATTCCTGATCTACAGCAGTGTAAAAAGGATCAGTGTTTTTTGCCTACATGTAATATGTAGCTCTGATGCAGATCTTCCTTTTCCACTCTGGGGGCTTCAGATCTTCTCCTTCTAAGGGACAGACAGGGTCTCTTTCCGGTTAGTTTACTGATCATCAGAGCTTCACTGCTGGCCATTGCTGCATTCTTAGGTTTTCTTTATGCTCCTCTTACCTGAAATTTTCTCCATGTTTGGTGTAAAAAACTTAAGCTCATCAACAACTATTCCTTCCTCTAACCATACATGGACATATTGGCAGCTGATGGTCACTGCCTGCACACTGGAGGCCTCCAAATGCTTCCACATTCTGGAGCAGTGAAATGGAGAGGTCTGAAAAGTCAGTAAGCTTTCTAGCATTCCTAATGTGTTTCCTTTTGCTTTTGCGATAAATAGGATCCTCCTTCTCTAAGACCTCTCCGCCTCATCACAGTCCTTAGCTGTCTTTTCTGTCCCTTCACTTTACCCCACAGCTACTTATTCATGTTTGCTGCTCTGTCCTTCTACTAGTCCTGACATGGTTGTAAGCCTGCTGACACTGCCTGCCAACAAACCTTGAATAAGCTGGATTTGTGTACTACCTCCCATTTTCCTTCACTTTTACTTGGGTGAGTTTTCTTTAAAACTGAAATCTAAACTAACAAAGGATATTTAGTCTGCTTTAGAACTCAACTGTTGGTAGAGAAATATAAACACAGAAGTTAATTTTTTGTGAGCTTCTCTTTGCCAGCAATTAAAAGAGTGTCAGCCATGCTTCTGCCACAATGGGTTGAATATGATACAGGGCTTGATCCTGCAAGGGGCTAGCTCTTCAGCTCTGATGTTTCTCAGACCTGCCTAATGTACATCTGAATAAGTCCTTCAATCAGTCTGTTAGACTTGAAGAGATCAGTGTTAGGTTTAAAATGAAGCATATGAGTTGGGAGGCTTGCACTGTTCTGCCCATATAGGCTGTGAATAATAAGGATGAGTACTGTCTTGAGAGCACGTCAGATGTAGCAAGGGAGAAAAGGCATTGATCTCTTGCAGAAATCCACAAATCTCATCAACTGTCTGTGAAAGCTGGACTATGCCTCAGGGTTTTCCAGAGTTCACACACCATGTTTTCACCAGTGTACCTCTGTTGACTCACCTTGCCCACCCAGCATTCACAGCCATCTGTTGCCCCACAAACAATTTCTGTCCAGAATCACACAAGTGGCAGGGACTATCCTGCAATCACAGAGAGTGAACTATTACCTGCTAAAGTGACAGCAATGGAGACAGAGTCAGATCCCAGGGCATTGGATGCATTGCAAGCATAGAAACCCACATCAGCTTCCACAGGCGCTAGAATCTGCAAGGAGTCGTCAGGCTGAAGCAGCATCCTGGAATAAAGCAGAAAGAAAGATGTAATAGTCTCTTAATTTGTGAATATATTTACTGGGATTTTTTTCAGGTTTTGGTAATTTTTTTACAGTTCAGGCCTCTAGGTTATGTTTAAATATCTATTAAGAAATTTAAAGTCTTATATTGAGACTGTGAGCTGTGATCACTTAAATTAAATTTTGGTCTCATTCCCAGTTCTTCTACTGCTAATAACGTGTATTAGAGAAAAATTGCTGAGTACTGAGGACATCTGCCCATGGTTTGTGAAACCTCCTCCTCTGCTGTATCACTTCCTGTATGATGTTGAATGAGTTGCCTAGCCTCCCTGTCTCCCAGTCCTGCAAAACAGGAGTAGCAGTAGTAAAGAAAAAGCCAAATTATTGCACGGCGAAAAATCAGGAAACCTGCTAAAGCTAGGCAGAAAGAAGTGAAGTGAACCACAGGCTGAGTGTCAAAGCCTGAAATAGGATCCAAATTCTTTGATTGCTGGGCAGTTTGTACAAACTCAACAGTCTTGTTGCTGCCCGAATAGTCAGTGAAGACAGAGAGGAATACTCAGCTTCTCCTTGGGCTGAACCAACTGTTTCTTTCCTCTGCCAGTAAGAGGAGCCTACCATGATCTCAGCATACTGCCAATGGTTAAATGGGATGAATATGGCCTTAGAGCTCTTATGAACTGCTTCTTTTCACAGTCTGGTTTTGCAGTGGTGTAACTGCCTCAGGGTCTGATGTATACCAGTTTAAGCAAGAATTCAGTCCATGGGCTCTTGTCAATGCTTATGTACTCTTGTTTTCAGCACAGTGTATTTCATGATTATTGTTCCTTTCTCTTAATATTTTAGGTGAAACTGTAGATAAAACCTAATGACAAATTACTTTTCTCACCAGCAACTTTCAGCAGCTGTTGTATGTAAACTCTTAGTTGAGGCTGTGACTGACAGTGACAAAGGTGAAACTGGGGGAGGGATACACGTATAAAACACATGCAATAAAAGTCTGCTCACAGATCCTGGAATTGATGAGTTTCTTGCCATTCCCAGCCCCGCAATGAAAACTGTTGTCTCATGGACCAAAAAGCAGCAAATACTTGATTTTGCACAATGCTGTGGGTGGTAGATCTCTAAACCAAACCAGGTTAGGGCCACCCATCAAAATCTATCATAGGAAAAAATCCAGAGTTAAAATTATCTTTTGACCCTTTTTTGAGTAATAATAATTATTATTAATAAAAGGAAAGAGCTGCCTTTTGTCAACCAAGTTTTGCAAGTGCCTAGAAAAATGCACATTTGCAAAACAAACATTAATCATTTAAAATTGCATCTTCTCTTGAAAAGCAAAAAAACCCCAGTGGTTGAAAAAATTCCCTCCCGACTTCTGCTTTCAAGGATCTTTTCTTTCTTACCACTTAGTCATAAACAGGGCAGACTTCTAGTTAGGCACTGCTAACAGTGCCAGCAACTAACGAATTTCTTTACTTACAAAACTAGTGTTAGCCTGCATCAATATCTCACATGTAAATTTTTTAACACTGACTGGTTCAATCTCTACATGGAATCCATTCCAGCTTCAGAATTTGTCCCAAATTAGACTACCATGTAAAAGTTAAAAGTTGTGTGTCTTCTTCCTGCATGTGTGCAAATATAGCATCTAGGCTAATCAGTCAGTCCTCCATCAAACTAACACCTACAATACCCTAAAAAAATTTTTATAAATGTTTCTGTCACCTTCAGGTTGAGGAAAGAGCTTGTTTAATATTGCACCTTGTAAAACACAAGGGATCATAATTTGTTTGTTGTTAATCAACTCTGCTGATGTAAATGTCTGTTTGTCAGTTTAAGTCATCTCAAGATCCAGTACAAATATTTTTAGAAATAGAAATAGGCCATGTAGCTACCTGCCTTTAAAAAAAACCCCTCCAACACACCTCCGTCTACCTAGTTTTAATGTCCTTCTCTAGAAACAAAGCTAATGTCCACTTCTTTTCAATAATTCTTTCTGTTAGTTGTGTGTCTCAATTTGGCATAGCTGCTTTTCTTGAAAGCAGATCTTTTATTATCCCTCTTTGTATAGAATGATTTTGGCTGGATTCCCTATCAGTAGATTGCTATTTTTGTTAGGTATTGAGTTGCTTGTCACTGGTGAAAAAAATACCCGCTCTAGCAATTCTATCTGTCAGCAGCATGTCTTCAGAATCTTGTTTATGGACTTAAAATAATACAGCTTAATATTTAGCCAGTCTCATCTCAGTTGGTCCACACTGCATTGTCTCCAAGACAAAAATGTATTTTACAGGACCCGTATCAGTGACTAATTCAGATGGCACCTCGCAAACACCTAACTCTGTATAACCTACTGTTTACATTCAGCTTCATGTCCATTTATAAAATACATTTCTGTTTTAGAAAAGTTGAATTATCAAGTACCAATGGGTTCCCACTGATGGAAATTACAGCATACTTGGAAGGCTTACTAAACAATGCATAAATCCCTTGAAGACTTTTAAAATTGATTCCTAAGGAAGTTAATCTGAATTTTCTTTGAAACAAAACATTTTCCATCATTTACAGAAGTCTCCAGACTTTGGTATAGATACTAGCAGGCTCTGAAACTGCACTCAGAAGCCATGCTGCTGTTAACCTGACACTTTAACCTTACGACACAGTATGGACACTCATGTTAAATATGCACTCAGGCTGAATATGTAGACTCAAGTCAAGGATCTTGTACTGGAACCACACAGATATTTTCAACTGCTGCAGCTTTTTGTGTAATATGTTTTCATTCTGTTGAGTAAATGAAAACCAAAACTTTTTGGGGGCCTGTGTTATATCTTTTTGTGACAGTACCTAGACTAAAGCTAAAGAAATTAATTTTTGTAAGTGGAGCTGTGTAGTAGGAGTCATAAATACTTTTAGGCAGATGGAACAGCTCGTGGAAGGAGGCAGTAGGAACAGAGCCATTCATTGCTACATCACTGGTCCAGACAAAATCCATGGCCACAATGCATAAAAGTGAGTGCCTTTATCTCAGTAATTGGTAATACACAATACAGGTAGTGATCACCTAACCTAAAACCAGCAATAAAAAACACAATACAAACCAGATATACCCAGAATCTCAGTACAGTCAGTAGGGCACAAACTGAGGGACTTCAGCACAACTCTCTGATCTTCCTCACCAAAAGTATCTCTCTTTGATACTGCTACAGCAAGGCCCATCTATATTAATTTTCTTATTCTCATTAGGACAGAGGTGGGCTGGAAAAACTGGTTTCTCTTCTCCATTCAGTGGCTGGCAAAGTATGAAGAAGACAAGCTGCAGAGCTGAAAGACAGCTCAAGCATACCAAACACTACTGCATGCAGATTGGCCTTGCAGTTTACAGCAGTACACCGTGAGACTGCTTAAACTGCGGCTTTCATTTACACAGCTGATTGGCAGCCAGCAAGAGCATTCTGAGCCAAAACCAGAATACTGCTGCTAAGAACTGAGCAAAACATCCACAACTCAATTTTTATATGCACTGTGATTTCTAAACTTCCATTAACTCCAAAGTTGCAGATGCTGAGTATCTCTGAAGCCCAGAGCACTGCTCATTTCCTTCCCCACCAACCTGAAGGAACTGTAAGTGATGAGTACAGAATGAATTTCGTAAAGTGGAAACTGCCTCAACCTTTAAAGAAGAGTTGTCAGTGAATAATGCTACTAACTGGCAAATAAACTGTACTTCCCTGAGTCTTTCTGATAGAAATTTTGAGCACATATAGTTGCCTAATAATTCAGAAGTACAACACAGCATTTAATGCTATTTCAGCCAAACTGAATGGAAAAAAAAACCAACATAGAAAGGCATGGTAAAATTAAAAAAAAAAAAATCCAAACTAAAATTTCAGAAATTATAAGACTGTTTTATTGTCAGCTAAATTAATCTGTCTGTTGCTACACCATGGCTGCTTATATAATGTGAGACAAACTTGTAATTTTCTCATGAGTGTAGTGGCCAGCATTAACCACATGTGGACTTTATGTAACCTCTATTCCCTTTCAAGCATACCACAGAAATCACAGTCACTTCAAGTAGAGAAAAAAGAATCCTTTAATGGCACAATTCCAACAGGATCTAACCACTGGTAATGAAAATCTGTATATGAAACTTTTTGGGGGGCCATGAAGATATTTTCACAGGAATATGGCCAAATAAAGGGATACTATAGGCCCAAGTCTTGATTAAGAGTGCATGTGATTTTCACATTTTTGCTCTTTGTGTCCCCTCCCCCTGCAAAAGTTACCATGTTTTGTGTGAAACCTAATATACTTACTAGCTTTCAGACACAGAAAGAGAGACAAGAACCAGTAAATTCACTACATTAGAGAAAACAACGATTTTGGAGTGATTCAGTTGTCAAAGTGAGAAAGGAGCTAATAAACTAATTGTGTAACTATGTATAAGTAGCAGTTGTTCCTAAATCAACACTTTTCTGGATGATCTGCAGGCATCACACTGGAAATAAATTTTAGCCTTGACTCCATCTTTTCTTTTTCCCAACCTAACCTTATGACTAAATTCAGATGTCTTACCTGAGGTCAGTATCTTGTGCAGAAAGAGCTGCTAGCAGATCTCTGGACTGCTTTGTTGTACCATATTGGTTAATATAACTGCCTCTTACGCTCTTACTGCCTATCCTTATATACCACTTTCTCACAGAACAGAACCAAAATATAAAATCTCAAGTATACACATGAGAAAAAATGTGTGCTATCAACACAGTTAAGCATATAATTAACATTGAAAATAGTCTCTTTTTGTGTGCTCTTGCACACAAATGAATAACATGGAGTGATAGGTAGGTAAAGGCTACCTGAAGGAAAACCAGCATAATTTCTGTGGTATGGTGATAAAAGCATTTTGCTACTCAAGTTTTCAGGCTACACCTGGGACCAGGACCCTGGAGTTTGAACAGATGAGGATGCACCAACTCACATCAGAAGACTAGCGTTTAGGGAACAATGTGTTGAGATGACAGCATAGCTGCAAATAGCCATGAAGTAAGGTTCCATAGTTTACAGCCTCTATCAGAACGTACACAGGGAATGGTGATTGTAATGCCCCCTGGGGTTTATCCTTGGGCAGTTTTACACACAGATACATATGTGGAAGGCAGAAGCTTCACTTCCTCCATCTTCTGTTACCACAATCATGTCAGACAGACCCTGCTGGAGCACTGTGAGAAATGCAATTCATATCTCCAACAGAAGATAATAGTAACAGTAATAATCAATAATAAATTTTTGGATCTCAAAACCAGTCTTCATAGCAGAAGTCTCCACCTTCAGTGGGAAAATACACTAAGCCTCCCAGCCTCCAGACATGGAGTGCTCTGTTGACTGCATTATGCACTTACCTACTTAAGTACTTTCCAAACTCTTCTTCTTACTTACTGAAACAGAAGTAAAGCTCCTGTTTGCCACACCAGACTGACCCAGCATCTAGACCTTGCTGAGGAGTTACAGTACCCTGTTTACCACTTCACATGTGTTAGCCCTTCTTTCTGCTATGAAATCAGACTACAGCAAAATATGGTTTTGTCCATGGACTGACAGGCAGTAAAACATGGAAAATAAAGAGTCAAAATATCAATTCTTTTCTTAAAAGTTAAATCATGTGTTTTACCTATCATTGTATTTCACCTCCTCTCCATTCTTAGCCCAGCTGATGGTGGGCTTTGGGTTTCCTACTGCTTCACAGTGAAGCAGCACGCTCAGTGTGCCACTGGCTAGGACCACTGTCTGTCCTAAGTGGGTAACAACCTCTGAAGCAGAAAGCTGTTGTGCTGCTGAAATCTTTCGGAGGATGGCAGGCTTCTGACGAGGTCTGCGCAAGCCATTTGCCAGGTCTACAGAGGTGGGAAGAAATGCTTCAGCAGATGATGTCCTCAGGGAGCTGGTTAATCCAGAAACGTGTCTGTGGAGAGGGTACTCCACAGAGGTTGAATCTACTCTTTGCCTTGACCCTTTGAGGACAGATTCCTGGTGCTCCCAGTGGCTCTTGAAAACCTCACGAGCCAGCTGCACAATAAGCTGCTCAATGTAGACATCTTTAAGCTCCTCAGGCTGTTGAGACAAATTCCTTATGATATCATCCAAGCGTTCCTGCTCTGTGACCATAGTAAATGGCAGGCTATACTCCTGGCTCTGGTCCTCCTCTGAGGATGTGTTTCTCTCCGTGGACTCCTGGGCTTCCCAGGACTCCAGATTTTCCCCTGGCCAGCCCCTGTGCTGTAGCACCCTTGAGACAATATCGTCATACCACCTGCTGGGGTCAACAAGGTGCCCTCGCTTTTCAGCCTTGCTCCCATTGAAGAGAATCCCATTGATATGTTTCTCCTCAGTTCGCAAGGCTTGATTTAAGCTGACCTTTCTCATGGCCTCTTCCTCCCTAATACCAGTAGGCTGTCCAGCAATGATCTTCTTGTTTCCAATTAGTTTAATTACAAAATGCTCCAGAGTTGGGCCTGCTGTGCAGGTGTACGTCCCGGTGTCTGAAGGCTTCAAACGATGGATTTTCATGTACCCGTAGGGTGCAATGGTGATGTGAGCTGAGCTGACGAGCCTCTTGTTGTCCTTCTCCCAAGTGATCATTGATTTCCGGAACCTCCTTGTGGGGCATCGGAGAATAACAGAGGTTTTGGGCAGCAGGTAGGCATACCCACCCACAATAAAGTGTAGCTTCTTCTGCTTCCTCGTCTGGATGTAAACTTTCTTTACGGCCATAATATGGGGGCTTTGCTTATGAGCTGGCTTGTTGTGCCCTGAAATATCATTAATACTATTAGTATGTGATACCGTTAAATAAAACAAGCAGTTTACTTTGGTGCTGGCAGCATTCAACCCATTAGACAGTAATGGGAGAAACCAGCCACCAGCTGCTGAACATTAAGTTGGAGCAATCAAAATAAAAGGAATAACGAGGTGCACTTTAGGAATGCAAAAGTAGTCCCGCACAGGGTACATGCAGAAACCAAAGAGCCAGGGACAAAAGCTTTATGGAAGGGAGAAAACTTGAGTAGAAATGTAGTTCTTGTTAAAGTATTTAAATTAAGATAGTTGCTTAATAAATACATCGAAAAGACAAGTGTTTACCATCCAAACCCTCAAAGGCAACATACTCTTGCAACTCACAGTGGTAAGGAAGAGTGAAAGTGCTGCTACCTCAGGAAGTAATGTTGAACAGAACTAAACTGTCTGGACTAGGCTTAAAAACATGGTAAATACTGTTAAAGTGCACTAGTTCAGTGTTCCCTTCCAGTTTCCAGATCTCTGTGACAGACATCTTTGTTATGAAGCACTAAATAAAGCACTAGAGTTATATTTTTAGTAAATACCATGTAACATGTTGTCCCAGCTTTGGTTCTGAATATCAGATCTTCTTTTCTCCCTGACATACCCAACATTTAGCAGTTTCAGAGTTCACCGTCAGCTTTAAGCTGAAGCTAGGCTGACTTTTGAACTTTCGCATATCCAGTTGGCTTACTGCAAGCCAGGGAAGGATGTACAGGGAGACTACTGCTCTTGTGAAGGGCAACAACAAATGCGTGAAATACCAACATAAAATACATCTAACTTATGTTGCATGGTTCGTTAGAAATCCCAGGTTATAGAGAGTTCTGGGTGACATAATGAAATAATATGTTTTTAAATGATCTTAACAAAATCCCTTACCAACCATTTTCTTTGCAGCTGTTCTAGCAGAGAGTTTATTTGCAGCTGCCTTCAGACTGCAGTGCTGTATCTCTGAGCCTCTACATTCCAGTTGTGAAATTTAGACCTAGATTTAGGTCAGAGTTTTGAGCCAGTTCTTCCAGAAAACAGTAGCTCCCTTCCAGCACATTGGCTCAGACACAGCTCCAACAGTAAAATTTATAGGTCTCATCCACTGACTTGCCTTATTGCTAAACAAAGCATACTTGTTCACAGACAGAAAAACTCAGCAGCAGCAGCCACTCTGCAGGACCGAGTAACACCAGCACAAGAGAAGGTTATGGAGCAGGTGAAAGCATGGTTTTCTTAGTGATGGACATCCAAGCCCCCTTTCCCCAGACACTCCGAAGCATCTTTTCCACTTACTTGCACAAGTGTCTAATGCACAGGGCCTGATCAAGGATGAGAATGGCAAAGGTGGGCACAGTGAGGAATTGATGATGACAAAACCACCAGTTTTCAGCACCTTTCTGCAAATGGCATTTCGACTCTGCGTGCCCTCTCCACAGCTCACTGAACACTAGGAACAGAGTAAGAAACATTAGGAACAAGTTGTACTAAAAGCAAAAGGGTGTTCCTTGTCACACGCTCGCTCACCTCCCATATCCACATTGCATACTCATACCATGGTACGATCAGTTACAGCTTTCAAAATATTGCAGTGGAATAAAGCAGAGCAGCACCTGGCCATTCAGTTACAAGCACTGCAGGCACAGTAGGGAGGTGATGTATCAGGTATGTTATGTCCTTTGAGGCTTTGAATCTTCCCATGCTTCCTTTAGCACATTTTTCTCTCAGATGGTGTCCCTTGTTTTAATGATGCTGTGCTACAGTATACAAAGCTAGTCTTTGCACTTTGTTTCCATATGTCTGTGTCTGCTGGCTGGAAAAATTCCTGCTCATAGCCATAAGCAGACTACATTGAGTTGTACTTCACAGATAAATCCTGTTCTGCTAAAATCTGGCCTAAACTTAACGATTGAGCTTTATTGTTGCAGCTCTATTGGAAATAATAAATGGATGAGTGTTTCAGATACCAGTGAGTAAGCTCAGCCTGGTAGTTATCACACATGGCTTACACAAAAGAGTATAAGCCATCTAATACTGTACTGTGGTGCTCGATGCATGGCTGGACATTGTTTGATGGAATCCAGCATGACTATTTTATTTCATATTTATGTATACAGCAACACAGAAAGTGAGAATACAGGCAGTGCCATTGCACTGGGACCCATGCAGCAGTCTGTAAAGGTGCTGGAAAGTGGGTTGAGTGCTGTAAAGTTGGTAGCACAAAGATAAACATGCACTTCTTTTACATGTAGGTGCACAGATGTGGTAATGGGAATTGGAGATGAAGTGAGGGGGAGAAAACCCACTAAGGGTAAGAAGAGCAAAAACATAGCAGCCTTCAAGTGAAATGGGAAGGAGTGAGTGAAGTCAGATTTGATTTTAGTAAGTGCCAATCGCAGAAATGTGAGTTGTATGGATGTCAACATAAACCATGTAGTAACTTCCGGTGAAGTAGGACAGATTGGGAATAGAATTACCATCTTCACTGCCAGAACAGCTATGTGTCTTCTGGCAGCAGACTTCATGAGAACATCCACTTATTTGAGTAAAATGTCAAGACAGATCAACAAATGAAGGGTACGGGTGGGACAGCTCTGTGAGGTGACCAGTGTTTCTTTCACAATTAAGCCAATTTCTGCCTTCCAGGAAAGGAAATTGGGAGAGTGGTGGCAGAGATTTCAAGATGGGGAATGATTTTCATGCTTACTAGCATTAAAAGGTCAAATTGTATTTTCAGTTATGCTGTCATAAATATAAAGGGAATTTTTCTTAAGCCATATGGGGCCAGAAAGGGAGCCTGGGGATGTGCAAAAGACTTTAGTAGAGTGAGTTTGTTTTGCTATCCCCAAATGGAAGGAAGGAAATAGCTAGCTAACATTGCAAAAACAGTGTCCTAGAACAAAAGAGGCTTGGTGTCTGTAATGATGTGCCTATAGCAGACTGCAGAAATTCCTCCCTTCTCTTCTCTGCGTCATAGGGAAAGGTTGGAGTGGCCTCAAGAGGAAAAGACTATTGACATCAGAACAGCCAGGTTTTGGGAAGAAAAAGCATTTAGCTTCAGGGAGTAAAGATTACTCTTCACTGAGACCTTGAATGAACATAAGCATAGGCATGGAGAGAGGCAGGGATTTATTGTTTTGAGCATGGCTTGTGTTTATGCCAGAAGGGAGGTCTTAATGGTTTGGCTGCATGGCTAAACCACGTCTGTGGAGGCAATCTCCAAAGAGGAACACTGAGCTAGTGATCACATCCCCTACCAGGGTGATAAGGACAGATTATAGGACAAAACTGGGCATAACATGCTTTGTGCAGTCTGACCTCATTTGGGTCCTCTATCCCAAGTGACTGAGGAACTTTATCACCAAGAACAGCACAATACTCATGCATACAAATAGCATACCTGTGTCCAGTCAGAGAGAAGCCACTCATTGGGACAATCCTCATTTTTGCAGACTTGTTGGGTAACTGGCCTTGGGATGGAGCAGAAGGTTTCTGGCAGCTCTAACAAGCTTCCATCTGCCAGGCGCTGCTTACAAAGTGTATCTCGCTTCTGGAAACCACTGCCACATGTCTGTGAACACTGTGAGAGATGAGAGTCAGCCACCTCACATCACATTTGCACCATGGCAACTTGCAGCAAAAATTACTTGTGAATTTGGGTAGAAATCAACACTCAGTTTTGGCCACATAGAAAATATAAAAAAAATTTCAGAGATGTCAAAGCAGACTTCTTTTAAAAATGTCAAAAATATTTTGGAAAGTGGAAGCAGCTTATTTTGCTAATATTTAGAAAAACTGCTTCAGTATTCCTGAAATGTTCTGTTTTCAGGTGTTTCTACAAAATACAAGGAAAAAATGGGTCAGAATTGCAGTATGGAGGTGAAAAAGTTGTCCTTTCCTGTAACCACCAACTGGAAAATGAGGCACTTGCACATGATGTGGAGGATCTACATCCTAATGTCTCTGCCTGAGCTCTGACTGTGCTAATGACAGTGCCAGAGAGAGCGGAAAAGTCTTCTCCTGTAGTAGATGATTCAAGACCTTCATTTCCAGGATTTGGTTATACATAATAGATAACAGTAGCTATGAACTAAATAGTTAGCTTGAACTAAATATTCAAATTTAACTTGTTTAAAAAAATTTTGTATTAGCAAGAAAAAACAAATGGAAATTTGAAAGTGTGATAAGAATTTCCCCAGTTTATCACTTTGCTTTTTCTTCCTTTTGTAATTTTCTCATTTCTCATTTCTGACCTGCATGAGGTCTAATGATAGTGCAGCTCAAAACTTAACTGTCCAGCCCAGAGTTCCTGTCCTTGAAGACTTCTTGCATTATTGCATTTCTCTGATTTTTAAGTCATGTGAAAGCTGTATATCAGCTGCAATCTGCTGTTAGTCTCAGTAATTGGTTTATAAGGTTAATATAATAAACCATTAAATATCCATGCAGCCCTTTTATATTTATGACTGTCATGAAAGCAGTGTGTACTCTTTCTAGAAGGCAAGGAGGAAGTTTTTTTTGAGTCATAGTAAATTGGGATGATTAATATCCAGAGAACGCACCTCCCCTCTCTCTTCAATGTAAATATCCCTCTCTGTATCCATTTTCTAACCAGGCAGGGCAGGAAATTATGATCAAGCAGATTTAATAGCTTTCCTAAATCTTTTTTGTAAACTTGGTTGCTGAGCCCTTTTTCCTGAGGATCTTTTTCCTGAGGTTGGTAACAGGCTCCCAGTTCTTCTGCTCAGTCGAGCTAGCTCAATTCCTTTTCTCCCTCCTCCCAGCAGAGAAGAAGGGGGAGCTTGCACTACACTGACATGACCAGGAGTTGCTTATAGCTTGCAACATGGGAATTGTGCCTGAGAAGCAGAAAACCATATGAAGAAGTATTAAAACTTATACTCAAGCAGTTAAAGAGGAACTGGTTTAGAAAAGCTTGTAGTCGTGAAAGGCCCTTCTCTCTTAGCTAAGAGAGAGCTGCATAAACTTTAATGCTAGCCTGATTATTTAGGATATACATTTTCCCTGAAAGACAGAAGGAAGTACAGAAGGACATATTTGTATTCAGTTTTGTTTGCTCTCTGATGAGTAAAAATAGCTCTTGTCCTACTTATTTAGAATGCTACAAAGCTCTAAAGCTTCCAAAAAATTAAACAACTAAAATAATACTTTAGTTTTCAACAAAAGAAAACATTTATCGACCTTTCATCCAAGAACAATTCATTCTTGAGGAGAGAGTAAATCTAGAAAAATATGATTAAAAGTATTATTTCAAGATTGCCTAAGGACTGTCATTGTATACCAGGGCCAAAATGGGTTAGGCACTGTATGAATACAACAAAAGCATGTCCCTTCTGTCAATCAATCAAATCCCAGGAAGTCTCCCTGCCCTTCCATCACTACCAGATAAAAGAGTACGACAAAAGAGATCTTCACTTGCTTCTTGCCCTTCAGTCACTTACATAGCTTTGTTCCATGAACAATAACTTGCTACTCAACACCAAACTCTATTGCTAAGTGTCAGAGAGAGCCAAACACAGTAATGAGATTTGTCCTTGTCCACAGGAATGCTCTCTTAGAACAGTCCTGGATTACTGCACTGGAGCTGTGCCTGCACCTGTATTTCATCTCTGGAGCCTTCAGTACCCTAGGGGTTTTGCTGATTTCTCTCTAGTGGAAGGTTCCAGCCCTCACATTTTTCCAAGAAAAGGGGTAATCAATGACAGCAACATCTGCTTGTATTTACAGGCAATATGAAACGGTAGTATTCAGAGGAACCTCATTCAGACATATCCCATCTGAATAACGTGCAATCTCTCTCTGCTGTTCAGAAGGATCTCACAGCACAATTACAAAAGATAAAGGTGCTTGTATCACAGGGTGGTTTCACCTCACCCAAGTAGGTAAAGCATGGCTGTTTGAACTATGTCTCCTGATATT
Organism: Haliaeetus leucocephalus; assembly: GCF_000737465.1. Classification (NCBI taxonomy): domain Eukaryota; kingdom Metazoa; phylum Chordata; class Aves; order Accipitriformes; family Accipitridae; genus Haliaeetus; species Haliaeetus leucocephalus. The sequence goes on from NW_010972616.1 coordinate 898,566, forward strand.
CCTGCTCCTCACAGCTTCTGAGCAGAGCCAAGCCCAATATCCCCTGACATTCCTTTACAGGGGATCTGGGACTTTGCCAAGGTACCGACTTCCAAAGTGGCATCTCCCCACATTGTTGACTGATTATGCCTAGTTTAATGATTAGCTTAAGTAAACATGAGGCAAGGCTGACACGAAAGGAGAAAACCTATATACCCAATTCTGCCAGACAGTAATTCCTGGATTTGTGCTGCCTTTCCCCATATGCTGGTGGTGTAAGCATAGTGAACCAGAGTGGAAAATTAATCTAGGCCAAAGATAATGATATTTCTGGCTAGCTTTAACCAGGACCTTTGTGTGATTGCACAGCAGTTCTGGAGATACAAGGAAGGGGGTGCTGTAAGTGCAGGAAAGAGATCCCCTCAGCAGCTATTTTCTCATTTGGTAGAAGTGCTGGCATATGTCATCCTAAACTGCTGGTGGAACGGTGGCCTTGGCCTTTCTCACAGCAGTCATTGCTTTGGTATCAGTTCTGCTCATACAACAATCTGTAAATGATAATTAACACAAAGACTTGATCGTCACCATTGAAAGCAGAGAGGGAAAGCGGCCATGTCTCTGCCTTAGCAGACGCCTATGAGCATCTACGCACACGCACACAATGCACAGGATTCAGGCAAAACCACCATTTCCATTGTTTGGGAGGCAGGGAAGCTGGTCTTTTCTCAAACTTGTGGAAGAAAGGCAGTTATTAATGAAAAATTAAGGGCTAGGAAATTGTTGCTCAGCATCATAACTGTTACTGGTTTGAGGCGGTAGCTGAATGTTTGAAAGGATGTAATTTTATGGTCAATCCTGCTTACAGGGACAGTTGAGGAAGGGGTTGTCCTACCCCTCAGCTCTCCCAGGTGGTTTAATTTTGCACTGCCCTCTGCTCAAGGTGGTGAGACTACAGCAGTACAAGTTTTGGCCTTACTCTCAAAAATGAATTCTCTGCTGACTCTACAGTAAGATAAAACATCTGCAAAGGGAGCAAACATTTTTCTCTCAGCAGGTCTTTCAGTTGCTTTCTAAGGCCTGACACTTGAAGATTTAGAAAGGACTCTTCACAATACGGTGAAAATATAGCTAGGGAAATATCTGAAAATGTTACCAGTTTTCCAATGCTGATTGTTGTCAAGCCATTGTTCTAATTATCTTTGGAGCAAGGATAGCACTGAGCAGCTAAAAAAGAATGCTGGGACTAAGACTATAGCACTTATTCAGTGAAAAACAAAGGAGAATGAAGATTTACTAATGGATGTCTCCCACTTGAGGTCTGCAGAGTAGATATTTATAGGGCCTTGTAAAAATGAAAGCTCATATCCACTTTCCTCCAGAAGCACACTACTGAAAAAAAAAAAAACCATCCTAATGGATTTAGCTAAGAAACAGAACTATTTAAAAATAAATAGTCATGAATCTGTAAAGAGATAGTTTAAAAATCTCTTGGAATGTTGCAACACTGATAATTATCGTGTGTTTATCTGCCAGGAACGTTGGGGCTTCTAACAGTGTTTAATTCAGACAACCCTTCCTTAACAAGCATAAAAGGTCTTAGGAAAGAAAACATTGCTCATTGCAGTTTAAATCTTTTGTTTGTTTGCTTGAAACTTTGTGAGAGAGTGCTCTGAAAGCACGATGAACTGCACAGATGAGACCAAAGAAGTGGCTTCAAACCAGGCTGTGTGGAGAACAGATGTTACCCTCTAGTGTTGGTGAAGCTTTAAAGGATCTTCCTTAGGGTGAGGAAGGCACCTTCCTGCAGGGCCCTCCATCTCCCTGTATGTGGGGAACCCTCTCAGGGATTTGGGGGGAGGGGAGGTGTTGTGGCTCCCTTAATGCAAGGAAAGAAACCCTCCTGCAGGATTTCTTCTGCTGGAGAGGCTCCATGGCAGCTCTGCTGCATGGCTGGAGCTCACTTGCAGAAGTCTCAGCCACTCATGTCCTGTCCACATGGTCTTTTCCCTCACACATCCCAGGAGTCAACAACTGTAATAGTCCCTAAGAGCAGTGCACAGGCCTGATGGTGCAGGTTTTCACATGGAGGTCATCCATGGAAAACCTGTGTGAGACTGAACTGCGAGGCCTAGCTTTCCTACAGGGTGTAAATAGTCATACAGAGGTTGGTGGTGCAAAGAAGGAAGACAGATATCTTCAAAAAATGATAGAATGGAAATTAATCTTGATGGATTAGCCTTTTTTTTCTTGCACTATACTCATCTAAACAGAGGCAGAAGACAGTAGGTAGAAAAGTACAATTTTGTGCTGTTTTCTCCTGGTGGAAGGTAAGCACAGACAATATTTAGCGTTCATGTAGTGAGGAGCTACACACACAGCTGGCCAGCCTGCAAAGCCTGTGGAAGTAAGCGCAGGAGAGCTATAATGTGACCTTCATTAAGCTGCAGCAATGAATTGCAGCACAGGTTCTCTCTCTCCACCGAGCCCAGAGAAGGCAGCAGCTAACACAAAAGGTGTGAACTGAGCAGTTTGATTTCATTCCTGATTAATATGCTTGTTAAAGCCTTTATACTTACTTGAGCTACCTCCTGCCTGAGATCTGCTACACCTTTCAAAAAGACAGCATATTTGAGAGCCCCTGAGCAGGTAAAAAAATGGCTAAAATATTAGACAAGCAGAAATACACTGTTCACACTGTTGAGGAAGATGTTCAAAACTTGAAAGAAAACTGTTTGGAAATTGCTCTGGCAGAAACTATTTCAGCACCATTCTAGGATGGCCTATAGCTAATGGCCGTTGTTAGCAGAAAGTAAATTTTTCAGCATGCTGTAATGTATGTCTCTTCTAGCTGTTCAAATAAACTTAAAGAAAATTGCTTTCTGTAAGGACTGTGGCCAGTTATAGGATTTTAACAAGCACAGGCACTCCTTCTAGCATATCCTAACTTTGAAATGCTTGGCTTTATTACATTATGTACTAGTAGAATACTGTTTGCTATTTACAAACATAGCATTTATGTATGACTACAGCCTAGAAATATTCAAAAGTACAACTAAGCAAATGGGGGTGTGTGAGTATCAGTAGACAAATTAATGCACGAGATATCACTGAATTGCTTTAAACATAGCACTAATGCCATAGGCTAGTAATCTAGTTTTGACTGAACATCAGGCTGGCATAAATTTTTGTTACTGGGATGGCTGCCCAAACCCAGAGCTCTCCCATGAAGTACAGCTTCACAGACTTATCAACTTCATTAGGTGAGTACATTAAAATTTCCCTGGCTGTTAAGTAAAGAGTAGATTTTATAGATGGAGACAGGGTAGGCATATGTAAGCACCGTGCCAAATGCTCATAATTTTCTCATAGGATGGAATCAACCCTTGCACCCAGCAGAAGTGAAGATTTAAACAGACCTTTTGCTTGCACCTATACCACATTGCAAATTTTTCATTTACTTTTGACAACAGGGCAGGATTCTTTCTTCCTGTGCAGTGTTATATCCAACAGAAGCATCTTTAAGTCTTTTGAATTGCACGAATGTTTTAATTTGCAATCAGATGGCAGCAAAGAAACTTATTTCAGGTTGTTTTCCAAAGACAGAAAACCATTGTGTAGACAGCATTTTTCAGTGTTAGTGTAATAAGGCATCCATCTTCCACAGGGAAGTGCCTGACACTCATTTGTAACTCTGAAGAATGAGGAGTGTTTATTGTCCTAATCTAAATTATTATTTGAGAATATATGGAATACCCAACACGCTTTAGAGCAAAGAGAGAACTTTTAGAGATTCTATCCTCCTTGATCCTTTGTATTCCTAGAAACCTTGGCATCGCTAACCCAAATCCACTTACTGCAGCTGACCATCATATTCCAGATATTTTTGTCTGGCATCTATAGCCAGCTGTTAAGAGTATCCAGTAACTTTGTATTAGAAGTAGCTATAATCATTATTTACCTCTGAAAATGTTGATGCATTTTTTTTTAAAGAGCAAAAAGACATACTTTTCCAGTTTTTTAATTGCTTGTCAGAATTATTAATGAATCTTCTTGATGGGCTAAAGCAAAATGATGCATCGATAATGCATGTAATGACTAGTTTTAGCAGCCGTAAAATGAGATTACACATACATTCTTACCTCTTGCCATTCTGTAGGATACCAGGAGGGTGGGCAGTCAAAGCGATTACAGGCTTGAACGAGGGATGGCTTAGGTTTATAGCACAATTCATCTGCCAAAATCACAGTCTCGTTAGTCTCTCTTGATAGTAGATGAGAACAGAAGACATCTCGTGTCTGCAATCCAACCCCACAGGTAAGACTGCAGGTGCTCCATTTCCCAATCTCCCATCTGTGAAAGGGTCAGGAGAGAAAACCTTAAGCACAGAATAAAGTCACCTAAATTTTTCTCTTTTTATAATGACAGATGGAGTGAAGAATCGGTAAATGAAAGGGAATTCTCCTTCTCTGGTCACTGTTACCCTTCTTGTAGCCACAGGATGAGGCTAAGAAGAATATTTACTGCTCCTCTGCATTTTCAGTTCTTGCCAAAAGCTCTTGGACTTGAAGTCTTTGGGAGTCCTGCAGTATCATAGGAACAGTTTTGCATCCTAAATTGAAAGGTTTTGGTGTGCAGGAGCCTGACCACTGTATTTCAAGACTGAATGGATTTAATTAGCTGGGTTTTTTTCCGTCTTTAACAAAAAAAATGAAGATATTAACAAAGTCCATCAAAGGAATGTATCAGTGAATTGCTGAGCAGGAATTTCTTCCAGAAGTTCTGGTTGTGGTGTTCCTGACTGACTTTTCCTTGTTGTGGAGGTAGGAAGTGCTAAGGCCTTGAGAGATGCAATGGGAGAGCAGGGAGATCCTCTTTAACCCCTGGGTGAACACCTGTCACTAAGCCAGCCCTTCTCTGCACTAGCTGTGTAAATCTGGCATCAACAGGATTGTTGATGACTGAATTTCAGTGTTTCTCACATTAAAAACAGATTTCTGCCGTTTGAGCTGTACTGAACACAACCCCTAATTCTCTCACCCATACACAGAAAATCGCTTAAAATACTAATCTACTAAGAGACACTTCAGAGATATGCAGAACTGTGTACACAAAAAAGTCCTATATTCAGAATGAGAATGTAAGAAAATAGCCTCCCCATCAACTTTACGCAAAACACTACACTGACCTGGACATACTCCCACATCCAAAATGAAAGTATGATAGCCAGATACTGCCACTTTTTCTAATCCTGAAGAATAGCTTCCTTTCCTGCATGTCATTATTGAAACTGATTGCTGGGGGAGTAAATTAAACATTCAGGACAAGGAAGGCTCAGAGAACTGCCCTTGAAGAAAGCAAAGCCAGGCAGAAACTAAAGAGACTGATTATGAAGAAAGACACCCTCAGGCTCCAAGCAGGATGGAGGCAGACAATGAAGAAAAGTTATGAAACATGTCAGCAGCATGAAGCAGAATTTGTGGAAGAAGCAGAGGAAAAACACTGACAGTCAATGGAAACTGCTCAGCACGTTTAAAATGCATCATGTTACTAAACACATTATGGAAATAATCATTCAAGGTTGTGCCATCCTACACTCACAGAACAATTCTAACTTCTCTATTTATTTTATAAAGTTGTTTTGAGCATTTGTTCCCTCCCTTTCACCGTAACACCCATAACAAATTGAAACAGCTAGTAGGTAAGAAATATTTTTTCCTCCCTAGATGATAACACTGATGGACCAAAAAGCCACATTGCTCCCCTTCTGTCCTTCATGTGGTGATGACATTCTCTGATTTTATAACAGGACAGGATATGTCCTGAGCACCACCATAAGAACTAATGACTCTGTTATTTGCTTTTAGACAACAGCCTTGGTTCTGCTAGTAGCAATGACAAAAATCTGTTTAACCCTTTCTAACAAGGAACACATCTTGCATACTGAGGTAGAAGTTGCCATGGTCACTTTCCAGGCTGTAATACACCGAAGGCCACTAAAGCCTAATACATGTACCGGGAGCTATTTAGCAGTGGAATAGGAGTGACATCTGGCAGCCAGTTAAACTAATCTGGAGTATGTTCTCCATATGAATGATCTTGGGGGAGAGGTCTTCCCAGATTTTCCCATAAAATTGTCAGTCAGAATTAATGTGGATATCAGCCACCCTTCAGTTTTGGCACAATCTAAAATAAGATATTTGAGTAGGTGCTGAAAAGAAGGTATTTTCTTATTTCAGAATCTATTTTGATACATGGTTAGCTGCCAGAGTTTCTTTTGTTCAAGAGATGGTAATAGCTGTTGCCTCCAGCAACTCATTGTTTGTTACTGGTATAACTGCACAATGTTTCTGTTGGCAGTTCACATCTTGGTGGCTAGCAGGCCACATAAACTCTTTGGACATCTTGGCTTCTGCCAAAGAGGGTGTCTGTTTCTTCTTCCAGAAAGAAATGCTTCAGTAAAGAGAAAGGATTTGTTTTTCCAGTGTTTGAAATTTCTGTTGCAGGTTGCATCTGTTGCCTTATCCATAACATCGGTTTGTTCACGATTCTTTCCAGCTGCTTTAAACAGGAGATTCCTTAGAGGTGCTCAGGAAATATGAGGTCAAATTCTCTCTTACCCTTGTACTTTCATAGTCCCCAGTGACTTTTATGTGCTTTCATGGATACAAAGTAAAGAATGTAGAATAGAGCAGAGACATGCAAAGTGGAGTAGGGATGTGCAAGTAACCAAAACCATAAATTATATGATTGGCAGAATTCCAAAGTCCTAAAAAACACAGAGAAGACCAATGATAATCTTACGGAATAGAATCACAGGGCTGTAGAATTATTTTATAATAGCTAAAGGTGCTTGCAAAACTTTGAACTAATATTATCCTACTAAATTTACAATTTAAACTACTTGTACTGTTGGAGATAATAATCCCTTTTATAAAAAAAACCCCGCTTTTCTGTAGTAACACAGTTTTACCCTTACTGTAGAGGGTTATGTGATGCTAATTGAAATAATTCCTGTCTTATTTCATATGGTCCTTATCTGTGCATTCCTCTGTCTCTTTTTGCTTTTGAGTGTTTTGGCCATACTGAACTGACTCTTCCAATGTGCATGGCATACAAAAAAGAATAATGCCATCATGTCCTGCATGCATCTGACACTACCAGAATTAAAATTCAAGTAGGAAATAATCCTATACTTAAAAAAGTGAATACAGTAGTTACGGGATCAAGCTAAGGGAACCTTGTGCAAGTGGAACTGGCATCTTTGTGAGCTGACTGTGGTTGTTGGTAAGGTACAAACTTCAGGAAAAATCTGCATACTTGCTAGTTTATAGCCCAGCTGAAAGTCATCGGTTTGGTACTTCCTGTATTGCTTCTCAGAGCCCAGTGAAGAGATTGCATGGTTTTCATCTGAAACATTTTTATCCCTCCTTCTTCCTCCTCTACTAGTGCCCAAAGCTATACTAATATGTAGCAACAAGGAAACAATGTCTTTTTTACAGCAGGGCTTTGGCACATCTGTGCCCCTAAACCCCTGGCTTGTCCTAACTCTAGATTTATCAGTTCATCAGTTGTCTGTCTCTGTCTCCTAAATACCTAGGTCGCGGTTATGTATTTAAGCACAAACTAGACTTTTAAAATATTTCAACTACTGTACTTCATAAAAAACAGAATTCAAAAGCTTTTCAGCCTCTGCAGAGGCTGACATACATACAATACATTGAATATTTGAACTGATTGAAGGAAAACTATATTAATACAAAACTACAGAGACATTTAGAGATGGCTAACAGAGAGGAATGTAATGGGGAAAAGGCAGTTCATAGGGCTGGGTGTGTTCAAATAGATATGTGTGTATTAGTGATACATGTATTATAATACACATATATGCATGTTTTTCAAATGAACATAAATGAAAACAAGTTTCCACTGCAAATGTATAGGGAGCAGAGGATGGTCCCAAAATATAGCTTATTTCAAGTATCATCACAAATCCAAAATACAAAACTGATCACAGAAACTTTTCACTTTCCAAATGAACAATCTCTTGCTTCCAATGGAATGTTGTGATGCCTTAGTAGTTTTTTTTTGGAGTTGGTGAAGTATATGGAGACATACGATGCACATGAAGATAGGCAAACTAAGCAGTGAACCTGATCTGACTGCTCAAGGCAATGCTTTTCCTTTAGGTTTTCTTATACACAGTGCTAAGGGTGTGGTCTAAAACTGGACATAAATTCATGAAAAGCCCAACCAACCAGAGCACTAAATTTCTTGCACTTCCAGGAACTATAAACTAACAAAGTGAATTAGTAATGGATGGATTTTTATGAACAGAAAAACACCAGTTAGGAAATCTGTCAGTTCATATTATGAATTAGACTAATAATCTGTAATATACTATTAATTTTAGGAATTAAAATTCTATTTTCTAAAGGGTCAATGAGAAACTGCAATTTTCTGGAACATTCTCATTAAATAAATTAGGCTTGACTAACCAGTGTTTATGCATGTGCTTAACTTCAGGTAGACAAGCAGTTTCCACAGTTAATCATTGTCAGTATGTTTTAAAACGTGAATATTTGCAGCTCCCATGAATAAAAGAAAGAGAACAATTGTGAAGCTCCAGTTGCCAAAAAAGGCCCAATAATCTGAAAATATTGATTTCTATCACAGCACAATTATTCTGAATCGTTAGTATAAGTCTAAAAATGTTACAGATGCCCTCAAAAAACAGCTTAACCATGCCTTTTCTAATAAGGGAAATTATCTTGACATGGTTAATAAAAATCTTGCCTGCGAAACCTAAATTAAACTTTATTATGTTATACTTTAATGAATTTTAAGTTTTGTAAGGGCCCATATACTTAATTAGCATATAGCCTGGACGTTTGTGATCAAGATGTTTAAAAGGAAAAGAAAAAAACCTTCTAACACAAGCATGAACTCCTAAATAGTTCTACACATTTAATTTTAATTAGAAATGAACTTTCCTTGTTTCTTGTGACAGGACAAAAAGTATCAATGTCATATTTTGCCCAAGCAGTTCAAGTGAAGAACTGAAGGATCAAGTGAGCAGGACTTTGTTCCTGGCTCTTCACTGAAATCCAGAGGTGATTGACACCAGAACTGCTGAAATGTGGGCTAGCCTGTGAGTATGTGAATACACCCTTTGAGTCCAATGGGAAGACTCAAGACCTCGGCTGGATCACACTCTTCTCCCATGTGTGTCTCAACTTCACATCTGCAAAATTGTAACAATACTTTTTTTTCTCTTGCGCTTCGTTCATGTTGTCTGCTTAGGTTGTGGTCCTACAGCAGGGATGATCTCTTACTTTGTCTTTATCTACTATCTAGCACAATGGGACTCTCAGCTTGACAGGAGCCTCTAAGCATCAACGTGTTATGAATAACAACAGGGACAACAATGCACTGTTGCCTCAGTTTTTATATGTCCCTCTCATTGCTACAAGAACTGGAGCCCATGTAATAATTCTGCTAGCTAGACAGACCAGATAGTAGCACCAGCTAGTAAGCAGCTACTCATGGCAGGAGAAGTTTCTAGAATTAAGAGTTGTTGTCCCAGCAGAGCCCCCACCCTTCAGAACAAAGCACTCTTGCACCCCATACTCAGTCTGGGAAAAAGTAAATGATGTAGGTAGAACTTGAAAAGTGTATAGTCTTTAGCCAAAGCACTATGGAGCCAACAGCTTTGGATCAGTCCCTATATGCACAGTATATATGGTAAAAACTGAAGTCTTCTAAGCTGTTAGGTGTTACAAGTAAAGAATATTTTCTAGAGATATATGATTTCATCCTGACAGAATCCCTTCAAGCACTGCCAAGAAAATTGAACACTGTACAGGAAAAGTAAACACCCTTCTACACAAAGACCTCCCAAACTAGTTCTAAAAAAAATGAAATTATTGTCATATTTCTGTGGTTAAACCATATGAAAGTGATACAAAAGAACTCTTCTTATTTCTAAAATAAACATTCATCAGTGTGGAGAGAGGTTTGCCTGGAATCATCTTACTTAACATCTGACACCTGCCTGCATAGAGACGTCCCTCAATGCACAAGGGCTGGGTGGCAGCTGTGTATATGTGCATGCAACAGACTAAGTAAATCACCTACTATGCCAATACTGGCTACCTCTTGTCCTCTGTCAACCTGTGTGTCCTCCATTGGACTCTGCAGACTAAGAAGTCTACTTGGAGCCCATACAACTCCCTTCATTTTCTGATATTGATCTGGAGCTAAGTTTGTGGCAAATCTTCCTGTTTCATAGGTGTGAAAGGCTTTCTTGAGACTCCTTTAGCAGATTTATTTTGGGTTGAGTCAGTATCCCCAGTGTCAGGTCTTAAATACCATCCAGAATGTGATCTTAAACATTGGACAGCAGAGACAGTTACTATCAATCCTGTTTGGGTAGCATACTTTCCTGCAGTGAAGCTACAGGATTGAGATGAGGACTCCCAGGTCAGTTCCTGGCTTTATAGTCAAACTAATGTCAAAGAAAGGGGCATAAAATCTAAGAATTTAACTACAACTGATTTTTCATTCAGCTGTTAAATCACTCACAGTAAAATCAGACTGCTCCTTTGAAATGAAGTGTGAGAGCTAAGACCTCCACTTAGGTGTTTAAACATGGACCTGAGTCTCTAGGAAGTGATCTTCCTACTGCGAGGGTTCAGTTCGTCTTAGAGAGAACATTACAAATATACATACAGCACACACACACCTCAGAGGAAAGCTGAGATTTAACTACACTTTGGAAAAGTTAATACTTGATTAAGAAATAAAAGTGAAAAGGCAAAGTACTTCTAAATTAGCAGCAGCAGCAGCAACAGAAAAATAATTCACGCTTAGTTGTTGTTGTTCAGTGCCAGCCTGTCAAAATCTGTTGTTCAGTATCACCAACGTGACAAGGGAGCTGAACAGGCAGGGAAGGTTTCAGCAGATTGCAAGGGAGATTGAGGTACTTTTCTTCAAAAAGCATCTTCCTTGCAAGTGAAGGGAGTCCATTAAAGAGATGTCTATGCAGCCAACACATGCAAGCAGATCAAAGGCTCAATGAGAATGCTCTGGGAGCTGACAGAAGTGGCCTGCATTCACTCTGTAGACTTATCGGTATCAATTAATATTGCAGCTCATTATAGCTGAATGTGGTGGGAGCCAATATTTATGTAACAGAGCCAAATACAGGAAAACAGAGGAGGAACTCAAAAGTCAGAGAAGAACAGAGGGTAAATGGAGTATGCAACAACTCTACAAATGGCAATTTTGGTTGCTGGAGTAACCTTCTGACATGCTTCAAGCAATAAATATAAGATTCCTTACAGTAAAAAAGTCTTGATGTCCCTTGAGTTGAAGGCAGTGGACATCATCAATTAGGGCAGGCCAGAAAAGAGCTTTTGTGTTTTTCTGCCAACCCTTTGAACAGTGTGAGGTTGTCTAGTGGGTCTTTTGGGGGACTACTGCAGATGCAGAATGCTTGAACCATAGAGGAACATGAAAAGACAACTTCAGGTAAGTGAACTGGTTTGGCAGAGAATTGGTTTGAATGATTAGCAGACATACTGGCTACTGAAAAGTACCTCACAAGAGACTTTTACTCTGTATGATAACTGTGGCACTGAGATAAATGATAGCAATGGCTGTCTTTGATATAGCTACACAGATCAGATTAGGCTTGATAGACAAATGAGTACCAGTTTTTGTCCCAAGTTTAGATTTGGGCTCATGCTTAAAGCAGCACTTCTAACAAGGAGGTTGCTCAATATTTTATGTGAGATACAATGAAAATAGGTCCTTGGTAGCCCCTTTCAAAAATTAAGAAAAGAAACAGTTGAGGAACAGAGTGAATTAATGGAAAGGTGGAAGGTGGTGAAGAAGCAATATAGAGCAGTTTGAGGAATAGGACAGAAATTGCACAAATTGCACTTGTAATGGTAGATGGCAGAAACCGAATGAGTAGTGCAGGAAGGAACTCACAGATTGGGAGCTACAGCAGAGCAGGATAATACCCCTTGCCCTAAACCCACATCGAAGTAATGCAAAAACATAAGAAAGCTAATTTATGAAATAAATTGTGCACATAAGTCTATGAAGCACTCTCATATGGTTCTTCTGCAAAGAAGCAGAGAGACAGTTTAACTCCCTGCTGCCCGTGACAGAGCTGCTTTATTTTGAATACTCTCTGACTCTTTTCACACTGGTGCTCTCCATGCCGGACTGGCTCATAAGCCAACACCTTTTCTTGGGTCTAACTTTATGCTATATGGAAAAAGTTAAAAAACAGCTGTTCCTGAAGGAGAAATCAACAAGCTTACAGGCACCAGAAGACAAACAAACAAAAAAAGTTCAGCAGGTGAGAAAGATGTGCAATGAACTGACTATTTGTAATCTGAAGTACCATCTAAAATGAAACATTTAAAAAATGAGACAGTTGAAAATGCATTTAGTTAGCATGGAAAGAATATATAAGAAACCTGACTTCACAACCTGTAAGATCAATATTAATGAACATGTGGTTTTGTCCCACAGAGTAACAAGACTCCCCTAAAATTTAAGGATGCCTTTGCTGAAATGATCAGTGCAGGAAAGAAGTAAAGGTGTTGTCACTGGATTGAAAGGACAAAGAAAGCAGAATAATGAATGAAACAGTGTTCAGATAACAGTGAGTGGGCTTAAGTAATTCTCTAGCAAGTCCAAGTTTTATGAGCAGTACTGCCACAAAACCAGCAGATAAGATGAGCTTCTTGCTGACCTGGCTGGCAGCATTGCAGGGATAATATTTTCATTAGGATGAACTGTTCCTGAACTATTTCACCAGTGCAGAAGGTACAAACAGTTTGTCTCTCAAAATCAGGCATACCAGGTTTCTCTCCAGTTTTTAAGTAGGGTAAGGGGAGAGCAGTTGAACTTAGCTATATATATCTGTATGGTGCTGTGACTGAAATTGGGAAAACTCCCAATTCCTGCTTATGTTTGAATTCCCTTCAATGCCCTTCTTGCAACATACTGTTAGTAAGGTAGTGCAAGAATTTTGTTCCAAGGGCACATCCAGATCCAATATTTCCTTTTTACTTTCCCTTTTGAGATGCTGAAACTTTGACTGATAATCTATTTAGTAACTCATTCACTCTTCTGCAACAAAAGATGTTTTTTCTCACATTGGCATACAGAGATCCAAACATGCAGAGGCTCTTGACACAGAGTGAGGAGGCTCTAAACTCATGTTACACCCATAAATAACCAAAACAAGCATAGTAAGATACTCAGATTCATGGAAGTATCAACCAAGATCTGATTCTGACTCAAAAAAGGAAAAGTTATTACATTCAAAGTGATGATGTCAGAAAAGTTACTATGTATATAGGCAAACTTGTACTAAACCATTTCATATCTCCACCCTAATAGTTATATCAATACAGGTTTGAGTGCAGAATCCACAGACTACAGAATGGCGACTTAATACATTTCTCCTCTAACTTTTCCTGAGTGAGAAACTGGCTTCTTGGATCTTGGAGAAAATTACTTCAGATAGTACAGATTGCTTCCTCATGGGAAGGGGAATGAACTTGTCTGACGTATCTGAACACCTTTGTTGAGATCAGGAACCACAGCAATGTAACTATTATAATTAAAAAAACCCCACCAAACCAACCCCAAACCTCCATCCAATATAGTTATAACAATACAAACCTGTGGATCCACTGGGTCTTAAGTAAATGCATTGCTGTTCACCTCTGTGTGAGTAGTTAAAGTCTTTCCCAAGGCTGTGAATGACTAAGATCTACTAGCAGCTGGTTACAGTGTGGAATATGTCATCTTAGTCATATTTCTAATGGGTAACTGCACACCACAAACTCTACTCCATCAGTGAGACCTTCAATGGTTAACAGTGTTAGCAGAGAGGCCAGAGGAATGGAGATTACATAATTGAAAATAGAAACTTTCATGGACAAAAACCAGGAGGGTTTGCTGTGCTTCTACAGATGTGACAGACCAACTTGACAGATACAGAACTCTTTGTTTAATCAGTCTGTCTCCTTCTATAGGTACTTAATTCACTCCAAATTGAATGGAAAGGAAGGTGCCTCCTCCATTTATTTCATCTGTGAATCTTTCTCATTTAAGTATGGCTCAGAACTGTACAGTACATTTTCAGCAGTTAGGGCCATATTTTTATTCTCCTTTTACATACTTTACCCTTTCATCTGTAAAGGTTTATTGGTTTGAAAGTATTGGGTATTCCTCATACTACTACTATAATAAGTTACTTCAACAGTACTGTAAATGGAAGATATAATGGTGCTCTTAGTTTCACCCCTTTTTAAAGGAAGTGATGACACATAGTAAAATCAACCATTTATAAGACCCTGTAGCTTATTTCACAGGTTAATGCTGCAGTGAAAATGTTAATCCCGGCCATTATGCTACAAAATATTTGACTTAACTTCATAGCTGGCACAAGAGCAAAGACATGCTCTTTATTGTCACTGTTGGGAAAGCTCTCCTTTGGGAGTGAAATCCTGCTGTTGACATAGTAAATTAATACTCAAGAAAATTGAGAATACATTTAGAGAAAAAAAAAGAATTAGAAGTTAACATAAGAAATGCTGAAGTGAGAGCGTATTTGTTCAAAATACTGAAAAATATCAAGTGGTAGTGAATATAAAGTTCTGGTTATCACAGGCATTAGAGAAGGGTGGAGAGAAGTGGACTGTATTAAGGTGACTAAAACTGGAAAACTAACAGTGCCAGGAAAAAAAAAAAGAAAAGAGAAATTGACCTCTGCAGAGGGACTCACTAAGTCCCTACCATGACTTTACGCTCATATTCATCACAAGCCAAACTATAAAAAACCTGTGGTAGGGCATGGTGAGATTTTTTCAACACCATGGTGTACTAACTTGGCGAAACTTGTGACCTGGAGATTTGTGTAGAGGAAAATAAAGTATCTAAGTATATAGGATTCTGTATAAGAAGTGCGATCTACCTTTCTTTGAAGTAAGAAGGAAATACGGTGTACGTTATCAAAAACAGTATTTATAATTGCAATCTAATATTTTATGAACATAATAGTCCCAACAGAATATAAGCTGAAATGGAGGAAAATGTCTATGAGTGAAATCCTATCTAATGAAGGAACCATCATATTATTTAAAAAGCAAAATGGCTGGGGAAGAGGTCTGAAATTTTAAACTAGAAGAGCTGGAGGCAGTATGGGATGGAGACTCCAGAGCTGCTCCACTGACCCTGGTAACTTGCAAGTTGCTTTGCTTCACATTTAGATGTGACACACATGGCTGAAAAGGACCACTCCCTGTGGGTCCCCTTGGTGACTTCAATGTAACTGCTGTTGAGTAAGAGATACCAAGGAGCATGCAGTTACTGCTCCACCACAGGCAATGCATCCAGTGAGAAAGTGGAAGAGTGGGCTGTCAGACACATCTTGGACAATCTGTTAACAACTGGAGAGGGTACAAAGGGGGAGATTACATTATAAAAAAGGGGAGAGAAAGATAAATGTTTTAGGTCACAGATTAATACATTTTAAGGCCAGGGTGTTATTACAGTACTGCAGGGTAGGCATGCAGGTAGTCCAGGTATGGCATAACTGAGCTGCCTAGGGACAGCAGCCTATTAAGATGTCTTTGAACAGTCCCATCTTTAGCAAAGTAAACCTAGACAAAAAATAGGATTATGATTCTCTCACTGAGCCCATGACTCCTGTTTTAGCTGTGTCTCAACCTAAAGGCTTCAAATAAGGGTGAATTTACCTTGTCTGACAGCATATTCCTTCTAATGTCTGATTCTCCAACCTACTCCATTAATGGTTCAAGCTGTGGCCCGTGATCCTAGGAGGCTCTGTGGGCTACATCTTAAGAGGCTGTCAAAGATATTCTCAATGCACTTCAGTTCAAAATAGACTGAAATACACCCCACTTAAAGAAATTCTGAGGTTTGTGAGGTGTTGAAAATCTTTCTGTAGCACAAAGAGACAGTAAAACCATCATTGCCTCATTAACGCTAATTCTAACTTACACTTCTGAGAAAAGACTGCAACAAATCAAGAACTGGTATCTACTGCAGTACAGCCTTACTGGCAGGATCTGTAGACTTGCAAATCTTTTAACCTTTTTCATGAGCTAGACAGATGCTCTAATATTTCACCTGAGCAATGCAAAATACATATGCATTGATACCCTCCCACACACAGAGGTCACCTTTAATGGATTAGGGAAAGCTCTGGCCTTTCCACACACATTCAATTCATTTCAGATTGCTGATGGGAGCACATCATACACTAAGTCTGACCTACCAGCAACCTAATGCCTCACGTCTCCAAATGCATCGAAAAACATGTTGACTTTTTTTTCTCCTTTATAGTTAGACTTCATCTGGGAAATGAAACAGAGCAAAACAGATAGACAATACTGCATTCACCAAATTAACGTTAAAATAATAACAGATAATTTATTGCATAAACACAAACCAAGCAGATGCAGGAGAAAAAAAAAAAAGAAGAAAAGGACAAGAAAAAGGAGATACTGTGCAATGAGCTAGATCCTAGCCTAACTCAGGCTATCTTGACCCTTCAGTCAGGTATCAGGATGGCTGTTTCGTATCTTTTCTTGCTAATAACAGAGGCTTGAAGGAGTAAAGGGAGAGTGTTACGGTGAAATCCTATGCTATTCTTAGAACCGTCTGCTTTTCCCTCACTGTTTTTTGAGGGTTTGTAGCATTCAGCTGTTCTTTGTTCTGCAGGAATAAAAGTTCAGTTTTGAAAATACACAAGAACAAAGCTGTAGAAATTGCCTGGAATTTCCTCCATTTTCAGCCATCTGGCTTTCATTGCTTTGCTTCTCTCTCCAGTCCTTCATACATGTTTACCAAATTTTTTCAACATGCATTGACCCAGCTATTGAGCAGTTATAATTAATAACACAGTTACAACATTCTCTTTCACCCATTTGGTAGAGTCTGTTGGCTCACCACGAGGTGCTCACACTGTTGCTGTTATAAACAAGAGCAATTATATCTGATTAGATGATGACTGCCGCTGTATTTTGGGTTGGGGAGGCTGAGGAAAAGACACATTTTGGATGCGAGTCATTTTGTTGTTGAAAACAGTAAAGCAGACATTAAAACAAGTTTTTTCTGATTGTTTCTGGAGTAATTTAGTATACAAACATAGCAATTAGCAAATCTGAGTGATCTTCCCTTTCATTTTTTGAGCTTAGAGAAGAAAATTCTAGACATTGAACATTCTGCATTTACTTCTGGAAAGGCTGTGCTCTGCTCAAGTACTGCCATGTAATTTTGGAAGTGGTATAACTTGACTGACACAAATTAAGTAACTGAATGACTGAATTAAAATTATCATAGTCTTCATTCCTCTCTTTCCTGGAGAAAGCATGTTGGGTCTCCCAGTACATTAAAACAGGCTATATCCTTTTCATAGAAATATCAAACAAGGGCATACCAAGTTAATGATATGAAATTTTACTCTGTACCTACTGTGCTGCAAATCAGTTATTATCTCCTAACTTAGCAATCAGCTCCACAGCATTTCACTAATTCTTAGTTCAGTGCAAAATGGGAATTTTTGTTGTATTGTTTTCCAGGACAAAAGGGACTGGGCTCTTTTTCTGCTATTGTTCTTGAAGTGATAAGCAAAAAACTCTCAACAAAGTCTGAAACCACAGGAAACTCAGCTGCTTTGGGATTTGAATATGGATGAAATCCTCCAATTTTTGTGCGCAAGTCTTCCTGGTTCTTCTTTCTTCTGTAAGAATTTTAAGCATGAGATTTTGCTGACTCCATAGAGCTATGAATATTTGAAGACAGATTTCTGTGGTTTAGTTCTGTCTCTCTTCAATGGACTCAGAATGTGCTAAGATATTAAGCCAGAATTTCAATGGAAATTATAAAGATCTCAGTTGCTATACAAACACCATAATCTTTCAGTGCTTTCATAAATTGGA
The DNA here is from genome assembly GCF_000737465.1 of Haliaeetus leucocephalus. Classification (NCBI taxonomy): domain Eukaryota; kingdom Metazoa; phylum Chordata; class Aves; order Accipitriformes; family Accipitridae; genus Haliaeetus; species Haliaeetus leucocephalus. Next base: position 916,541 of record NW_010972616.1, read on the forward strand.
AGTATTGCCAGTATATTCTAGTTTTTACTATATTTTGTTCCAGGAGAGACGACAGCAATGAAGAATAGAAGAGGATGAGGATGTCACAGACTAATTTCAAGGTGAAGCATGAAGTGAGTAGTGAAGTCTTCCAGTTTATCCACATTTATTCTCAGCAGGGAGCAAAAAGAACAGCAACAGTGAAGATCCCTTTAGCATCATTCTTCTTAAGTGTCCAAAAAGAATGATGAAACAAAACCAGAATGAAATTACTCTTCACCGAGTACTTCTACAGTATCTGTCTTGAGGTGTATGCCTTCTGACTGTCCAGAAAGGCTGACAAGATTCTGTGGTTCAATGCTTCTGTTTATCTGTATTAAACCAGGTAAACCAATTATTGACCAAGAGGGGCTTACATGACTAGCCCTTTGAGAGGCTACAGAGAATGCTACATGTAACCAAAAGTGCCTGCAGCAGAAGCAACACTGAGCTTGGAAGTTGTAATTTTTAAATGTTCTCCCTCTTAAGCTAAACAAGATCTTGAACTGTATTAAATTTAGACATACACACTAAATTCTAAGCATGCCGGGCTGTTTCGGTTCAAGAAACATCACTGGAATAATTTCTCTAAATATATTAGGAGGGAATTTTCTTTCTCTTGGGCAAGACTTCTCAACTTTTTATTCATGCTGTGGACAACATTCCCTTGTCTACTGAGACATTCGTCACTGTCTCAGTTGCCTTTTCAGCAGACTGTCTCCTCTACCCACCACAACTGCATGCTCCAACAGTCACTTACACATCAAGGACATTTTAGAAAAGTGGTTTTTATATTTTTAGCTTCTTTTAATGCACTTTAGCAGCTGGAAAACAGAGAGAAGAGCCAACACTGTGAGACCAGCCAGCTTTCTCTATAAGCTGTCAGTGAAAGCTCTGGGAAATATCAATGGTTCACAGATTGCATTTTGGGAACTTCTGTATGTTCACAGGCACAGTGTATTACAAGTTATGGGCTTGTCAGTCAATAGCAGTACCTTCATCAGCATTCAGAAGAACAGGATTTTAGCCTAAATTTGCATCAGATTCCTGGATCAAGATATCTTAAATTAGAATCCTGAAGCATTTTCTGATTAAAACAAAGAGAAACCCCTAAAATTTTTTTTTTTTTTTTCCTTTTTTTTTTTTTTTTTTTTTGGTCATGTGTTCTCTTTGGAAGTCTTAAGACTGTTGGAATTAATGATTATAAAGCAATAAACTTTATACACTAAATACTATCAGTTTAATTAATATACCATTGTGTTTAATACAGTGGCATTAGTAGATGCAGCACTTCAGAAGCTTGCAGGAATTAAGAAGTTATCCTGTCACAGCCTGCCTGGGAGACACATCAACTTTCTTTCCTGCCCCTCTTTCCATGAGCCATGCTGCCTGCTGTCTGCAGCCCTCAGTTTTAGGCCTCCTTGCTCTTTCCAAAGGAGCCATTTTGCAGAACTTGTGCTGTTCTTCATCCTGTGCCACTTATATCTCTGCAGACAGGCAATTTCCTCCAGACTGTGGCGACGGGAGGGACAAAGGTATATACAGGGAAGGGAGTCATTTCCCCTTTTCTCAGTTGCAGACCTATGGGTGGATGAAAGCTTCTTAATCTCCCCTTGCTGCCTCATTCCCCTTTCAGCTTTGCTTCACAGCCTGATTCTCACCTACAGTACAATCATCTTGTAATCCATGGAATGAACTACTTGCCCAAGGTTGCTTTAAACTAGCTCTGCTCCAGTAGCAAGGTTACCACAGTGGTATGGATTATCACACAGACTAATTCAAAAAGTATTCACCCAATTTCTCAGACCACTTTTGTAACGGAACTCACATAAATACTGGCCTATATGAGCATGCCTTATTTTTTCTCTACCAATGAGTATTTATTTTCCATCTCAGAATTGATGGGTGGTCAATTTCCTACCATGCACTCTCAGCTCCAGTGATGCTGCTACCTATCAATTACAGTGAGATTTCCACATACAAATTTCTTTTCAAGCATTAGTATAATATTTGTGTGTTATTGCCAGTAATACAGACAATTTATCAAAATCAGGGTTGCAATATCCTCATACGCAATTCTTGTAACGCTTTGGTGAAATGTGTCATTTGGCTCTGCTTCTCACAGACTCAAAATTCTGATCATCCAATCAAACCATTATTTCTGTCTTTATGATTCTTGGGTGCTGGCCATATTTGATGCCATATTTGATTTTTAATGTGAAACTTCTCCATGTACCCAAAATCTACTAATATTCATAACAATATGTGTCTGTATAGCCTGCTGTCATATAAAGCATACATACACCTACCAATATACGCTCTAAGGAATATCTACAAACCAGACAGCGCTGAGTGTTTTAAATAGTCTGAAGTTATAAATCAATGTATTTCAAATCTGCTGCACTACCAGAAGAGATTAAATGCACCTCTGGTGCTGGGAATAAAGACAATATGTATGCAGTACATCTTGAAGTCCTGACAGGCCCAGGTCTATTTAAATAAACCATGGGAACCTCATGACAGCTATTTTCTGTTGTGGAGGGTACAGATGTGAATTTCTGCACACAAATACCTGCTCTTTTTAGGGTCAGGATTGTGGAAGCTGCCTGAGCCCAGGGAGAAACAGGTTCTGCAAAGCCTTTTGTGGGAGGTTGGAGAAGTCTCCTTAAACTTTACACAACTCTGGGTAAAGTTAAGCCAATCCATAAACTGTGTGCCTCCAGGACCTAAGTGGGCAAGCGGTATGAAGTTTGCCCTTTGGTTTTACCATCACTTTGCACTTCCCGGTCAATAAGACTGTGATGTGGTGTGAAAAGACTGTTAGCCCCTGCAGTCTGAGAAAGACCATGTGTGAGGCAGTGCATGCCTCCAGACCAGAAGGCCATTGAGTCTGCAGTCACGACTTAATTAAAATTCTTTACTTCATACTGCTAGTCTTGTTTAAATGGCTCTGGGCAACATACTGGACTACAATCATGCACAGTTGTGAATTTGTTTTGCTTTTGTCATGGATTTCTCAAAATCCATTAAATGATGTCTGGACAAGAAGAAAGAGCCCTGGCCCAGGTATCCTCACCTGCAATAACAACACTGACCTGGCTGTGCCGATCCGCTACCTTATGCCGCAGCAGAGTTTCACTCACGCACATCACTTCTGCTCAATTCACGTCAGTTAAAAGGAGTTCCAGGAGGAGTGACACAGATCTGCTGCGCCCAGGCAGCTGAGTCTGTGGTACTGCAACCTGGGGAGCCACCTCATACTCTTGTTTGCATGTTTTACTCCTGTACTTCAGCAGTCATTTCAGCACGCCCAGTTCCAAGCATCCCTGGCTCTGAACATCTCAGATTCATGGGCAGCTTGAAGATCAGTTTCTCAACTTCATCAGTGATCACATCTCTCTTAAATCTGGAAAGAAACATATGCCTGGCGGTAAGACATAAGAAGCCTACCTTGGGGGGCAGGGGTCCAGGCTACAGGCTTTCAGTAGCTGTGGAGGACGGCGGCTGGTTACACACAGTGTCTCGTCCACAGTCTCCCTGGTTTGTTTGTTCAGGCAGGTCACCACAGCCTCCTGGACACCTGCACACAACAACACATGGTCACAGCCAGCTTTCTGTACCGGAGGGGCAGCCAAGGGCAGAGATGGACCCGGCGGGGCCAGCGGGGCTGTGTTGGGGCTGCAGCATGTGGGGAAGCACAGCCTCACACCCAGGGCTGCCACCTCAGGGGCTGCAACCCTGGCTGCAGAGAGGGAGGAGGTTGCTTCCTGCACAGCAGTGAGGTGTTTGCTGTCCACATCCAAGTGCTCTGCCTGATGGTCTTTGAGGAGTACGGCAAGAATGTCTACCAAAGGGGGATGTCTCTTGGCACAGTGTACCTGACTGAGTAGGGAAAATTGCTGTTCCTTTTCTCCCTTCCACTGGGAAAAGCCTTCATCTGTAACTCTTGCAACTGTCCTGGCACAGTCATATATTGCTTACTGCACCTTTTGTATTCTGTTCCCCAGCCACCTGGGAGATGGCCTGATCAAAACACTGAGTGGGATGCTGGGCTTTTACTTGGCCTTGCTTTCAGTCTCACTATGTGTCTCAGCTGCAGTGAAAAGTTCGTAGGTTCATCCACCACTTACCTTCCCTGGACAGAAAATTGTCCAGTGCTCTCTAGTGACTCATCCTTTCACTATGGGTGCAATGAGGCTGTTTATTTGCCAGTCAAACAGGCTAAGATGTGAAAATGGCCTTGACTTCAGCATGCTGTATTTTAAGTAACAGTATGATTGCTATACTTGCAAAAGTGAAGTAAAACAAGGTCAGACAATTCAGCTGCTCTCAGTTACTCTTCCGCATCCACAGACCTGCACCTAAACTGAAGATGCAAATCTGCAGGGTGTATCTGAGAGCTGGGACAGAACAAGGGTAGCTGTTGGGATTGAGAGAGAAGCCGGAAGATTTGGCGATTATGTTTTAACTCAGGAAATCCTTGGTGATACCAAATTCCTTATGTGCTCTTAGGCATACCAGTTACTTTGTCTGCTATTCCTAAGAGTAAGGTAGGAATATTACAGGTTTTTTGGGTCACAAGGTTAGAAAGCTAGAAAATCAGGGATTGCAACACTACATGCCACAGGAAAGAGTACTTGGTGAGAGAGGATCTACTTCTTCCCCAGGGGGTCTGAGGATAATAATTGGCATGAACTTCCTAAAAATCTAATCCACAGTGGTTCAAACAAAGTGGAAGTATGCTTTTTATATTCATCCCTACTTCCTGAGTTAGGACAAGATTAGCTGAACTCATAACAATTGCATCATCTTCTCAAACCCAACAATTAGTTTTCCAAAATATCTCACAATGTTTTGAAGACACCAATGTTTATAGAAAAGTATAGTGTTGGAAGAGCTTGAACAGCTCCAAGAGCAGTGTAACAGAACTGACAATACCTTTTACTGTTTCTAATGCCAGAGCACATGTTGTTAGGCAAACAATAATATCATTATTCAACAGGACCAAAGTGCTGCAACTCATCAAAGTTCCTGTACTCCTGAAATTATTCATGGATTCATTCCCCTTATTCTCAGTAGAGGCTGAAGAGAGGCCCACAGCAAAGTGGCATGTTGAGCAATTTATTGGGTCTTATGTGTGCAAGCTAGTTCAGGGCATGCCTATGACTCAAGGATAGGCAGTGTCTCCACTGTACTCAAGGTGGTGCAAAGAAGAAAGAAATTTGACATTTTTGGATGTGGACATCAACATCAAAATTACCAAAGTCCCTGAAGTCAGCCAACGTTGTTGTGGGTTTCCTTCTTTACAAGGTGGCCCTGTATTTTCAAGCCATTTTGCTATTCAAGTAATCTCCCGAAAGACTTAAAATAAGTTATAAAAAGGATAGCCCACTGAAAGAATAAAACAAATGGTAGTGATTTATTTCTAGGAAAGTAAACCAATTAAATATTTATACATAAACAATATGTTCTCTATCCGGTCATGTTCAGTATCTTTCCAGCTCAGTCATTTTTCTGTTCAGCATGTTATCATATTGTGTACAGCAAACAGAGGCACATGGATTCCCCAGGACAGACTGCTCCTGGCTGCAGAACAGAGGTGGCTCACTACCTGATGGGAAATGTCACTGTGTTCAAGTTACTGGTGTCTACTTTGCATTGATCATTTGTGCAGGCCTGACAGCAAGACCAATCTGATGAAGCCAGGAGAGAAGGACTGCTAATCCACAGGTATGGAAACCAGGAAAGTACTGTTAACTCTGTGGAAAGAAACCACCAAGTCCTGCCACATGCTGGTGACATCATTCTGTTTCCTAGGGATACAGCTTGTTTACCATCTGTATATGTTGGATGTTTTTCTTTTCAGATCAAAATTTTGTAAACTGCTCCACAGCTTCAGTTTCTCTGCACTGAAGTATGTCACTAATGAGCTCTTGACTAATGGTTATCAATTACCTTTAACAATTCTGCATTGCCTGTTTCAGTGCTGACTATCCAAAAGTGATTTGACTGCAAGGTCTTGAATTCAGCCTTTTCTCCATTTTTCAGACTGATGGTTTTGTTTTATCAAATTCATATAGCTAAGCTCTGATACTGCTGCTTTTCACTCTTCAGTATTCAACGTGCCCCAAACCTCCCAATAAGTTCATTCCCCATGCTTATTCCTGTCACCTAAGTAATCTCTGATTGTATTTCCAATAATTTTAGTCTATCCCACCAGCCTTCTACTCTGCTCATTATAATTTCCTTACAGAGGTCCTTACAACTTTTTACCTTTTAAAGGTACTGCTAGAACCAGTAATCTTGCCTGACATGCTGTCAGGGTATTGAAGTAAAAGGCTCCTACTTGAATTTAACAAGTCTGTGGTTGCTACACAATGTATTGACACAGTTTCTGGCTCTAATACTAAGTGACTTAAAAAAAACAACAAACAAAAAACCTGGCTTGTTCCAGCAGCAAACAAATGTGCTCAGAATCACTTTCTTCAGCTTATCCTAGAATCTCGCACTGAGTATATCTCAGCATAGTGATTACATCTGCCTCTCTGTTTTTGATAGGTCAATTCGGCAAATGGTTATAAGCTTTAAATTGAAGATGGATCATTGAATATTTAGAGAATATACAGACTTTTGGTTATCCGTCAGAAGTTCCATGGAACAGAGATAATTAAAAGAAAGTATATGAACTTCAGGATGTTTATTTGCCAAGTAACTGAATTCTAAACACTATTTACTGCACGATATTACCAGAACAAAAAGCTGTCTGTTTTAAAATTGCTTCCCCTGAAAAAAAAAAATCAGTTCTCAATAGGAAATCACAGTATAAAAGGGTGTAAGGGTGGGACATGAATCTAGGCAGTTTAAGTTCACTTTCAAAATACCATCAAATGAGATTTTCTGTGTTTATATCTACCAGAATAGAATAATTGTTACATGATATCTGATGACAGCTCTGGGAAATATAGCCACTAACGGCAGACTAAATGACTAACTAATTCCTTCTGGCTGCTACTTCTGGGAGGTGAAAGGTTACTTCTGCATCTATCCAATTTCTTCTCTTGAGACTCCAAAACCAATAAAATTAGTTTGACCGTTCTTGCACCTATGGCTACAAAAATATCTGACTTAGCATCTGCTAATCTGGGAAATTAGGAGTTGATGTCAGACAAAAAGAAATCTTGGCTAACAATTTTTGCAGACAATTGAAAGAGATTAAATTTATAAAGAAAAATGTCTCTGTCATATCAGTCTAAGTTATATTTGAAAAATCAAACATAGTCACTATATTCAAAGAAAAATATGAATCCCTTCATTTCAAGAGGATATTTCTAGAAGCTATTTAGGTTTCTGTATGCACAGTGTGACAAAATTGTTACTACTTGCTAGTAGCCTTGATATATGACAGATACTCCTGTAAAGTCAGTGTTCATCACCACTTAGCATACACTAGTGTCATATTTTTATGTAGGAAACAAAGTAATAGTGGCAATGGTCTGACAACTCTCTGTGAACTGCTCTAAACACTGACTACCATCTGCAAGCTAGAAGTAAGCATAGAAAACCTTTGCATTATTTTCTACTAACTGTGTTTTTTAAGTTTGTAACTGATTACTGGTGAATCTGTACAGGTCACACTATTAACTATTCATAAAGTGCTGAATGGTTTCCAGTTCTACAGTATCTATTCTGTATTTATGTATAGTAATCCTTTTTTAAATAGCCCGAAACTTGTAATGTAAAAAGACAGCAGCTGGAGAAGTCTAGGTTTAATTTAAAAAATACTGGAGTGGACATATGTCCCAGAACTAGCTAGACAAAATGATGGGAAAAAAGGATATCAGAGAACTGTGCATTAATAGTCTATAACATGTGGAACCTGAGACCTTGATTAATTTTGAGAAACTCCAAGTGCCAAGCCTGCTAGCTCCAGACAATCACACCATTAATGCCTTTTTACCATATGTTTTCTTTTGCACTGGGATCGGAGCTAATGTCTCATAGTGATAGGAGTTAGGCAACTGGCTGAGCCCTTAGAATATCAATAATTTAATGCATCTGCTATGGGAGGACAATTTACTTCCACATGTTTATACTTGCACAGTACAAATCAAGAGAGAAAAACTAAAAATGACACGTGATTCTTAGCCTGTATCACCAGACCACTTTAACATTCAGCCTCTTTGCGTGAGTGCCTTTTGACTGATCAGGTGATACAGGGAAACAGAAATATGTGATACATTGATCACTCTTGGTGACAGCCTGAGCATGGAGCCTGAAAGTCCTAGACTAACATATGTTGTGCGCATGGGTTTTTTTTCACAGTTTTCATCCATGCCTTTTCAAATACAGTTGGACTTGATGATCTTATGGTTGGACTCTGTAATCTTAAAGGTATCTTCCAACCCAAACGATTCTATGTTTCTAAATAGCTGTAGCAAAGCAGTGTGTCCATGGGTGTTAACTGTAAAGCACACATTTCAAGAGCGAAAGCAAATCCATCACAGAAACACTGTGCACTTACCTCCTCCACAGGACTCTGAACACTCCGTAAAGCCCTCATACTCCCAGTCATACAGCTCATCAAACTCCTGTAAGCTGCCATACAGCAGCTCAGTTTCCTCTGGGGTATGTTCGGCTGCATCCCCACTGCAGGGACCACTGTAACAAGCTCTCTGAGAGACAGGTTTGGGACCTTCACATTCATCGATGGGCAAGTCAGCCACAGACTGAGAGAAAGAGAGGAGCACTTGACATTTCACAAGCCGCACCTGGCTGCCCACTCCACAGGTGACACTACAAGTGGACCAAGCCTCAGGAATAAAGCTGTGAAAGGAAGAAAGCAAGGCACGTTATGTCCACAAACAGCCAGGCAAGCATGTATAGTCCTGTGCAGGCCAAACTGTGTTTAATGAGAAAAAAATGCTTCGCCTCATCATAGGGCTATTATGAAATACCCATAAGAGCCATGACATATTGTTGACAACTTAATGGCAACAGTGGAAGGGCTCGCAAGTACTCATGTTGAGTGTCTCTTTATATCCAGGAAGAAAGACACACGCTTAGAACACCTGCCTTGATCCTAAAACATCTCAGTGCAAGCCATCCTACAGTCTCCCTATGTGCGTCATCATCCCACTAGCTACTTTTTGCTAGTATTCAACCTAGATCACCTTTGCCTTAGTTGATACCACAATTATGTCACTATTAAGTATTGAACGGGCTGTTGTTATCAGCTAGTTGCAGTATTACAGGGAAAAGAACTTCATTCAGTGTTGCTGTATTGCAGTAACCATTTTTATGCCATAATTTGAAGCCATAAAAAAAGATAAAGAACCTGCCATATCTTTAGCTTTCCCCCCTGCTGCCCCCCCCCCCCCCCCATTTAATTTCCCTTGTCATTGAAAAAAACAGTGTTCCATTGCTATTCTCAACAATGGAATAATTTCTCAGTTTTTCTGTGCTGTCACCACTTTTTCAACATCTTAAAAAAAAAATCAGTGCTGGAAATTGGCCTAGCATTTTACCCTAACATCAAGCAGAAGGGTCACATTCAACTCCATACCACATCATTACCACCTTGTTTAAATGTAACACACCTTGTTTTGCTGGGCTCATGTTGATCTATGCTCATTCCTAAATCCTTCTGGAAACAATGATTCCAGGGTACTCCATGACCTGTGTTACTTATGGTTAGACACCTGATGTTGGTGGTACTAAAACACTGCAGTAGTGAATCCTGGTTACAGAGTGGTTCAGATAGTTTTGTCTGACTGTCTTGTCTGCTCTTTTGGCCATTCTGCCAAGCTTGCTGCCATGGGCAAATTCTAAGACAGTGGTTTTGGTATATTTCAAGGGCTAGAACAGAAGAGTGAGTAGTTGGATCTGGCACTGATCCCTTAAGAACCTCACAGGAACAATCCCTATTGATAACACTCTCCCATTAACAATAAGTCTTTGGGATCTGTTGGCTCCTTCAAACTCAGCACTTTTTCCTTTACTGATATTTTTGAGTGTTAATCTAATGAACTGAAAGCTTTGTGTGATAGAGTCAACTGCCTGACAGAAATTTAGGTCTTTCAGCATCTAATCATAGGCATTAGCAAAATTTGTCAAATAAATCAGAGTTTACGGGATGTATTTTTGATGAAAACAGGCTACCACTGACAGTATTCCTATCCTTTTGGTCTTTATTAGATAGGCCACAACAGACTTGGACAGCTTTGCCCAGGGCTGAAGGCAATACACACTTCTGTCTCTTCTATGGTCTAGGGCTACTTGGGGCTACAGGAAACTAATTTCTCACATTGAGAACAGTCTGATAGGAAGAAAAAGGAAATTTAGTTTTGTGATCTGCATCTTTGAAAGTACTTTTATGCCCTTCTCTCTTTCATCCACCGACTTTCCCTTCACTCTGGGGTTAAAAAAAGAATCCAAAACCAAGAAGGGAACCTGGTGCACCCCCAGTGTGTATGTACCAGGATCCCTGACTGGAATAGCATCGTCTCCTAGAGCAGAGAGTGTGCATCTCTTTACCTACTCTTTGTGGGTATTTATAACATTGTGTTATGAACCTGATATCCACTGCTAGCACTATACACCTGAAGTAATAGAAAGGAAAGAAATGGATTGTATATATTATTGGAACATTTGAATGTTCCAATTTTATAATGCTGTTACAAAGACCACAAGATTTCTTCCTGGAGCAAAGCCTCTGAGAAACTAATGATGCAAAGTGATTCCATTCCCTATTCGGAGACATTTTATCTTAAAAAACTGGTCTAGTTTCAAAGATTATATCCTTCATTTCAAAGAATTATAGTCTTTAATAGTACAGGTGGGCCACTCATCTTGTTTTTCCTAAGACTGTGCAACTGCTACAATACTATTTTGATGTGGAAAATCTCCTGTCACAGATTAAACAGACCACGTCAGCCAATATGACTTAGATATTTTGATTAGTTTAAATGTATAGCTTCTTGATCTGACAAACTGAAAGGTAGAAATTCTAATTAGGTTACAAAAAAAAGGCACTGGTCTTCATCAGAAACTGTCTTACTTAACATTGTGAATTGTTGTGTAACTTTGCTTTGTTGAAGAGCTGCTGTATTCCAAACCAAAAGGGATGATATTTTGCCAGGTATTAAAATTACTCATTTAGAAAAACAGAGATAGTTCATATACTCAGAATATTTACACATGATGTGTATCACACATACAAACACAGGAACAAAAGAGAGAGAGGACACAAAAGGGAAGTAAGAACATTATTAAAGCAGACTGGATCCTTTCTGCAATGAGGCTTGATCTGTAAACACTGCATATTATATTCTTTTACCCTAGTCAGCAACTCATAATGAAAACACTGGAATACCTTCAGGAAATTATATTTTATTCAGCTTTCTAGACCCAATTTCTACATTTTAAGTGATAAATTTGGAAGTGTAATTTAATTCTAATATAACTGTTGGCTGCTAAAGAGGGTGTTGGTAGAATGAAAAGAGTGGAAAGCAGAAAGAAAGGGAGGAAAACCCAAGAAAACCCTGCAAACAAAATCTCCCTATAGGACTTGTTATTAGATACTGAACATTTATGTAATGTGAATGTATAATATAAATATACAATGGTTCTGAATTTTCCATCATCCTAAACCCAGGAAATTACAAAGGCTTTCAGATATCTTTGTGTGGTCATTAATGATAAATGTTGCCAAATTGTGATCATAAAACACAAAAAGTATGTGAATAATAAGCAGTCAGTTACATGGGTTTAAAGTTATTTGTTCTGCATATAGTGTACCTTCCACTGCACAGCGTGTGCTTTTCTGTATGCTACCATCTGAGCCTTCTTTGAAAGTGGAAGTAGTGGAATAGGTTTACTGAGAAGTAGGATTTTTTAGAAAACAGGAAATGATAGGGGTGTTTCAGTTGTCATTGCATGTTGTTTAATTATATCCCACTGCAATAATAGTCCTTATAGTAACAACCCTCATAAGACAATGGCAATAACTAGTTCTAGTAATGCAGCAGTTGTAGCTGTCAGCCAGAACCCAACTGTGCTAATAGCTGTACAAATGAAAAATAAGCTGCCTCTTGCCTCAAAGAGATTACATTATTTCATAGCTCTTAGCATAATTCTCAGTGATTAGCATGTTGCCATTGCATCAAAGATCAACTTCTTTTATTCCTCTGCACAACAGACATGACAATGCTTCTTTCTCAAAGGAAAAATACAGCAGTGTGTTCTGAGAGCTCTAATGAATATTTTAAAGAGGAGTCTTTTGCTCCTATGTTAGAGAGATCACTATAAGGTGGAGAAGTGAAAGCTGGAAGAAGGGAAAATCATGACCTTGCTTTGTTATGACTGACTTAACCGTGTCTGCTGCTACTCAGCTGCTGAAGTGCTGACTACATTACAGCATGCAGCTGTGGGACAGCGGAAGGTTCCCTCCACCTGTCACTCCCCGCTAAATGGGCACCTCTATGGGCAGCAGTGCTCTCAAACTGGAAAAGGGAAAACGTTGGAATGAAAGGTGGAAAACTCCAAACACAACTGGCAGTTAAAAACGGGCGTTCCTTATACACAGAAGTCTATATTTGTTTCCTCGACCTGTGGGCATTTTCATGGTGATGGACCAGGAAAGTTTTCCCATTATACAAACACTCTTGTAAAAAAAGTGAGCTCTGGATTTAAAAAAGGCATTGTATTTTTCAGTGGTTTTTGTTAGCTGTTGAGGTTTCACAATTTGCACAAGATTGTGTTCAGCTGAAGGGACTATTGCACCATTTGTCATGTGCACATTAGCTGACACTGGGCTGCATAATGTGTTCTAGAAATGGAGGAAAAAAAATGCAATGCCATTGACATCAATGGACTTCTGCAGGAGTCATTCAGATGTTGTACTGAGCTGGTTTTGGCTCATTGCTTTTGTAGTGTACTACAATCACTGAAAATATATTTTAAAGAAATTTTAATATGACAGCAAAACCAACTTACCGTGTTTGTATGTAAAGCACAATACAAAATATTGGTCAAACTGTGAAAGGCACAGCAGTCTAGCCTTCAGGCTGCACATCCAATGGACCTACAAATACAAGTGAACTGCAGCTGTCCACAGAATTTCATCCACTTGCCAAACTCAATTTTGCAAGGATGATTTGCATTTGTAGATATTATTATTCACATTCAAACATGAGAATGCCCCTTTCAGACAACATTGTGGCTAGTGTTTTAAAAAAAATTTCCTTTCTTTAAATTGTATAAAGGGAAGGTATTTTAAACTCTGGCTTTTGGAGACTAAAATGTGCTATGCAATGATCACTTGCATATAAAGGCAGCAAAAGGGATGTCAAAATTTAAGTTGAGAACAGTGATGACAATGGCAGTACTTAGTCTTGGGATAATGATATTTTTTCCTTCAAAGTCTGGGCACAGCTAAGGACTGGTATGTATTCCCCTCCATATAGCAACATATATGTAACTGGGGAAATCAGAAGAAGAGAAACACAAAGACAAAGTCAATGCTTAATAATGGGAGAGCTTTCACAGCAAGTCATAGTGGGTTCAGGGTGAGACCATGGAGAGCCCTGCTGAGTTTTGTGAAGATCTCCAGACCACTTGATGTACATAGCCACAGCTCTTCTGTCTAGAACTTGGGTTCCTACAATGTGTGTTATGAAGGAAAAAAAAAAAGTGTATATACAGACTGATGTCCATTGAGCTATGGAGAAAAATAGCTTATTTTCTTCACTGTCACTTAATTACATATTGCCCTTAATTTTTATTGCTTAATGCTTTTTTTTTTAATCCATCATTGGGTAGATCCATGGTTCAGACAAAGTCTGAGGTTTTAAGAATGGCACATATGAGTAAGACTGAGCGTTTAAAGGCACAGACACCTGTCTATTACGGCATCTAATACTACCAGTGAAATAAAATGCTCAGTGGCTTGTTCAAAGGCTTAGAAATTTTATGTGATAGAACTGGGAACTGAGCTCAGACTTCCAGACTCTTTGCCTTGACCTGAAATGCAAATCTGTCCTTTTTCTGCAGGAAAGGCCACCTTTCCATAGGTTTTAAGGTGTGAATAACACCACAGGATGCTCACACACAGCATGGGTAGCTGCTGGTGCCATTGTTCAGAGAAGTGAAACAGAGGTCATGACCACTTGTCAGTAAAATCTCAGGGCTCCATCTGTAAGAGTAATGGCACCAGAGCCAGCTGCATAGGTCCAATTCCAAACTGAGTGATTTCAATCTGTCCCTCTATAGTTTCTCCTCAGTTTAGTTCGAATATGATCTTTTCCTTCAGCTTTGTGTCAAATCATTCTATACCATTGGTGCTCTCCATAAATTCACTGCTGCCTTTCTCCCCGGGGAAAGATAACTGCTTCTGCCTTGTATAGATATTACACATAAATCCTAAGTAGTGGTGACTGTCCAAAGGGGTCCTTGAATACATAGATAGAAATCATTACCTAATGTTAGGCTGCTGCACTGCTGATCTTCCCTATGACCAACAACATATATAGTTTAATTTTTTTGCCATTAGTTCTTAATATGGACAAGTTTCCCCAAACTTCTTTCTTCCTCTTTACTACATGACACCAAAGTGAACAAGCAACAGCCTAGCAGTTGATAGTATCTGTCTATGTCCTCACTACATTTTTGGCAATTCAATAATCATATAACATATTTTTAAAGTAAAACATTTCTAAGTTGTTTTAGAATTACTTTTAACCTGTGAATCAGGTACAAACATCATAATGGAAACTATTTAACAGGCAAAACCAAAATAAAATAGCTTATGTGTCTTTGGAAACATAAATACCTACTGAAAAGAAAGAAAGAGATATTGGGTGACTCTGCCACACTGGCCTCTCTGTCCATATCCAGTTCCCTGACGGCTTTGGCCCCCTCCCTCCCCCTGATGCATGTCAGGAATTTCCTTTTGTTTTTTACTGAACTGGCCCCATCACTATGATGGTGCCATCTGGCATCCAGATATTATTGTTTGCCCTCTTCCTCCGCTCCCCCTACCCCCCCCACTTTTTATGGCTAGCACCAGGGTTATTTATGGCAGTATGTTAAAAGCTGGGTATGGTGTTAACATACAAAAACATTTTTCAAGAGCTAGAGACAGAAATCTTTTAAACAACCCTTCACCACCCATAAACCCAATCTCATTATACATAGAAAAACCCATGCTTTTTTAATCACGACTGCTGCTCTTTCTGGCTCTGGCTGCCATGCTGTGCTGGTGTAATGAGCTCCAGTGAAAGAGGTCAGACAGAAGGATACTGTGGCTTCTCTCTCAGATAACATACTTCCAAAGCCTGGTGAATTGTCCCTTCAGAGATGGACAGCAATAGCAGAACAGTATGTATGACAACACAGGACAGCAAGGACTCCTCACCTTAAACATTTGTCCTAACAAAGATTACAATACTTTCTTACAAACCTAGAGTATTTCATAGTAGTTCTGTCAGCAATTAATATTTAATTGCCCCCATCTAGGGGTGCAGCAGGTCAGACAACACAAACATAACTATCCCCTCTAGACTTCAAGTGGCTGAACTAGTTATGATTAATTCTTTGAGCAGCAGAACTGACGAAGACCAATTTAACATGGATTTATATTTGAAGACTGAATGCCCAAGTGGATTCTCTGGTATCTCTTAAGGATCGAATCCCTTTAGAAACCTTTCCTTGAACTGGGGAATTGTAGGGTGTCAGTTTTCTATCAAGTCATTTAGTTCAGTGAAATGTGGAAAATACTACCACTGAGTTTCATGGTGAATATCAACCAAATTTGACAGAGGGTTAAAATTCTCTGTGATGACTTTATACCTCTGTCAAATTCAGTTAATAGGAATAAATTCAGACATTACTGAGAGAAGAGGAAGGCAACTGACAGATAGACATATACAGACAAAATTAAACTCTAAGACGTGCTTCCTTTAGAAATTCCTGAAGAAATAAATAATGGAAGGCACTACATACAGATGGAATAAAAATGAGGCATCTGCTGCTCTAGCAGCATGCATTAGAGAATGATCACAAATCACAGGCGGAAGGACAATGTAAAAAAATGTGTAACTTTATAACTCATAGTATGCAATTTCATAACAAAAATCATATTCAATAGAAAGTCATAAAAGTCACAAGACAGCAATACAGAGAATCACAAATATGAGAACTCAATGCATAGAAGAAACCCACTGAAAATTACCAGCTTTAGTTTTTAAACTTCCAGTCAAAAATAAACTTTGAAAAGGACAATATAGCTGCTTATAGATAGGGTTTGCTTTCTCTGTCTGAAGAATGATAAGGAAGAAAGGGTGACAGTGGTCAGGGAAGAATGGTCTGCTGGCTACAAAGAGCAACCCTATCTGTAGAGGAGAATGGTGGCAATGACTTGGTGATGTAAGAAAGCTCGATAAGAGCCTCAGATGAAGTGTAGGCAAAGAATGAGTCCTTACTGACATCTGCCTAAGTGCAGTCATGAAATTGGTAATTACTGCACCAATACAGAGTGAACGGTAAAATCACATAAGCATAGCTTGTCTGAAGAAACTTCCATTACTCCAGCTTTCACCAAACATGCTCATGAAACACAACACTGCCTTTTCAGCGCCTGGCTTACTGTGCCCCTGGATGCCTTTTGCTGTTCCTCCTGCTCTGCAACTGTTCCCCTTCCTCTCCATGCTGCCTCTCCTCTGCCTATCGTTACCCTGCTGCTGAGCAAAGGAGTGGGGTCTCAAAGAAAGCCCATCCTGGCTGCCCAGCTCAACTCCCACCCTCAAACCCTGCTCAGCCAGCTCTGCTCTATTGAATCAGAGAAAAAAAAGGGCTTCCTCAGAGAAGGGAAAGCAAGCAATTAAAATTGTTTTTTACAACCCCTTGTATGTTTTCTGAAAATATTTACAGCAAAGTAACACACTACAACATGCTTATGAGTAAGACAGTAAGAAATTGATGGTCTTGTTCTAGTTACATAAATTCACAGTCAGCAAAATAGCTGGCCACAATCACATGCTGTCTTATGCCAGCTAGTGCTTGATCCAACATTTAAAAACTCTTGACTATTCCAACACTGAAATTAGCATGCACCTACACTCATCAGCCAAAATATGCAAGTGATAGGCTGACATCTGTCAGCATGGTAGGCCATGGAGTATTATATTGTTTCTCTGCATAGCAGCAGAAACACAGGCCAAAAAGTGCATTATCACATAACACACCTTGCTTTTCAACTAGCTGGTGTATTTGAAATTCCCACACAGCTGAATGAGGACAAGTGATGCTACAAAACTGGCATCAGAGTTGATTGATTGTTGGTTGTATCTTGGTGAGTTCTGAATGTTTTTTCTCCTTTTTTATGTCATTACATACAGTTTTTCGATCTAATAACCAGGACCTAAAACGAATAACTGTTTAAAGTTAGACATTAATGAAAAACACTATTAATAGTGAGGCACCAAACCCAATTTTATGTGCAAGTTCACTGCTCAAGGTCACTGTCAACAGACTAGATATTCTGGAACAATATGCAGATGGCGGTTAGAGTTTACAGATGGGGATTGTATGGATGGCCCTTTCAGCACAAGTTTTCTAAGTTTTTATTTGGTCTTTCTGTCTCATGCCTTATCACTAAAAATCATTCCAAACTAAACATGAGGCATAGAGATCTCTGAGCTTTGGGAAAGTGTGCATAAAGATCCTGACTTTGTGCCCTTTATTTTAGCTGTTGTATAAAAATCTATACTTGAATTTAATTTAATGTCAGGTTGATTTCTCATCAGCCTAAAATAAAGATTATACACCCTCCCAGAGCTGTGCTTTGCAGGGAGAAAAAAATATACAAAATTCACCCCATAGCAGAATGAACCTAGTCTGGACTGTGCCCCACCGTATTGGTATGTTAGTATCCCACTGGTATCACTGAAGTGTTGCATGAGATGGGGTAAAAAGATTATAATGTCTTTGCAGAACAGGACCTTTATTGCCCCAGAGTAGCGAACTATAAAGTAAGGAGGTGTCCTAGCTGCACTTAAAACATTTTGAAGTTCTTAAACCCCTTTCCCTTTATATCTCTCAAGGTCTGTTTTAATATCACAAGTAATATACCCATAAGGTTTTCTAGAATATTTTATTAAAATACAGGTCATGATAAATAAAAGCCTCTTCATCTTTCCTTGTTGGTTATGCCTGTTCTCTACAACCCTCTTCTTGTTAATATTTAAAGCTACGTATACTCATATATATATATTATTATGCTCTTCTTCTACAGTACTGTCAACAACGTTCACAAAATTTATCAAAAAATTTCTTAGTGTAACAAATTGTTCCAGATATGACCACATATCAGTATGATTCCTTTTGATAAAATTCCTGATAATACATCTTCTTTATGTATGCTTCCAAGGGTTATTTACAGTTTGATAAAAGCACATTTAGCTGTGGTTTAGTATAGTCACAAGAAAAGTCACAAGATAATAAACTGCACTTTACAAATGAAAAATGAGTACATTTACAAATATTGAATTTACTAGACTTTGACTCAGAATGAATCAGCCTACAAAGTCTATAAAACTCTGGAAACAGTTGAACAACTCATTATATTACATATGATAGCTACTACTGATATATATACACACACACATATAAGTATGTGTGTTTGTATATGTGTGTATAAATGTGTGTGTATATACATGTATGTGTGTATATACATGTATTTATGTATACATATGGCAGCTGGATTAAAGTAATTTTTATTTTAAAGGCTTTATTATCTATGTCTCTAGCCCTATTTCAATGTTTCATTTTCAAATTACTTCAATTCACTTTAACCGTGCAAAAAACTGCAATCATATTGCATAAGGAGCAATGTTTTTTGGTCTAATACACAGCTGCAGTTGCAATAAAAAGTGCCATGTGCTCAGTCATGAGGAACTGGATACTGATTAAAGCTGTGTACAGAGGTTACAATTATAGCATGCGTTTATCACAGTTCCAGAATAAAAAATCCAAAACATAATCTTAACAGTATTTTTAATTTCTCAACCTCATTGCTAAAGGTTTATGTGGTACATCAGTTTTACTGCAGCTTCCTTTTCATTGCAATTTTATTAGGCTAAGGAAGATTAATTATCCATAAATGACAATAAACCTCAATTCTGAATGAAATTCTGAGGGTTTTTTCAAACCACTAAATTTTTCTAACTTCTTCTGCAGTCCTGCTATTAATGAAATTGAGCACATGCAGAAGCTACTAAACTGTATTTTGAATAGCACCATGTGAAGAACCTGGCTACACCAGGTCAGATTCATACAGTCAGATTTTCTTGCTAATATATTAAAAAGGTAGGTATCAACCCTAAGTGGAAATGTTCTTTTCCAGCTTTTTATTGTAATATTTTTTCCTTCAGCATTACCTGTAAATATTTTATGCCCTCTACCTCTTTCTAACTCAAAGATATTTTTTTCACAAAACAAAAGACAAATGAATCAGAAAAGAAAAACCAAAAAGTTACAGTTAAGGGACATAATGAGTTAATTTCATGTATTTAGGAGGAAAATGTACATTTTCCGTCATTTCAGGCAGCCCTAACGTGAGGGGACTGTCAATGTATGCACACAGGCCAACCTGCCATCCAAGAAGGCCTGCAGCAGGAGGAAGGGCTATTAATAGGGTACAAGGTGCTGACTGAGATCCAACTTGCAAAGGTGGCTGGGCAAAGACCATGAAGTGGCTAGAAAAGCAGGAAGGGGAAAATCACTGAAATGATGAGGTAAGTGATGATAAGGCAATTCAAACCACAGGGCTGAGGTTTCTAGTTTATTTTCCACTAAAATGAATTAATTTAATTTGCTGTTACTACACTCTTCCTGGGGGGGAGAGGTAAGGGAGAATCATCACTGGCTGCCCTGTATTTTACCTTTTACTTCACAGGGGTATTGTGAGACTAGAAAAAGGTGCTAAGCTGCAGAGATACAGTGGTAGTGGGGAACATATAACTATGTAGGTAGATAGACTCTCACTATAATATTATTGTAAATTACCTTAAATACAACATGCATGTATTTGCTCAAATTAAATCTGCATTTGCCCTCTTGAATTCTGTCTCTTCATACCTAAGTGTGATACAGCCTTAAGCCCATCGATTTCCACATGATTGGGTTTAGCCTTTACATTACACTCCAATGAAAGCAAATTACAATTTCAAGAGACAGTGTTAGTTCAGCACAAGCCCCAGATCCCCACATCATGAGAACCTGTTGTAAGCAAATTTTTAAGACTTACGATGGTTCTTCAGACACCACTGCTCCTTCCTCCAGCTCTTGAGCCTGCTTATACCATGGCAACTTTGCTTCCACGGGAAGTTTCTCTATGGAACAAGCACAAGCATGTGAAAATAGGAAGCACGCAGCAATGCTGCTACGTGTGTCAGCCTCTCCTCTCTTGTCGATCATGCCTGTGACTCACGTGTGCCTTCATCCATGTAGAGGCTGAGCACAAATAAGAAAGAGAAAGAAAGGCGAGCAGAAGAGAGAGAACAAAACTCCTTTGTCACCTGGACTATAATGCTTACAAGGTTATAGGACCAGATAGTTCACTGTTGCAGCTAGAAGGGCTATGGTGTTCTAAAGCCAGAAAGGAGTATTAAATCACTTTTCAGACCACACAATTGGGCTGTAAAAGTTGGCCCTTTGGAAAGTATTTTTTGGAGGGAGTCTTGCAAGTGTAACAGGCCTCCATTGACATTGCAAAGGCAAAATGTATAAAATCCCTGTGTTTACCCTTAAATTTTAGAACATCAGAAGACACATTAAGCTTGGTTTTGATAGGTTACAAAAAGGAGGCAAATCCTCATTTGATGAGAGATACCACAGAAAAACAGAGAAACTGTAATAAAATGGCCCAGCTATACTTTTCAACTTTAAGTTTATCAGTTCATCAGCTATGTGGATTTAAAAAACTGAGCTTGATACTTTTTCTGTCATTTCTGATGGAAAACAGTAGAGCTGCTTTTCTTCCCCTCCAGGATGTGCACACAGTGTAATGAGCTGCTCTGCTCTGGGGAGTGCAGGGCCATGCTGCTTCACAAGCCAAACTCCGCTTTCATGCAGTGTCAAAGTGGAGTATTTGAACTGAAGGTGGTGGAACTGTTTTAGCTCCACAGGGGTATAAAGCAAGAGCAAATTTGGCACTATAATTTGAGAAGGAGCTTTGCATTTCAACAAAACTTTCTGGGCTAGGATCAGGGGAAAAAACACAAATAAAAGGGAGTGACACTCAGACTGCTGAGGAGAACCAGGGCCATACCTATTTGCCACTCACAAATCACCTAAGCCTTTCAGGTTTACATAATGCCTGGATTTGTACTTGCCAACGGGAGCAGATTAATGTCATTCAGAATAGTCAGAAATTTTCTGTGACTCTGTTGTGCACAACAGTGAGCCTTTCACATATGCACACGAAATTTCCCACCTGTCAGTTGTATCATAGAGCAATAACAACTTACAACTTGATTACACAGCTACTGCAACTTTAGTCAAGCAAATTTTCTTGGAGCAAGTTATTAACTGAAGAAAAAAGGGACAGTAATAGAGTTACTATGCCTCTCTCTTAGAAATAGCTGGCCAAGCTCTTACTTTAACATATTTATTAGTGCTATTTAAGGATGAATATTTGCCAGCACAGCTCTTAGTTTAATCTATATTTTACTGCATTTGTTATCCAAAATATGTAGGAGATATTTCTATTTATATGTTCTGCAGCTTGTTTTATGGGTTTTGGAAAGCTAGATCTTACTTCTGTGCTTTTTTTTACTTGGATGCAACTGTTTATAAAAAGCAAAAGCTCTTTTGTACCGTTGTCTGTTATGTGACTTTTAGAATAACTTTTCAGAGGTGTAATTAATTATCATCTACACTGTAAAATTTGTTAGAGGATTAGAAATGTTGATGTTGTACAGTGTGCTTTGACAAAAAAAAAAAAAAAAGAAAGACTAAAAAGCACTCCTAATATAAGCTAAGGAGGAACTGTTACCTTTGGAGATTAAAGTAAAATCTCTTCTTTTATAAAACTGTTCCAGTAAAAACACTTAAATCCTATATTTTACAGAGAGTTGTATTAGATGAATACACCTACTTTATTAAAACTGAAAATCGTTACTTAATCCAGGGATATCCCATTTTTTTCCCATTATTGGTGTAAGATAAAGTGCCTAAGTGCTTGAATAAACTAAAATGAAATAAATTACATGAACTATTTGCATTCTATTTCTGTTTAGCACAGTGTGTTAAAAGAAGAGGGAATTCCACATTTTTTGTCTTGCTGCTTCAGTCATCTAGGAAGATTGTTTTTCTGCTTTATATTAATCCAGCTCCAGAAGGAAAAAGCAGGCTAAGATTAAAACATTCAGTAGAGGAGAGGTACTTTGCTACTTCTACTGCTCTAAATTTCTAAACTCTAGATTTGTGAAATAAAAACGACAAACTTCCAACACATAAATAGATTTGGATTGGAATAGACCTCTGGATATCATCTGGTCCAACTCTCTTCTGAAAGCATGGTTCAGCCTTCACATACATGGGTCTTCAAACATTACCACTTGCATTATGGAGGGACAACTGTGAGAGTGTTGTAGAACCAAGATGAGGAGTAAAATTAAACCCAAGCAAAACAGTATGCTTTGTGTAGGACTTTCCATCCCATGGGAAAAAATGGAAGAAAGAAATAACCACCTACAATCAGAAATTAATTATGTATGTACTGCAGAGGGCAGCACAAGAGTTTATCGAGGGTAAAGATGCCAATATGTTGCAAGGGTGGTCTTCCAGCAAACAGCAATTTACTTTGTTCCCAGACAAGTCCCACTGGAAGAGATTTCTTAAAGAAATGCAGGTAAGGAAAGCTTTCCTAGCTGGTCCTGCAGCCTTCTCAGGTTCCCTAGGCAGGAGTCAGTTGTGGGTGGTTTGCAACACCTGATTTTTTTGTGTCTTAGTGCATTTTGCTTACACGTATGCTGCAGGCAGACAGGATCTTGCTTTACCTGTGCTCTGAACACCATAAACAGATAAAGCCCCATAACAGCAGCTCACTGACTGAGCCCAAACCCACTGAATCTCTGTATCAGGCTCAGAGTCATGCTAACACAGCCACAGGGACTTTTTTTTTTTTCATCTTGCAATTGGACGGAGTGAGCTCATGTTGGCCAGCAAAATACAATCCAAACATACTCTACTCTCCAGACTCCCTGTGGCCTGGGTTTTGCCATTTTGGTGGCTGGCATACACAGTGATTTCTCATGGTCCAGATAAATTGGAATCTTGAAACTTGGCAAGTGTGCCCATCACGGGCCACTGAGTGCAGAAATTAAAATTCCAAATTTCACTGTTCCATCTTGGACCAGCACAAGGTCACAGATCACTCCTATTTCACAGGGCTTCATAATAAGTGCTCTTAATATGTATCAGGATGGGAATTCATTTTTTTAAAAGAAATTGATTTCTTCTTATGGTGGGGTTTAAGTCTCCAGTTTAGGGAAATTAAGTTCACGTGCAGTGTTATAGCCCAAAAGTGTCCGTAAGTTAGTCAGCATACAGACACAGAGGTTGTATTGATAGAGCTGTGTACACACACAAACACATGTACACTCATATACCTGTGGAAATGGTCAAATACCTGTGTTTGCTGCACTAGGCCACTGCCCACTAATCCAATCCAGTCTCCAGGACTTTTTCTAACATTTCTACCCCAAAAGAATGTCCAAACAGCTGCAGAAATGTTTTATCCTTCTCTCAACAAAATGTAGGGCATTTACCCCAGTATTACTCTGTGTTTGAGGCCCAGGTCAAGAAACATTTCTATACAAACTGAGTACTCCTTGCTATAAGACGCTTCAAGTCTAACACTTTGCCAAATTTTGCAGCCTTGCTAGTAAGAGGAACTTCATTTTGGGATGTACAATGCTTGCTTCTGACCTATTTCAAGCTCCAAATTATGAACAGGCACTTTAAAATTATGGTTACATTTATCTACCATAAATGTTATTTATTTATTTAACTCCTTTTAAAATACAGGGCAAATTTAGCCCAGACACAATCAGTGAGGTCAAACCTGCTTACACAATGATCAAATTTACAGTTATATTGCTTGGTCTGCTGTACCACAAGTTAACAGTGGAAACCCTGGAGCTTGTAAGAAAGAGGAAGGGGCCAGCATTCACTTCAGGCTGTTAGCAGGCAGACTGGAATAGGAATGGCAGGCCTTTAAAGATGCAAATTCACAACTCAGTGCAGGTGGAAACAGTGCTACCAGCAACAAATCAAAACTGGTCAACATGGAAGAGCTCTGAAAAATGTACGTGAACCATTCTGCCTCGTTACCTTTGGGTTTGTAGCAAGGAGTGGGTACTATGCATTCTTCTTTTATGTGTGGCTTTGTTTTAGGACTACAGCCTCCTGTATGCATCCCCCTGTGATCAATGCAAAGGACCACACGGTACCTGAGTCCTTGTCCACAGGTTACAGTGCACTGGGAAAAAAAAAGATAAAAAAAGTTGCATGTGATATGTCACAGGAGTGATAAATAAAAGGGGAATATGCAATACAAGTATGTGTACATCAGTGAGCAAAATATGATGCAGAAACACCGAGCCCTGAACATAAGTTATTCATCATAATATTTGGTAGTTATGGATAAGGTATAAAACTAACAGAAATTTGTGCCTTTTTTCTCTGTACATTTACTTGGTTTGGACATTTTGCTGCTGGATTTCTCTCACAGTATCACTCTCTCAGAGTTGGCTACTTGGCTTGTGGCCATCTGTCCCATATTGGATATGCTTAGTAACACGCCGTCAGTTTCATCTGGAGCCACTCTGCTTTGCTTGCACAAAGTACTGGGGCTTATGGGTTAACAGAGGTGACACTCAGCTATTTTGGAACATGGCACCTAACAGAATGAGAAACTATTTGGGCTTTCTTCCCTCAGACACTTTCTTTAGTATTTTTTTCATTTATTTTTGGTAAGGTACATCAATTTTTCCCCTGTACAGATTGTTTCAGAAGTGGTTGCACAGGATCAAAACTACCAACCAGTGTGGAGGGCTATGGACACTACCAATATTACTTTGCTTTTGGATAGCAGCTTTCATGTGGAAATCACTAAACACTTAGCAATCAGTGAAGAACTGCGGATAAGCTAGCTTAGCTTCTAAAACCGATTTTACTTGTTAAGAAACTGGGGTGGTGAGAAACTACATTCAAAATTAAGTCTTTATGTACAAAATCAAAATACTTTTCTACTTTTGTAGAAAGACATTTCAAAGACATTTACTTTTGAAAGTAAAAAGAGGGAACGGTGAATCAGGAACAGACAACTGCAAGCATCAAAGAGCAGAGTAATTTATCGCTTTGTGTATTTCTGGAAATTTCTCAGCAATTCATTATATTCAATTTATGGCTGAAAAGTTGTAATAAAGAGATACCATTACATGCTTACTGGTTTTCTTTTGTATATTTCATTTTTGTTCCTAGTCTATTATTAGTAGAAGTTCACTAATTAACATTACAGATCTGATATATTTCCCATCATTCTCCTTAATCATGTTAATCTTATTAATACATTATTCCTGAGTATATACTTTGCAGTTAGACAAATAACGTAATTTAGAACAAAGGTCATGGTAATAAGGAAAGAAAAGTAGTGAATGTTCCTACTTCCACAAGCTCACTAAACTATAAGATATATTCTTAGTGCCGTAAATACAAAATCAACAAAGCTAAGCTGATTACCGGAGACCATTCCTGAGCAAGCCACTTTGGGCAGTCAAATATATTGCAAGGCTGGACAACAGGCATCTTTGGAGTATACATGCATTTCCATTCTTCCACGGGGCTGATATGTCCCTGAATGTCTTCTTCCACACATGAGACACTGCGGCTTTGAATGCCCCCTCCACAGGATGAGGAACAGGCAGTCCAGGGTGTACTTTCCCATCTAGGGAAAAAAAAGCCCAGAACAGAGAGGCATCAGGAAAAGGAACCCCTGCTGCCCCCACCCTCACCTGCACCCCCCAAATGCATAAACTGCTATTTGCAGGAGGGTTTTTTTTTCCGATTAATGTCAGTAAAAATTAATCATATATATATTTTCATAAGTGGCCAAAACAGCAAAGCACTCCCATGGCTCCTGTCTCTAAATCACAGGTTAGTAAATATGAAATCTCCTCTCTCCCACTAACCCAGTGACTACTACTACAGAAACTCTAAATACTTTTAACTTAATTCCTTTTATTTAATTGATGGGATTATCATATCATCACAATTTGTCATGTTCTGAGGAATCTTTGTTACAAATCACTGGAAGCTTAGTGTGCTCTGAAGCTGATGCTCCTTTTGCAAGAACATGCAGGGAAACAGCAATGTTTCTTTCCAGGGAAACAACTGAGTTGAAGAAAAAAAAGATGGGAGGAAATTACCAAAAGGAAGATGTGACTATACTAATAGGATATGTGGCCTCTGATAGTTAAACCACATGGGTCTTGTTTCCTTACAGTTGAGGCAGTGAGAGGAACTGAGAAACCATCTTTTCTCTACAGGTGCCACTTGAGAATGTAATGACAAATCCACAGAACAATGTGAAAAGCTATGCATACTTACAAGGATAATCCTTTTTTTACAGTGATGCATATACAGTAATGTAGGCATAGTTTATACAGTACTGTAGGCATTGTTTTATATGTGTAGCTGTCTCTCTACATACATAAAATAGTCTGCTATTTCCTCTCTTATATTCAAGCCATTGTCACAGAGAGGACCCGGGACTGTTGTCACGATCCAGTGTGGCTATTCCTGTGCATGCCTGATGGTATAAAAGTGTGCATGTTCTATCTACCTGGAAACACAAAATCTTTTTTTTTTTCCAAAGACAAATGTTCTTTTGATATGAATATATGTCTTTTTGATATCCTTTTGATAAGGACATTAGAAATAATATTTGAAACAATTATTTTGGTCATAAATTTTCATTTTTTTACTTAAAAAATAATTTTTGTGGAAAAACCTCCACCTGTTTCCTCTTTCAGGTAAGAAGGAAAGAAAGGGAAAGGTGACGATTTTTTCTCCCACTTAAAACAAAGGAATTATTTTTATTAACAATTGCAGGACCACCAAGATTGTTAAACAATATGAAAAATGCTTATCTTTCCTTCTGATTTTTCATCACATCAACCCATCTTTTTCTCATCAGCTCCAGTACACGTAAACACTACCCACACTTGGCTACTAGCTGAAACTGCCATAAAACTCAATGTGAAATGGCTTATGTTAATAGCTGTTTATGAATGGTAAAGCCACTGATTAATTCTATGACTTACCACTGAAAAGTGGTGAAACCATGTTTACACCATGCCATATCCATCACTGTGTGCTCAGCATAAGCCACATATGTCACAAACAGTTAATTTTAGCAATGTTTTTAGTTCAAATGTATTACCTGTGTTGCTACTGAACAAGTTTCCCAGCATACAGCTTAGGTATCTCACCACCACAAATCTAAATGAAGAGGCCTCTGACTGAAACTCATGAACAGCAGAAACTGCTGCAGCCAGCCCGAGCCAGCTTCTCCCAGGCATAAAAAGCGATGGCACCAGGGAATTCCCTGGAGTCTTTGGGACAAGTTTCCAGATGCCTTAGGCAACCTCAGTAATACCAAGCAGCTTAAATCTAGGCAAGCAGTTTGGTCCTCGGGTTTTGTACGAGTGTAAGATGTAAGGTGAAGTTTCTCTGTTGCACAGCTCTTAAAGCAGTGTCACAGCTCCTTTTGAGGTACAAAGGGTGCAACATAGACAGAGAATTTATGAAAGTAATTGGTGGTGCATTAAAAGTGAGCACTATATCCGCTAAACCATACCTTTCCCTCTTTGTGATAAAATTCAAGGCTGAGGGTTTGCAGTAGGGAAATCTTGCAAAGATGCCTTCCCAGATTTGCTCTCCACTTCTGCCAGAGTCTTTGTTGCTCTACTCTGTCCCTGGTATTAGGTACCAGTCTCAGACAGGTAATGCAACCAGGGCCTCTCTGGTTTGGTTGTTTTTCTTTTCTTTGGTTTTTTTTTGGGGGGGGGGGGGGGGAAACTTGTGGGGGTTGGAGAAAAAAAATTTTTTTTCGCCTCCC
>NW_010972616.1:944751-1118347 GCF_000737465.1 Haliaeetus leucocephalus
GGGGGGCTAACCTCTGCAGTTTAAGAAGAAAGACATTTTATATCCCCCTGCCTTGTCTCTGTCTCATGCCAGCCTCGTGGTCTATTCAGTTTCTGCTGCCTCTGAGGTTTGGAGAAGAGATATGTGGCTGTGTGCTTCCTCTCGGGGCAAGGGAGGAAGACCTGAGCCCTGTTTGTGGGCTCATAGGAGCACATATGGGAGAGAGGGAGACGGAAAAGACGGAAAGCAGCAGCAAAACAGCAGAGAGAAAAAGGAGGGGAGAGGTCCCAGCCAGCAGCTGCAGCCTGAGCAATCGATGAGGGGGCGGGGGGGTGGTTAAAGGAGAATAGTGTGGCTGGGAGAGTGAATGTAAAGGGGCTGTTATGGGGTGAGACCATAATCCAGAACAGCTTGAGAAACAGTCTCAGCCTTTTGATCATTTTCAGGGAATGATTTTTTTTTTTTTTTTTTTTTTTTTTTTTTCAGGGTTTCTGAAAGCTAAATACCTCAGAGCATTTTGATCCTTTATTTTGGATTTTCTTCAGCAGTAAAAAAGCCTCTGCCTAGCTGCCAGCTCAGGATGCTTTTTCCTTAAATGCAGTCCCTTCAGTGTTAAGTACTGCTGAATCATCCTCTGATTAAAATTGTTCTCCATCTTTTGTCAATGTACATGCCCTTTGTACACAATTGAAATAAAATCCATTTTATTCAAAGCTAGAGTGTTAAACCCTGTATTAATATTCTAGCTTCTATATTGCTTATTAACAGAGGTTTAATTTTTGTGGTTAGGAGGTATGTATGTTTTTTTTCAAAAATAAAGAACAGAGAAAAGTGTTTTCCAGAAAAAAGGAGTTAGATGCAGAGATATATTTTACAAGCGTATCTCACAAATATGTGGTGATAATGACTGTGTGTAAATAACCACAAGTGCTTAGCTAGGAAGAGAAAATCCAAATGACACAGATCTTTGATCTGTCAGCATGTCAGAAGGCTGTCAGCATGAATGGCAGCCATAATGCTTGGCAAGTAAGCTGCTCTCCTCCTTGCCTTCTCAGTCACAGTTTGGGGTGGGTCCATGACTTGGCCAGAGACTCTGTTGAAGGTGAATGCGCTGTACTTGCACACTGATGCTGAAAGCTGTCTGCATTAGGCCTCCCCATGGTTTGAAGGAGGTCGTTTCCTCAGCAGGATGAGACTAACAAGTTGCCTAGGGGGTTCTTTCTGTGATTACATACTCCATGACACAATAAATTAATGAAGAAGGAAACACAGCACAATACTATTGCATGTCCAGGCAGTATTTCAAAACCAAAAGGTTATTATCCTTCAGCTAACAAACATTTTTATCCACACCAGTCTTATTCATTGCTTTAAGAGTAATTACTTGTGATTATTTCCATGAGACCCTCAAGTCTTACATTAAAGACATTTTAATTGTGAGATAATTAATAATACAAATAAGGCCTTTATCCTATTCTTGCCCCTGATCTCTGATTCCTTAGAAAAGCCAATGGATTAATGCCTCTGGGGAAGGCATTAGCATGGGTTTGCAGGATCAGAACACAACACTAATACTGTCTAAACCCAAAATCTCACAATTTGTAAGCATGCAAGAAGCAGCACTGCCAGAGAGAGAGAGAAAGTCTGAGGGTTCATTACAAAACCACAGGTTATAGTCCTGTTCAGAGATGAGTAAACGGAAGAAAAAAGAAAGGTGTGAGAAAAAAAGGGGGATGGGGGGAGAGAAAGGGACCACACACTTAATAAGTCTGCATTGCTGCTTCAGCTAGAATATTGTTTCAGTTCTGCATGAACAGAATTTAGAACAACAGGTTAGCACTTGAACATCTCTAGGTTAATCTGCAGCTGAGAGCAAGAGAAAAGCAGCATCTGTTAACTTAGTTTGAGAGCAAAGCACAAATGCAGAGACATGAAAAAAAGAAGTAAATGTGTTTGTTAATCCTAGCATCTGGTTGACTGTTTTACATACCGAGGAAGGGGATGGTAGAGGTCATAGGGCATGATCTGCTTGTATCCATCACTGTTAGGAACAATAATGCCAACCCTCTGAGTAGAAGGTACACATAATAAAATAAACACTAAATGATTACATCATACAACTTTTTTTTTTACACAATATTACAAAAAAACCCGAAACCCCAAACAAACAAGATATTTTACCTAAGTTGCTATCACACTTAAAACAAAACTTATGCTCCCATTCTACTGTTTGAGTCATTCAAAGAATAAACCACTGATTACTACTTTATTCTTATGAATATATTACTGTTTGACTAAGAAGCAATCCATTACCACAAATTCTCCAAATGAGTTGTCCAAATATTATTTAAAATTATGAGGTTACTATCTGCCATTAAAAAAAATAATTCTACACTGAATACTTTCTTGGACTTTGGATCCAAAGTCACTGAAGACAATAGGGGAACCTCTATCTGCTTCAGAGAACTCTAGATCAAACCCTTTTTAAAACTATTATATGGTTGTTTCTGCCCTTCGGATAAAACATCTGCTTTTACAGGGGTTGGGATTAGAAATTTGGGGAATCCCAATGCAAGAATTCAAAATCTGTAATTCTTGTCTCTCCACCTGAAATCAGCCCAATATCATTCAGCTTCAGAACCTGCCTCTTTATTTGTTTTTTTCTGGAAGAAAGAAGGAGCTGAAGAGAAGAGTAACATGTCATGTTGGTTTTTTTGGTTGGTTGGTTTGGTGGTGGTGTGACTGGTTGGCTTGGATTGCTATAGTGTTATTGGTATAGTGTCTAAATAATATAACATCTAAAGGTTATTGAAGGCAATAGTGTAGGTCAAAATTAGTTGTTATCTGAACCATTACCATGCCAGTTATGTGTGAGATAGATGTCACTTGACTTGTTGGCAACTACAGGGTCTCACTGAATTGCTAGTCTGGAATTTCATCTTTCGTCTGCACTTTTTATGGATTCTGACTCAGAGTAACTCTACCCGTGTTGTTTCCCAATTGTCAGGTATATCTATTAACATTAAATAGATTGATCCCAGAGCACCTCATCTATCAGTTTAATTGAAGCCACTGTGTAACAGGGGACTTGGATGGGGCAGGTGGGCAGAACTATCAAAGAGTGAATGCCACTTGCATTAAAATAAAAAGTGTGTCCCTACACAAGCTACAGAGAGAGGAAACTGACTGAAAAGAATGAAGGTGGGTTTTGAGAGCCACATACAGATAAGAAGTGCTAGGTATGCTGCTACGGATTTCTGCAAGGGGGAAGGAGCAATGGAGGTAGAAGGGAGAAAGTATTCTCCATCCTCAACACAGTTCACTGAAAAATGAATGTAAGGATTCAAAGGAGCCTTGTCATGCTGAGACTAAAGGGGTCTTTTCTCCATTCAGTCAACAGGGTTTTTATGTGCATAACTTGTCTGTGATAGGAGAATGGATCCCATTGTGTTTTCACAGCGAGGAGTCAGCGCCAGGTCAGTGTGCTGGAATTTTCCAGCTAAAGCATGCAAAGATGCTGGAGCCCTTGGAATGTGTGATGGGGACTAGACAACTCCCTCTAAGTTTAGCAGCCTCTGCAGTCTCAGGAGCCCTCTGCATGAGTGTGCATATTTGCATCTTCAGAGAGCTGCCTGTCTCCACAAAAATCTAGAAATCTAGGAGAGGCAATTCTGCCACTGGGAAACTTTGGAAAAGACAAATGGGTCATTTAGAATATGGCCAATGAACAAGTCTTTTCAGACTTAGCTTGATGGGTAAATGCCTGGAGAAGTTTGAGAAATCGTGTACAGTATTTTAAGAAGATGGAAGGGGACTTTTTCTGAGTTTTTTTGCTCATGCTTTTGGGAATCTCTGCTGTTTTCTTGACTCTTCTACCACTGCTGCTAAAGTTCCACTTTGAAGCCTTTTGCACCTTCCAGCTCATCAGCTTGCTGAGGAGCGGTTGGAAAAACTTGGAAAAACCAAGTTCAGAAATGAAATAATTATACTATAAAAGCATCTGCTGCCTAAGAAAGAAATAGATTTCAAAACTTTTCTCACTCATTGCAGTGAGAAATGTTTTCTTTCTAATAAACATGATCTCTATGCATAATCCTGGTCTACATGCATTAGAATGCATGATATCCAAGGCCATTCCAATGGAAATAACCGTACCACATCCAAACACTGTTATGAAGACTATATAACATTTATAAAGCACTAGATTAATATTGTCATTGGAAAGGTTTGACCCTCAAAGAATTTTGCATACATAAATTACATTTCTGTAAATGGTATAGAGCTCCACAGAATTACTGACACTGTGCTTGTGCATATGTGAGGGGCTGCCAAAGGCTCTCATTCTGTTACTGCAAGATAATGATCCCCAGCAACGTAAGTCCCATGGTGACAGTGAGGAAAAAGACCCCCCCAATAATACACAATGGCTTAATCTATGACTTTAAAAATCAGCTTGAAGATACAACAAAACAGCAGATGGTCATTGTACCATCAATGGCAACTGCATCTTTCCTAGCTAGTCTTGTGTGGGTTTTTTGTGTGTGTTCCACAAAAAAACCCCCAAGCCTAAATGAACTATTTAAAAAACATCTTAGAGATTACTTTGGTGAATCCTGTACTTTTTGGCTGGACAAAGTGGTTTAAATTCCATAAATCTGTCAGCCCATGATACTCCTATAAAAAGATGGAAGAGATCTAGTTTATGGGCTTTGTTCACTCTACATTACTGAGACAAAGCAAAGGAGATGGTGTGCTAAATGAATAGAGAAAATAGTAATAATTCCTCCACTATACTGAGATTTCTGGCTGATGTGGGAGTAGCTAACAAGACTCATTCACACAACACCTACAGCAAACCTGCTTTGGCAGGAGCAGGGAGCACAAAGCAAATCATTTTGAAGAGCTATCGTGTCTCATGTGTCTGAAATCTCCCATGCCTTTCAGACCAACAAGTTGTGCCATATACTTTGCAGGTTGGTTTGCTTTCCTCCTGAGTTCTGTCAGCTTCAGCACAGTTGCTCTTTTAGGCACATGTCCAGCTGGAGCGGGAGCTACACATACCAGAGGTGGGTGTGCTGCACCCAGGCCTGCCGTCTCTGCAAACATTCGGCTTTCCCCTGGGATGGGTGCCCGCAGCTGCATTCCCTGAAAGTCATGTTTGGTGTCATCTTCCCTGGTAGCTCCTTTTCCTCCTTAAGCTACCCTCTTAGCATGAATGACAGGCGCAAATGCCTCTCTCCTGTAGCTCCCTGATGACTCTCCAACAAGGTTTCAGCCCTTCCTGCCTCCCTCTCCTGCATGACCACGGCTCTCAGGTTGGCCACCTGCTGAGCCGAGCAGGGGCACGGGGGCTAGAACTGGGAGAAGAGCCAGCAGAGAGAAAGGACATCTCCCCCGGAGATGCCTCAGGGTGGTGTGACCCTGCATGGGGACGATGTGCCAAGGCTGGGAGTGGGGAGGGGTGCCTGACGCTCCTGTGCTGGTGCTCCCACGTCCTGCCGTGCCAGTGCCCAGCCTCTGCAGGACACTCGCATGCCTTGGGCTCACTACCTTCACTTCTGCTGCGGACTCTCTTTTCCTGTGGGTTTCCTGTGTGCAGTGCTGCAGCCCCAGGGCTGCCCACACTCCTGGATGGCTAGAACTGTTACACCTCTTTCCTAATGAGGACTTGCCCAGTGAAGGTTTAGAACTTTGCTGAAATCTGTCAGACTTGAGAGTAAATGATCTGCATGGCAGGGACTATGCCATATAAGCAATGGTCCGAAGCAGGCCTAAGATACTAATAAGACCTGAAAAAGTTCATCACAAAAGACAAGAGTTTAGGATCTGAGCATCTCCCTGAGAGCCATGATTATCACTGGACAGACAACAGGCTTGCGAAAAAGTCTCCTGTTTAACACTACAAGTCCTGACCCTAAGGCAGTGTGTGATACTGACCCTCCCCTTAGAGTGCTCTGTGAAGATGCTGCAGTGTGACATTATCACCTTGTGCTACAAGAACGCTTTCTGCCTTGAGAAACAGGTGTTGAGGCCCTCAGATAGACAGTATCTGTTAATGTTTCCCATGGGTTACTCTGTAAAACTATCACTATTTCCATTCAGAGCTGGGGAAGATGACATCTATGGTTACACCACAGGTACAGGCAACATTGGCTTTTGAATGCCTACTTTTGCAGGTGGTGAGTATCGTAATTCTCAGTTACGCTACCAGTATGAGTTACATTTCTGGTTTCTGGACCACCGTACCTAATCCTCAGATATAGATAGTATTGTGATCATCTTATCACATTGCACTCTATCATTGTGGAACTTGAAGAGCTACCATGTATTTTGTGTTTACATATCCTTTTATATGGTGTTAATACTTTACGGATTGGTAAAAACCAATGTCCCCTACCTAAATATTTTTAAATGGAATGTCAGTGGATACTTAAATAATCCACTTAAAAATGCAAAGGACTGCCAAGAAAGCTATCCTTCTGTGTCAACCTCCAGAAAAACCTCACACTTTAGACAGTATGTCTGTTCAGCACAACAGTATCTCACCTTTATAATAAATGACCTGTTTGTGGTGTACAGATTTCAAAATCTAAGACACATATGGTTTACTTATCATTGCCATAGACTGCTAAAAACTAATCTTTTTACAGGCTTGAAATGGGTGTTATCAATTGGAAGCAGCAAAAGTACTTCCTTCCTGTAGCACAACTGTAGTGCTTCTAAAAATCCTCCCTTTTATATTCAGTTAAATATTTTATGGTGTTTTGGATGAGCAGTGTTTTGATACAAAGGTGGAAATGTGTTATTTTCTACTACTAAATGTTAACAACTGAATAGCCAGTGAAAACCTCTGTAAATGACCATCTTACTACTTGCTGCAGTTTTGGTCTCTTCTAGGACTTAAATAGACTACATTTCCCCTAACTTCATCTTGGGCAGATAGATATCTGCATTTGATGCTCATAGCAGTACAAGAACTACTCTCCAAACTTACAGTTTGTTATCTGATGCATCCTGACAGCTCCTTTCTGCCTTTCTTCCTCTTTATTTAATATAAACTATCTCCTTAGAGATGAATTTGCTTTGCTGTTTACATCTTTTAACAGTTTGACGAATGCTTCCTGGCCTGCCCTCCCTGCCTGTTCAGACAAAATAATTTTCTAGCTTAATTTAAATGCCTTTTACCCTGCCCCAAAATTCAAGATTTTTGCCTATTTGTCTTGAGAAGAAAATTGCCTTTTTAGGCATTAGGAGTACCTGCAGCTCATCTTTATCCTGCTCTTGAACTCAGGTGACCCCGACTACGACTACCAGAACATTGCCGTTGCTATCAGCTCCTTCTCCATTTACAACTCCTGTATATGAAGGCATATGTACTGCCATTTCTGCTCAAATGTACCACTATTTCCAGTTCAGCCTTCCTGAAAACTTATCTGGTGGTTCTTTTCCTGCTGCTCTGAATTGTTTTTGGCCTCTTAAACTTCTCCCACATTTTTCAGGCATAATGCATCACTTTGCTAATTTCTCCAGCAACCTCAGTAGTTCCTCAGTAAATTCTGAACTGTTCGAAAATCACCCTCCATAAATATATAGTTGGAATGACTGATGTTTGTTGACCATACTCCCTCATTTGCAGGCAGTGTACTTTTTGCTACTACCAGTCTCATTTTTCCAGCACATGCAACTTCAACCATGCTGGTGGAAGAGGTTTGTTCTCCCTTCTGCTTTGACAGCTAAAACCTTCATGTCTCATCTTCCCCTAGAATGGCCCTCTCTTGCTGTCTCTAGGATCATTCATATGCGTATGATTGGCCATGGAAATTGAGACCAGACCCAGCAATCAGAGGCAACCAAAGTTCAGAGAGCACTGCAAGGCAGAAAGGCTTTCTTACCCCGCCCTGTAACAAATTAAGAAATTAAGTAAAAATGCAAATACACAGAAATGACCATTTGCCTGAGGCAGAGATCAGGAAAGGGCATTGTCATGACCAGTGTCCCACATCCATGCAAAAAGCTGGGGTGTTGTTAAAAAGCCCAGTGTCTGTGGTAACTATGGGATATTTTATGTGAAAGAGTATTCAAAACAAAGTTTAAATCTATCATATGTCCCAGTCGAGGGCAATAACAATAAATGAGTCACTGTGTCTCACACCCCTCTCATCACTGCAGATCTATGGCTGCTACTGTGTAAATCAGAAAATGCAGCCTGCCTTTTCAGGAACATATGGGCACTCCAGTTTTGTTCATCTTCCAGAAGGAATGTAATGAAAATGGGAACACTGTACTGCTGTGATACTTGGCTTATAATTGCTATCTACTGTAATACCTTTAGGGAAGCTGGTAACAAGCAAATAAGTATGCGTTTGGCCTTTTCCTGCTTCAGCTGCCAATTTGTAATGAAGCGAGGAGACCTCTGTTACTGATTAAAAGAATACTCTATGTTGCCCTTTTAATAATGTACATTTACTCATTACTACCTCTTTTTCTTTTGAAGGAAACGTATTGAAGTTATCATGCACGTGTCTTACACTGTTGCCCAGGAACTTGCATACACTTTCACATCACCAAGTATTTTGGGGACTTCTCACTACTTGGCGTTACTCTGAAGGGCCAAAATATCCTAGCATTCTTTTGTGTGCTTTTACATGTACTTCATTGCTCTTGTCAGATTAGCTAAAAATTAACAACTAAAAAGTACAATTTTATTTAAAGTTTCTTTTTGTTAATGCCTGCCTCCACCACCACCCAGTATGGATTGTTAAGTGCAAATGCCAAAAGAAAAACTTTGATGAGTAGGAAGAGGAGTTTGCAATTTTGCTGGAGGACTCCATAAACTGTGGATAGTTGAGAATTCTTTCAGGTCTCTGAGTGTTGTTGCTTGAACTAGAGGTATTTCCCCAAACTTTCCACAGGTACTAACAGTATTTCTGGTGGCAGGCTTACAGATAATGCTCCAGGCAAATTCCAGGATTTTTGCCTGTGCAGATCAGACTGGCATTATTGATAGACAAAGTGATAAAAAGA
Organism: Haliaeetus leucocephalus; assembly: GCF_000737465.1. NCBI lineage: Eukaryota > Metazoa > Chordata > Aves > Accipitriformes > Accipitridae > Haliaeetus > Haliaeetus leucocephalus. Next base: position 953,755 of record NW_010972616.1, read on the forward strand.
AGCCAACATGTTAGAGGCTTGCTAATATGACATTTTTGAAACAGTTGATGCATGAATTTAGAATCTTTGCTGAAGTGGCCTTAGAAATCCTCATACACCATTGCAATGTCCTGGTAAAAGCACCAGTAGAGCTTTTGTGACTCAGAAAACCCCACATTAACATGTAGCAGAGATAGGCAAAAAACAGAGCAGATGATTGGTAAAAATGCAGAACAGTGCAGCTGGAAATGCCACTTACAAGCTGAAGATGAAATCTAGAAGCAGCACTGATGTTGCTCCAGAGAGTATCCTGGTGAGTAGGTGAATGACAACTGGGGTAAAAGCCTTTTTCATATTTGTAAAACTTGCTTTTTGGAGGAATGCTTTTGAATTATGAAAGAAATGGTGTCTTCAGCTTATGGCACCTCTGAATTGTCCTAACTAAGTGTTTAGCACACCCAGTTAAGTCAAATCTAAACAGACTTTTTCTCAAAGCAGAAAAAAATTCCATTCACCTTTTATTAGAGGATACCAGACGGGAGGATACTGATGACAGCTAAAAAAACCTCCCCTAAACCCTCTAGTCTGTGAAGTTTTGGATAGTTAAAAGATTTGAAATTAATTAAATACATGAAATCTTAATGTTGGATTTTGCCACGTAGAAGGGGAGTGGACTAGATAGATTGAAGTGGGTACTATTTACATCAGGAGACATTATACATATATTCGCCAGTCAAGTACGGACTGTTGTAAAATCTTAATGGACTATAAATAAACAGATCTTTTCTTTCTATCTTTCTAAGGTGAGAGCTGGATCGCAAAGATCCAGCCAGAGAGGCTGGATAGGGCATTGATAGCATGGAGGGACAAAAAGGGACTTCACCATCTATCCTGGAAGACACTTATTACCAGTCTTACTTAGGTGGATGGGCCACCTTTACTTAACCCAGAAAAGGTACATGTATAAATTATATGTGTTTGATAAATAACTTCCCCCACACTGCTTCTCCTCTGAGTATGTGAGAAACTGGGTTTACAGAAAGAAAAGTTGATTCATTTTCCATGTCCGTTCAGTCTAAGCTTTTTTTGCAACTTATGATGCCAGCAATACTGCTAATTATTGCCATAATAAGCACAATAAAGTAAAACGTTTCTATGCACTAAGCCTAAAGAGGCAACTAATTGCAGGTCCACATGATACTCCTGGTATTCACTGAAACTTTTCTTTCAGCCTGCCCTTTGCTCAAAATTTTAATGTAAGCTCTCCTACAGTAACCCCTCTTAGTTGCTTTATTCAGTGCCACTGTGGTCTTCCACCATTATTTTCTGTGGCATTCATTGACACACCATAGGAACAGTCAGCAACCACTAATCAGCTATGCCTCACTGGAACAGGGTTTGCCAGGAAAAATTAACATCTTCATTTTATATCAGCAGAGCAGAGTGGCTGCCACCCAGCAAAGACACTGCAGAGCCAAGACGCTCTCCTCGCTCATGCTTCTGACCCCGTTGTTCTGCTTCACCTACCCTCTTCCTGACCGTAAGACAGCATCAGGATTCCAGAAGTTACCACAGATTTCCTCTGGTTTTCTGTCTGGGTTGTTGCTTCTTGAATTCTTTACAAAGATACTTTTGAAAATAATCATTTGCAATTTGACATTCTGTGAGGATGTTTCCAAAAAGCCAATTCCTCTCTGTTACTGCCTGTACCCTGGGTTGGCATAGCTGTACTTCTAAATGACTCTCCGTCCCCTCAGGGTTTTTATATCAACAACTTTGCCTTGTTACATTTTATATAAAACAAAAATTGCTTCCTGACATCTGCCTAGCTGTTATTTTTTTTCTCTCTTTCCTCCCATGTACCATGCAGTTGTCTGTCTTACCATTTGAGAATGTCATTTAAAATTATCCGGAAAAGTATGGAAAATATCAATAGTATAAATTCCAGAGGCAAATTACATATTTGACTCAGGACTGTATTTTTTAAAAAATAGCAGCTTAGGCTTTAAAAAAAAAAAAAAGCAGCTACATAAAATTACATTCTCATTGGTACTGTGAGAGGTGAATCTAAAAGACAGGTTCCATATCAATTTACACCTTTCTGCAATCCTTTTTCTGAGATGTTCATATTTAGGTCTCTTACCTGATCATACCTGGCCTCTACTTTACTGACACCTGTCTCAAACAATTCAAAGGAGAATTCAGAGAAAGAGTTTTTGATCTGAGAAAATCACTGAGGAAAAAATACAAGATCTTTATTATAGTAAGGTTTCTAGTTGCAACTGTTAATATATTTAAGTAACCTAAGAAATTAAATATATATTTTTTTTGTGAAGGTACTAGGACAAGAGAAGCCAGATACTGAACTTGACAGAATATTGTTAAAGGAAAAAAATGGTCTTGTTGCATTGTGGGAAAGTAATCTTTAAGTTGAAAAATCACTTCTGAATACGTGCTCAACAGGAAATACTTTCCACAAAGCCCTAGTGAAGCTGCATTCTTAATATTATATTCTTAATACATCCTAATGAAATACATGATAAAGTATGTAACTTAAAGAATGTACAACACAGCTGAGATAAATGTTGGATTTTGAGATTTGATATTTCTGCTATTTAATTCTGGGAGATTTTAACTTCAGATTTTAAACTGTATAAGAACATTTCTGGCTTTTAATTATTCACAAACAGAATTACCATTAAAAATATGTTTAGTAGAACAAAGGAATATAAACTGCCATACACTCTGGGTAAAGTGTCTTCAGTGATGAAGAAACTCGAGTGTTAAGTCCAGCTATGAAAAGACAATAAACTTTAATGAAAACTTTCTAGAAGAGGTGAAAGCTGCCTTGGGCTTGGAGTGATTTGTTCTGCTCTGATAATGCCTAGCTAGTCTGAAGCTGGTATACCTGGTTTAGGACGCAATCATCCTCAGTCAGGTGGATACACAGTCCCGTAGGTCCGTAAAGCATCCTTCTCCTGGCTAGGATATCTTTTTTCTACGGCAACCTCCAGCAATCTGAAGGGCCATAGCAACATTTTAGGTGACACTTACTTGAACTTGCTTTATCAAACTTGGCACAAAACTAGTCTAGAGGGAAAGCAGAAGGTAAATAAATGGCTTTAGGGCATCCTTGCATGCATGTCTGCTGGGCTGCACTTAACCATCTTTTAGCAAAGCCACACAAGAGGACCAAACGGTTTAGATTACACAAATAAATGCTGGTGGCTTATGAGCGGCTGCAGACTGACTTCCACTGAAGTTCAGGGGAATCAGTGCAACAAAGGACTAGTCCTTTTTGTGGTTTTGTTCCTTTTCTTATACATGGGAAATCTGACCCGGTGATCTTACTATTTTTACTATTAGTCCTCTGAGGAAGAATGCTTGGCAGGGGAGCAGAGAGGAGTCTTTTGTATGGGGCCAAAAGGTATTGATAATTAGAAGAAATTCCCATGTTACAGTCTTAAAAGCTGCCATAACTGCAAGTAAGCTTTTTATTAAGGAGAAAAATGTAAAAAGCCATAAAAATAATGCCTCTAATTATGATAACAACCATTTTCCAACAAAATTTTTACCCCAAGAGAATTTTTTCCATCTTACTAACACTTAAGAGACGTGTTGATCATGGGATGGTATAAGGGACAATTTGTTTTCTCACACTTTATAACATTTAATGAGGCAAAACACAATCTGAGGGGAAGAAACAACCATTTCAAATCAGTCCTTGCAATGTGGAGGTGCTAAACAGAGGTCTTTTTCTACATGGTACCTCCTCATGATGAGAAAGAGATTGAATTACATGGGCTAAATGACACTGTAAGCAATAGCAAAGGAATATTTTCCTACTTTATTTTACTTCTTTAGAGCCCAGTCTGTTTTAAAATTAGAGCTGACTGACCTTGCAGGACAAGGGTCCAGATTACACTCTTGAAGTTTTGGCTTTGGCTTGATATTTTCAGGATAATAGTGACAGTATTGATCTGCTACTACCCGGTTGCTTCTCAGATCAAAACATTCAGCAGATGTCAGCTGATAACCTGCAATACACAGTGGAAGAAATAATATGTGAAGTGGTGTTCTTCTTGTCTCTCTCTGAACTTATCTAAGTTCTGGTTTGGTAAAAAGCAAACGGAAAATATCAGCGCTTTTGGACATAACAACTGCTGTTTTACAGACCAGATTGAAACCAACAGCTTAAATCACATGTAGTAGGAAAAAAGATAACCAGTATGGTCAAATAAAAATTCAGAAGCCTACAGCAAACAGAAAAAACAAAGGCCAAGATTTCTTGGTCACCAGGACTCGTACACTCAGTTTTAGTTCAGAGGGTAAAGCTGCTGGTAGGGATGGGGGCAAATGGGGACATCTTTTGACTCTAAAGCTGGCCCAAATTCATTCAGCCCTTATGTGTGACAGCTGTAGCATTAAATGCAGTCATGTGGATATAAAAATGTACTTTATGTACACAGCCTGGTATGATGCTAAAAAATCTACAAACTACTACCACTGTTGCTACATCCCTCCCTTCATTTAGATGTAACTAATTTAATTTGCAGATTTTGCCCATTTTAATGATCCAAATCTAAGTGCAGCAGTTGGGACAGATCCTGTATGTAGACGACTGTTTCTGGAATACAGTGGAAATTCATTACCTCCTCCACAGGATGCTGAACAAGGAAAAAAATCAGTTTCCCTCCATCGGTGAATGATAGGCTGATAGAAGATAAACTGAACTGAACTGTCGGCAGCACCAGCATAACGGATCTGAAAAAGATGTAAAGCCAAAGACTGAACCTGACATAAATATCAGGAAGAAGCGTTCTGTCACGTGCATCTTGCAGCTTTGAGACATCTTGCAGCTACATGAAGTACCAGAGATACTTTGCAATAGGAAAATGAAACACACAAAATAGAGCGTAGATTGGTGGCAAAATCTTAGCTGCAAAACACAGTCAAATAATTTCCAGGCATAATCAGTGGCATTTCTGACCATTCTGAGACCACGTTCTGAAATAATGAATGCACAGTAAGTGCATGATTAGTGCTACTGAATAATTTTATAGGCACAGAGGATATGGACTTATCTTTACTCCATCAGAAAGCCACCTACCATTACCTGCTGTCCCTGCCATGTTTTCATGGATTTTAGATTTTTACTATTTCCCAAACACCTTCTGAGGCCATGTATACTATATTAGATAGTTCAGAGTAAAAAATGGGAGCCTGTGCTGTGAGAAATACAGAAGTATAAAAATTTTAATTCAAGATTTTTTTGTTTCTGATGTGAGGTCTCTTTTTCATTCTTCTTTGTGGTACTGTCATTATTATAAGGCTGCCCTTCTGCTTACTTTATTTTAGCTGAAAACATGCTCCTTTCAGTTTTAGGTGTGGACTCTTGGCTGGAGCTAAGTGCATGTTTGGAAAACACTCTTTAGAGCCTACAAGTACTGCCAACTTTTAAGCCACCTGAGCTTCACTATGCTCCCAGTACTTTGTGTGCTGTAAACAAGAGTTTGTAGTGCAAGGAGTGCAATAAGAAAAGAGACCTTTGCACTGCTAAGGCAGCACCACTTGCACCTGGCCCAGGAAAAAATCCTTCCTCTTTGATAGCTGTGCTGATTAATACAGTTATGGGGACTTCACAACCTCTGCAGGGCATCCCTTGTCCTTACCTCTAAGCCTTTGCACGAGCAGCTAGAAAGGGAAGAACAAAAAGGCTGCTATTAAAAGCCACTCGTAGTTGATTATTTGTCCTAGAACATAATGTATTGGTGTTGCTTTGGCACCTCTGCACTAGTGCATGATGATATCTCAGGAGAGAAAACTGCCAAATGACAACCAGAAAAGATGGACCCTTCTCCAAGTCAGTACTCCTACTTTCGGCAACAATCCTCCCTGTCCTTTTTCTTTTTCCATGTTTTGAACAAGTTGCCCTGTTTTGGAAACACCATTTTTCAATCTGCCTTTCCTTTTCTCTCTTTCCAAATGCCAAGAGACATTGTCAAAGAGTAGACTGTGAAACAGAAGCAAAAATATGACAAATTGAGCTGAACAGCGTAATCTCGGTTGTTTGTTTTGTTTTCCCCTGTAGATGGATAGAAACATGATTACAAATCAGACTATACCTTGAAGAGAAGGAGGAAGGCAAAAATACTGCAGAATATGTTGATGGCTGTAAGCGATCTGGCCCACCGAGACTAAAGCTGCCCTTTTCTAATTAGAGTAAACAGTGACGTAAATTCCCAACAGGAAAAAAAAATACAGCTGTAGCAATACAGTTTCTTCAGCAAATGGGAGGCCTTTTGCACGGATTAGTATCGTTTGAGTCTGTGTGTCAGGAACAGGATATCTAATTCCTTGTGTGGGGATGGTGCATTAATCACACACTTCAGAAGGGTCTTTCTGGGCTCATAAAAGCCTCATGCACTCCTGGGAAAAATGTTCTATTGTGCTGGAAGCCATTCGGGGAGGTCTCTGATCTGAATGTGCAGAAAAAACATTCATTGGGAAGAATTCTGCTCTTACTATTTGTTTTTTAAGGATCATCAGTGATTCTTAAACTCAGAAGATCTGCTCAGCAATACGGTCTTCAGTGAATCATGAAGAACAGACCAAAAGCTCACACAGAGCCTTCTATAAAAGGAAGGGAAGGAAAAACAGTTCACATTAAAAAAAAAAAAAAATCAGGAAGACAGAAGCGTTCCTCTCCCTGCAGACTATTCCTGCATGTCTGCAGAACTATCGCTCTGTTTTGACACAGAGAAAAGACAGATGTACATCTTTTACAGCCTAACGTGGAAGTAACTCATACAGCCATGATAACAACATAGGTGAGAAAGAATTACAGTGAGCCACAGCCATGAGCTAAAATTATACAAAACAAGCAAATGAAAGAAGCAGGCACAGTATCATTTATTTTTTTAAGGAGTACTGTGAGCAGAAGAGGAACAATGCATGGTGATTCCACACAGCAAAAATTTCTTTCTGATTTTGTTTGACAGTTTGTTAAAGCTAAGATCTTGAGCCAGGAGAAAACGTCAGTGGCTGCTTGAGCCTTGCAAAACTCAAAGTGAGACTTGATAGCTAAATGCTTTAAGAACTGTCGTGGGTTTGCTGCACAGGGCCAACTTCCACACATTGAAATACTCAGCTCTGGAGTATGGTGAAATTTTTTACCTTTGCAGTATTTGCAACACCCCGCTAGCTATGAGAAATACGAGAGCTTCAAAAAGAGATGGTCAATTCTTGAGAATATTTAGTTAGTCCTCTAACAGTGAGTTTTGCATCCTTAGGTCACCAAACCAAAAAAAAGGCAATCGTTCATTATGTTTGCAAATAAAATCCTACCTAAATTTTTTAATAGCAGACAGCAGAAGTACTCAGATCTTGCAGAGCACTCAGCCCTGCATTTGTGCATTGCAACTCCCTAGAGATCATCCTTTACTTCTGTTAGGTTTCAGGGGAGTTTGGAGTATTCTGAACATCAAGAGCAGCCCACACCACTTTGTAAGACCCAAGAGGATATCACCAGTCTTATAAAGAGTTGGTTAAAATTCGAGTCCTCAGACCATCCATCAATAATTAACTGTCTAGCCTACAGTCACTAGCAATAGAGATACCTATTTTTTCTTTTAGAGAGACCTTGGAAAAAAATAATCTCTTGTACCCTGCTTTTTTTAATTGATTTTGTAAATGACTGTCTGGGATGCTGCAACAGACACACAAGCTGTTGCTTAGGTGAAGTTTGGGATTGATAAAATGAAGTATTAATTTTGGGGATATCCACAGAAAGTTGAATGAAAAAACCAGACATCATAATTTGAATAGGAAAGCAGCATAATCTTTTTGAATTATTCTGATCTGTCCCGTGACTAAGAGATGGCACTATCTGACTTCACCTTTGTATCATGTTGTTATTCCTATATCCCCCAACTTTGATTAGTTCACATGAATAAAACCAGGCAAGAAAAGTCCCCCAAAGCCCAACCCTTTCATGCTTGATTTTAGCAGCATATGCCTGAACTGTTTATGTTCACTGAAGAACACATGACCTGGCCTACAAAACTGCAGTAAGTTTACTTGGGTGGTTGTGAAATTTAATCAGCAGTTTATAACCAGCAGTGATAGCCAAGCAATTATCAATGTTCATTGTAGGGTTAAACCATGAAAAATTTATTCAATAAGTTGTTCTTATTTTATGAAATTGTGTGTATTGGGGTAAGAGGAAAGGCACCATTTCTTTCTTGTGTGTGTGTGTGTCCCAAACTGGGGACAGGGAGACGGAATTATTATTGCATACCATCTTTTGTCTTATGAAATTTGATCTGGTATATTATGATCTAGCTTCATGCCACCATGCTTATTAAAAAAGTTCTAATGGATTTTTCCACATCATTATTACAAATGCTTTCTGCAAGTGCCAAATCCCAAATCATCAGGTTTGATTTATTAATGAGAAGTTCAATGTTGAAGTCTTCTAAGTAACATATAAAGAAACTGGGGATGAGGTTGTGGAGAACCGTCATCATGTGGCATATGTAATTTTGTTTTTTTCATGTTAGTAAAAACAAAGGTTTTGTATGATGCTTTCCTTTCTCTACTTACAGTGCTTTAATATTCCGGTTTGTATGTAGTGATACCTTATACTGAAAAAGGAGGATGTGCAAGAGATTTGTTGCTGTTCATAATTTGTTCATGAAGCAGAAGTAGAAGCCAGACATGGTCATGGGAAAATAATTTTACAAGCTTGTTTAAACTAACGTAAAAAGTACAAAAAAATGTAAGTCATGAGAGATGCTGAAAGCTTTCAAGAATACTGTCTAGCACAGGACTACACCATGACTCCTCTGAGCTTGCCTTTTAATTCCCTTGGAAAGCTGAAGGGACCTCTGACTTTAAGCTCCAGGGAACATGTCTACTGTCCACTTCAGCATTCATGTCCCTTGATGGTGATAGCCCTGTGTTGGATCAGCTTGGTTTTGGGATTGTCTTTATATGGAAGGCAGCTCTGTCTGTTGCTTCTCAATTCAGCCTCTAAATCAGCCAGAGAATTTGCTGTGAAATTACATTATCACCAATTTACATGCTTTACAAAGCATCTTTGAACTTGCACACCATGCCTCAATCTTGGATTAAGCTGTGTTCCTTTAGATGATTAGGATGACTGCTAAAAAGCCCTAAGACTAAATCTCTCACAAAGCCAAAACAGAAAGCTAGAAGGTTCAAATCTTTTCTGAAATTCAATTATTCTCCACAAAGGAAGAACAAAATACAAAATCAGTGCAATGGACTGACTACGATAGCTGGGAGCAATGGAGCCTGCTGTACCAGCTGCAATAGCTGTGACAATCTGTACAGAATCCACTACTAAGTGCAACAAAAGGAGAAGCTTCTCAAATGAGAAGATCAGAATTATTGCACAGACTAAGGGCAACCCCAAATACACCAAAATAATCCCTGCTATTCTTTGGATAGCGCCCATAACACTCCACTCATCTATAGAAAGACCATTTCACCACCAACAACATGCTCCCAGGGTGAGAGAATTCAGCTTTGAGCAAGCCATCTTAATCCCCACTGCAGAATATTTATTAACCTTAATTTAATCATGGCAATACCTAAGAAATTAATGTAAAAAAATAGGAACCTATTGTGATAGATGCTGTATAAAAATAAAATGAACAAAATAAAAAGACAATGCTTGCCACAAAAAAAAATTGTTAAAATGATGAAAAATGAACAAGGTTGGCACCAAAGCTTCATAGTACTTAAAACAGACGGATTTTTAAAATAGATAGTTTTGGGGAATTTACACATGATACCAGAAAAAAGTTAAAGAAAAAGAAAAGGAAAAATTACAAAGAACAATTTGTTAGAGGAAGCGAAAACAACATGTCTAAGAAACTGTCTCTATTGCCTCAAATTAAAACCTGACAGTAGATTCCAGAACAGCATTATTTTAAAGAAGTGTATAAGATTAGTGATAACATATCTCCAGATTCAAACAGCATCTTCCCAGTAGTTTCAAATCATGTACTCTTTGAAGAACACAGGAATGCAAATCACATATGATCACATTTAGCCTATTTTCATGAACAAGCTATTGTTTAAACCATAGGAAAATAGATAGAAAATTGTAACAATATTTTTTAGAAGGGGCTTCATGAGTAATGCATGTAACTGCAGACCAGTAATGTCTATCTCTGTTATGGGGTCAGTAGCTAGAATGAAAAAAAAGAACAGAACACAAAGATGGGTCCCTGAGAAGGGTGATGCTTTCTGAGCATTGTGATTTGCTTTGCCAAAGATTCACTACGGACACTGATAAAGGCAGCTTAGGTATCAGTTTTCTTCTAGGTCACTCACCAAAGGTCCTAGACAAAGTTCACATGACTTAAGATCCTCCCATGGACTGATGACTGGGTAACAGAGAAGGGTCCTATAACCTGTTCTTGCAATGGATGAAGGACCTGTGGAATCCCTTGGGGATTTGTGCTAGGGCATGACTTTTTAGCCAGACCCCCAGATGAACAGAATAAAGGGTCAACCATGAGCTGACCAAGTTTACTTACGAAAAAAATTATGAATGGTAGCTAAAAATGAAACTGTCTGTGAAAGCACTTGAAGTTTTGGCAGACCAAATTACAGTTCAGTAAAAAAGAAATAATGCCTATGGGAAAAAACAATTAATTATATATACTAATTATACATTAAAATGTCCTCCACATTAGCTACTACTATTCAGAATGGTGGTAGCGTTGTTACAGGCATTCCTCTGAAAAATATGAGCTCAGTGTGCAACAGTTAAAAAGATTAATGGACTATTACAGAGAGGAAGGAAAAAGAAGAGAACATTACACAGCCAAGTAGAATACATTTGTGTCCAGATCGTTATGGGTAGTTCACTCTTTCTCAACATATAATTTATCTCATATAATTAATCTACTTATATTAAATAAATATCAAACAATTTTATTAAATTTTATTAAACTACACATTTACTTATAGGAAATGGATATTTCCAAAATATACATTTATAGATTTAAATACTAGTCACAAATTACATATTTATGTCTATTATAAAAAATTATGAAAATATAACCACAGTGGAAACAGGAGAAGGACAGAGAAGGGAAATAAGGATAACCCTTTTATGGGCCATCTTTGATAAAAGTAAAGATTAATAGAGTAGGACACTAGGAAAGAGGCAAATGATAATGACAGAGATCACAAATACAGAAGTAATGGAGAAAGGAGGTAAACAGCAATAATAATTTTCTGTTTCTCAGAGTGGGAAACCCAGAAGGAATCAGTGAAAATATTGTACCAAGGTTTTAAAAATGAGATGTATTCCTTATTTTACACAGTGCATAGTTCATTGTGGAACTCATCCCACAAGCTAAATGTAGTCAAAAGGGTAAATATAGCACAAAAGGGCCTACAGAAATTCCTGAAGACTGGCTCATTTGAGTCATTAAACACAATAGTCCACATGCAACATGAGGGTCAAGAAGGAGGGTCTATGAGCAGAGGGTAACCTTGATCTGTTTCTTGCACTCTTTCTTTCAATGTCTGAAACCAGTTCCTCCGTGAAACCGAAACCTGACTGAAGCAGACTTTTTGCTTGACCTAGTACTGCAGTTCTAAAGTACTTACAGATGGAGTATGTTGATAAGGAGAATGATCATGTTCTAAGAACTATTAATTGAAATAACTTATATTGAACAGGCAAAAAAAGGTAGATACGAAATAGAATCTGTACACTGTTTTCAAAAAGACTACTACATGTCTTTCCATAAATTTTACCACATTTGCCAAAATAGGAGAAAAAGGGTAGAATTTTTCTGAATTTGTCACAAGATCTAGTCAAGATAAATAATGATTAGGTCTCTTTTCAGGCTGGTCATTACTTGTGAGCATGACCTAGAAATTATGACAACAATTGTATTTTTTTTTTTTTGAAATTAGGAAATCAGAATGCAAAATTGTTACAACTATTCCTAAAAACCGAAGTATTGAATGCAAACATAGGTTGATAAAAGTCAGTGGTGCAGACCATGTTACAGAAGTGCTTCAACCTAAGTCCAATCTGCACTCCACAGAAGTGACCTCAGGAAGACACATATCTCAAGAAGTAGTATTGTTTTATGATGAAGTGACTATATTCCAATGGTCTCTTCTAAATTAGGCAAAATGTTTTGGTCTTTTGACCTTGATAACACAAAACTTGATTCAATCATAACAAAACTTTAACTCTTACTATTTCTGTGTGCTCAGCCTTAATTCTAGCTCATCCGCCCCCAGGAGAACCATCCTAACCCTGATCTGCCAGTGCTTCCAAATATAGATCCTTCACCACTTCCTGCCTGACCTGCAGCCTTTTCCCAAACATGAAGCATAATCTCCTCTGGAAACCTTTGCCAACATCAAAATTAAATTACACAGAAGACCCTTACTGTCATCACCCCCAATTCTCCTATCTCTAAAATCCAACAATAAGCCAGCCATAAACAGTAGGTCCTCGCTGCTAGAGCAGATTCCATCTTTTGGCCTCTGCCCTAAAGCAAGTATTGAAGTAATTTCTTATTTCATTCCACAGGGTAAATCACTGTATGCTCCTGGTTTAAAAGTGATTATTTAATACAATCCTGACACTAGACTGACAAGGCCCATCAGCCTCTATGCCAGCTGGCTGCCTGTACCTGCATTATCTCCTGCATGCCCTTGCAAGCCCCAAGAAATCAACCTTACTTTCTTTTGTTAACCTGGACTCTAGTCAAATGCATTTCTCTCACCTGCAGTTTCTGCCAGTGCTAGATCACAACGGAGATAAGAATTGTCTGGCTAGCTCTAGTGCTCTGCATAACTCAGCATCCAGTTTTGAGCTCTATTTTATGACTTTTTGGACAATTGTTGGCCTAAATCCTAATCTCAGCAGTAACTCTGCTCAGTGGAACCCAGTCAGCACCATTTCTGAATCAGCCAGCAGTACCTCCAGCCACCAGCACAAAAAAAAATAGCCAGGCAGTCTCTTCTGGCAGCAGCCCTTAACCAAAGCTTGTCAGCCCTACACTACAAAAGACAACATCAAAACAAATCCAATCCTAATCCAAATACCTCTGACAGCCTCCAGGGAAACACTTATGTGATCCAACCCTATACACCCCTGATGCAAAGCTGTTGGTCCATGCAGGTCCTCTCAACAAACCTTCATCTTGATACCAGGGATTGAAAATCAACATAAACCTAGTCACATCTAGATCTAGGCCAACAGTGATTTCTCCTCCAAACCAGGCTGAAGACTGGACCACACTCTTTACTAGAGATTGTTTTAAACCTGCTGGTCTTTGGGGCCTTACACCTCAGCCACAGGGCTAGGGCCCTAGCTATGCAAAAACCACAGTCTGAAAAACAAACCCTAGCAAGCTGTACTTTGCCAAACCTAACCCTTCCCTGGCACTCCCCACTGGCTGTTTCATTAAGCCTATAACTCAGGTGGTTCATATTTGCAGTGCTGATTGCTTTAGTCAACCAGTGATGACTGTTAGCATTACATTATCAGCTGTAGACCCCACCTGACAATATTGATTCCTCCTGCTCAAAGGAGTGCAGACGTGTGACATGAAATGGTCAGTCCAAGTTTCTCTATTTTGTGTCTGAAATGGACAATATTGACAGAGGACACTTTTTAGAATAGACAAGTGAATATGTGACCTTGGCGACACAGCAGATCAGTGGCAGCTCTGCCAATAAAGGACAAGTCCCCCTATGTGGTATTACTGCTCTGTTCTCTAGACCACAGTGCCAGCCAGAAAGATTTCCAAGTGGAAACTGACCTTCATCTCACCAGGATTTTAACAAACATGACAACTTTTTCTTTTAAGAAAAAGGCATTTCTATTCATGTGAATCAGAATTTTGTGTTAAAAAAATCAAAATGGGGAAATCCTCAGAATTTAGAAGCCAAATTCAAGTGGAATTTAAATTTGCTGGCATCTTTTCCAGGTCTTCTGCCTTTCAAACATTAAAAGTTTATAATGGAGATTTCTAATTCTCAAACTATGAATATAAGAAATAAGAACATGAAAAACTCCAGCTCTATTTTGTGATAACCCCTTTATTTTTTAAAGAGAGCGCTGCTCTACTGAATTATTTTTAACATTAACATAGCTTGTGAAAAGACTGCCAAGAGTTTAGCACTCAAGGAATGTACTACTGACTATTAAAAAGTCAAGAAATCTAGCAATTACACAATTCAGCTCCTATAGGAACAGCATGAGGTTTCTTCTTGCAATTTTAAAGCACTCCATGTCACCAAGAAAGAAACTTAAACGTCAGCTCCGACACTGAGTTTCTACTTCTGAATTATATCCAGGTGTCTAACATTACCTCTCTGAATAAGACCATTCAGGGTCAACTGAAAAGGATTATAACAGTCATTCTGGAGACAATGGTCCTAAAACTAGAGTTCTGCTACATCTACAAATTAATTTAGATCTGTTTGCATAAAAACTGCCTTGTCCTGGGAAAGTAAATCTTGACACCCAAAGAGATCCCACTTCGTAAGAAAAACTTGCTAATACCACAGAGAAACCCTTCATGTGATTTAAAAAAAAAGTACCTTCACAAGCTGAAGGCAAAATAGTCACAGCTATAGTAAGTATGGAAAGCAGTTGCCAAGTCTGACATAACTGAGGTATGCACACATTTTGGTACTCCTGTGTTAGCCTTATTTGTATGTACACTCCCATATCCAACAAAACCTAACCAATGAAATATCCAGAAGCTAAAAAATTTTGTTAGAAAAATAATTAAACAGTATAGAATAATATCCTTGTTGCATGAAGTAATATCTAAAGTATCTTCTACAGCTGTTTATTAAAAAACTAAATGTGACTCAAAGGCAAGGAATTTTTAAGTGCCTGATCCAAGGCAAAATCTAATGCTAACCTTAGAAAAGATCCTACAACTGTGAACAGGTGTTTTGTTTGGACATTCTTCCATATCCACTTAAGACAATGGATATGTCAATAAATTAACACCTGCTGAGCCATGCTACTCTAACTTTCAAAAGGCGCAAACACATAGCAGAACTATTAAAATAGTTTAATCTCAACTCAGTAGTGTCTGTTCTGCCTGTGTGTAGCCAGCTTCTACACTCATATTGGACAGACAGTCATCATACAAAGAGGGTACTGCCTTTAATTTAACTAGCGCTTCTTACCTAGCGCTTCTTACCTTGCTTTGATAGAGAAGGAAATGCAGGCACCAAGGGATAAAGGTATTTCACCTGTCATAAAAGATAACAGTGGAAACACCAGGAACACAGTCCAACCCTCCTGTTACCATTTCAGGGCAACTGGTCTACATGACCACCTGTCCCCAACAGGTTTGTTCTAACCAGGCTGCCTTAAATCCATAGACAGCACAAATAATGCAAAGTGAGCAATACTGTTAACATCGCACTGATGTTCATCATCTGGATATGATCTGTAATACAGGTAATGTTTTAGGCATTTTGAATTGACCAGCATCTGTTTTATTAAGGGTTTTTCTTTCTGACCTTCAAAGAGAAAGGAAAGCATTCTTCAGGTCAGGCTTCTCCTTGTGAACCAGTCCTGATAATTGCAGCCTGCTTTTTGTGCTGTTAACATAGCAAGATGGGTAGGGGACAGTCTACAGGGCTCTGCTACTTCCTGAGTTAACCCATTCCAGCCCAGCCCAGCTTAACCCAACCCAATCACTTATCACATTTTCCAGTTCACTGTTCAAACTTCTAGCTGCCATCAGCTCTAGGTTAAAGCAAATGTCATCTACCCTTGGGGCCCATGGTGAAAAATTTATGTAGTCCTGGACATGATACAGGTTTTACAGTTTTACAGCTGAAATCCTTCAAGTTCCTTGGACCTACTGGAAAAGGATTTATTTTACTGTAATTCCCAAATGTTCATTTTTGTATGTGTGTTTTCCCACAGAATGATGTGCATTGCTTCCAGCAATGTGTTTTATATTACCTGGAAGAATAGAAATGCTCTAATGGGAGGAAACAATTTTATTCTTATTGCCAGTGCAACACAAAGCAGAACTTCAAAATGACACCATGACTTCTTAAGCAAAGTCATCCCATTTATTTTGGAGCTTGGGGACCTCATTCTCCACCCCCTTACAGTCTTCTGTGCAAGTATGCTAGCATAAAGCCTACAAATTTTGGGCCAAAGATACAGACTTTCTTTTTCTTGCTTGTCACAGACAAAGCAAGCTGCATGTCCTTGTTTTATAGGTACCTCAGCAGCACATACAAAAAGTAATCTGCCTTTTCTTGTAATGAGTTCATCTTTTCTCTTTAGGCCACACATTGGGTATGCCTTTCTTGGCATAAACTCAGCCTCTTTTCCGAGGAGAGTCCAATGAGGCTTTCATCAGATATTTAACTATAAAGAATTTCATGTAGAGTTCAAGAGCTAGCCTGGACTAGGCTTTGTGGTAAATGTCTACAGGAAAATTAAGATCTAGAAAAATCTCTCTCATCTTTCTAATGCATCTTGTCTTGCTTTATGTTGCTTTAAGAGGTCAACGACCAATGACCCTCACCTTGATAGTGAAGTCTGCATTGAGAGGCCCTGATATTCTTAATATCTCCTTGTCAGGAAACTTCTGGAAGTCGATGCTAGAATTCTCCACGAGGAAGGAGCCTGTGGAGCTGAGGCTGTTTTCACTCTTCACACCTTGGAGAGTCTTCGTTTCCAAATCTGACAAATACAAACAAATTAACAGGAAACTAGAGCATTAAAATTTAAAGAGTAAGTGAGAGCAGAAAGAAAACCAACACAAAACAGTGGTGGTGCAACTTTGCCTCCTAAATCAGTCATAATGAAACTTTTTTGTTCTTTTCCACAGTTTATTCACATTCCCATACTTTCCTTTTTTTCTCCTCCATCTGCTTTTTGGCTTTGTTCAGCCCTTAGATTTCTAGCTCCGCATTCACCTCCTCACCCACAGGTCATGTTTTTACTCTCTTGCAGACATATTAATCCATTCCTAGTTAGGCATATTTGCTGTCATTTAACTCACTCTCAGTAAGTCACGCTTGTATGGGGAGCATGACTTAGACCTTCAGCCATGAGTGCTGGCTTTGTTAAGTTGCTGTTCACTCTTTCAGTTCAAAGGTGGGTCACTAACCACATGTTGCTGTGGCAGACAATTAACTGAAACCAAGACATCCAGGAAAGAAAGATCAGCATGATAGCAGTCCTGCCTCCTCTCCAGAAGTAGTCTGATCCATCCCAGTGGAGTAGGAAGGGAAGGTGAGTGCTGAACCCTCCTGAGCTCTCCGTCTCTCTCTGCATTCACATCTCCCAAAAGTGGGCACTAATTCAGATACTGTTTGTTAGCAGTATTTCTGATTGTTAAATCATAATAGATGTATTAAATCATTTATTAAATGGAAAAAAACATCAGAAAGTAGATCTGTTCCATCGTCTAGCTAGCCTCCCCAACAACTCCAGATTATGCTTTACAGCACGTTCATCAGAAAACTGTTTCTTGTGGTTACTTCAAAGTGACAACACAGTTCATCATGAAGGATTGCAAAGCTGAAGTCCTTTCACATGTATTTGTGAAATTATGCACAAAATCTCCCACACAGAGAGGCAGCTAAGGCAATATCTGAATTAGATGGGGATATACTATTAATCTGTGATGGAATCATGTTTTCAGAGACAGTAAATGGGAGAAATGTTTTTATTAGCAAGTATTAAGTTGTTAATTAGGGGAAAAAAGATAATTGCACTAATTAGACTGCTTTTCAAGATGGGTCATGGGAATTAATTCATGAAGGAAGTTGCTGAGGCAGTACACTAAGACTTGCTCTGTATTAATGAATTCCTTGGTTTTCAGTGAGACTAGTCTCTTCCTTTGTGATGCACTTGACCATATATTTATTTCTGGAGAAGGCTGCATGCATCAGGGATAAATATAGTTTTAAGACTTGTGTGTATATAATTGGCCTCCTGTTGACTTCTCCCACTACCATAGTTCACAGGGCAAAATAGTCCCTCCCCCCCAACTGGTTGTAGCTCATACATACATAAAATCCTTTAATGGGTGAACAGAAAGATTCATGGAGATATCTGAAACAAGAAAGCAATGTATTTGGACTTATTCATGTTTACACAGAGCAGTTAATCTAAATCTCAACCAGTGACTCAGGCAGACCTTGCTGATTCAAATCTTTTTGTCCTGAAATGTGATATGGCCTGAATGAAGACAGCTTTAGATCAATCCCTCCTGCTAAAATCTCATTTTGCTCTAAGCTGTCTTATAGCTTAATTTAACTAAAAAAATAATAGAAGTATAACATTTTTCTACCTTGGAAGAGAACATCTATACTGGGAAAGAAGACAGGAGAGAAAGGAAAAGTGCAAATAATTTACTGGGAAAGTAATAACAACCATACTGGAGCCGCTCAGGAATACCCGAAGGGCCACTTAAAACTGAAGTATAGGCAGCATTTGAATTTTTAAGTAAAACACAATATATTTTTTCTTAGTTTATAACCTGTAATTTGCTGGTCTTTATTCACAGCTCTAAATCTAAAGAACCATTAAAAGGTTATGGAATGCCCACTGCTTTCTCAACACAAGCAGTGAGCTACAGAACAGGACTGATAAACCACCCCTTATTTTGCCACTCTGTACAAATTCTTTGGGCAACAGAAATCTGGAGAGAGTGGGAATGATTTGGTGTTTCACCTCCTTGTTGACACTAATGTTTGCATTTACGCTGACAAGCATAGAGGACTCCTAACTGGTCCATGCTGCAGGGAAGTCCTATTACATTTGGAAAAGAAGGGGAGCCCTACTTATCTTACAATAATTTGTGCTTTGAGAGGTAATGAAGTACAGTTTGTGTCTTTTATGACAGTAAATCCCATTTACCAACACTGTAGTGTTCATATGCTGCTGATGAAAAAAGGAGCATCTTGTGAGTAGCTACTGCACTGGAAGGTAAGAGAGAAGGATGCAAGGAGTTTCTATTCATGAAATAAATGGATTTGCCTTCAGGTCTCCCAGAGTATTCTCAAATCCTGAGACTTTTCTCCCAGAGAAGGGATACACAGCTGCTGGGATATGCAGATCCCTGTCAGATGAAGCAGGGAAGTGTTATAGCCACCAAGTGATGGGCTAGCAGCACTCAGTGGTCTTAACTCCTTGGAGCAGTATGACTACTAAGGAGCTTGTTTTGTCTCGTGCATGCTGTTTCTGATCTTTAGACTGTGATTTTGTGTGTGTGCCCCTGCGCATCTGTATGTGCATCTATGGGAGTGAGAGAGATTATCATAACAGAAACATGTGTTAAAGTCATGAGCAGCTTGACGGCTAAGCTCAGCTGTAGGGAAGCTTATACTTTACTGTCCTCAATATTTGTTCACTCAGTGGGATTTATTTTATTAATTTTAAACAAAAGCACTTGGCACCAAATGAGCCAGCTAAAGGATAAGCAAACAGAAATGACTGAAAAATTATGGAGGGGCAAAGGATTCTGCAATGTTGGCCAAGCTCTGCCCTGAAAAGAGCA
Organism: Haliaeetus leucocephalus; assembly: GCF_000737465.1. Classification (NCBI taxonomy): domain Eukaryota; kingdom Metazoa; phylum Chordata; class Aves; order Accipitriformes; family Accipitridae; genus Haliaeetus; species Haliaeetus leucocephalus. Next base: position 973,308 of record NW_010972616.1, read on the forward strand.
TGTACCACTCATGTAATGGGGTCCGAGGAGAGCTTCTGAGGGCAGGACTCATCCCTGTGTTGAAATCAGTGATCTGAGAGAGGGAAACCAGACTCCACAGTGTAAACAGAGCACTGCAGGTTAGCAAGGCTTTCTTAAACAAATGTACACTAACTTTTTCTACTTACATAAATGATCTGGTCCTTTCAGCACGAGGCGAACTTGCCTGCTTCCATAGGGAACAGCAACCACTGTATCATCCACTGTGGGAAGGCAAAAATGCATGGAGTAAATAAGCAAAGAAATTCCAATCTGTTTTCAAATAAGCAGTGAAATAGATGCTTACAAGATAGTCAAAAGAAAAGCTTTTGGACCAATTAAACAAGCCTATGAATTATGAGATAATATTAAAAATCTGAAAAAAGAACTTGTTGAATGTGGTAAGAACCTTCTACTTAGAAGAACCCAAACCTGTTGATATTCTTTATTCTCAACTCCTTCACAACCATTTTTGGATTTCACAAGTAGCTAATAGCTTTCTATTTCACCACGACTCCACTTAAACCTCTTCCAAGTCTTTTGAATTGGTGTTTGTGGTGAAGTAGACAAGCATAAGCTTATTCTGATGTTTATCCAGAATAGCCCATTCCTTCACTTGGCTCTTTCCCAGTGGAACCCTACAGCTTCTCCATAACCCTGCCCATGCTATGTGATGATCTCCCACTGCCCTCAGGCATGCCTTCCTTTTCACACCTTTTATTTCAATGACTAGAAGTGCTATAATTCTGCTTCCCTTTCCACACCACTAACAGAGAGCCCCTGGAAAAAGAGAAGCCCATTAGACTGTCATGTAAACAGGTCTTAGAGCAGGATCTTGCACCTATGCAGCCCTTGGGAGCTTTGCCAGCTGGATTTAAACTGAGGTGTGAATTAGCATGTAGGTTACACGCTGCTGTGAAAGTTAGTTAGGTAAGCATGTCTAAAGAGGCAGCAACGTCAGTAATGTCCTGAAGGGAAACAGGAAGGAAAAGTGTGGAAAGATGATAGAAAATGCTCCCAACTCTATGCCAGGGTTGTGGAGTGGGTGCCCAGAGAATGCTGAGCTGGACTAACCAGCAAGCCTAGGTTCTTCATTCACCTTTCCCTGTCCTTTCTGCCTCCTTCTCCTATACCTAGAAGTCAGGAAAGAAGAAGTATGCATGTCTAACAGGAGGGGTTTTTTTGACAGGTGGTAGACATGACAGGAATGAAGCCCCTTTCACTATCTGTTCATCAGAACTGTTCACATCTGTGTCATATAATGCCTGCTAGCAAGAATTATAGCTCTGGTCTCAAAGCAATGTGTTACTTTGTCAGGTAAGGCTAACTCAGCCCATAAAAGCATATAATCTTTCATCCAAACATATGAGCTGGGTCCTTAAGTTTCTGACCAGACTAAACTGGGAAAACTGTTCCAGCCTAGCTAAATCAGGATTCTCAGTTACCAGCAAAATAGTTATTAAAGAGGCAACAGAAAGACAGAAAGCTACAAGAAATGGGGACTTCTTTAAAAAAACATATTCATCCAAACCTATAATATATCAAAAATATGAAGTAGAGACCTTTTAAATTTTAAATTCAGTCATGCATCATAGGAATTTCTGACCCTCTTATATTGGAGAGATTTATGGAATGAAATATCCATACTTTTGTGGCCTCCTAATATCCCAGAAGTGAGGGGAAAAATGTAGGCAGTCTGATAAATCCCTGAGTATCATGAGACTTGCATGGAGATAAAGCCTATTTATGTGCCCAGGCTCTTCTGAATGTTGTCTCCATTTTCAAAATCTGATTTGGTATGTTTCCTCAACCCATCCAAAAATTTCAGTGTCTCCTAAGACTTCTGTAACACTGGGGTTAAACTCTATTCAACACACGTTCTGCTTATACATATCTCTGATACCACAATAATTAGCAAAGATAGACAGCTTTCATTTCTACACAGAATTCAGGTTTTCTATTTGAAAAGGCAAATATTCAAGTCTTACAAAATTCATTAAATATTGGTATTCTAATGCTGATTTTACTGGTACCATTCTGGTACTCATATTCAAGATACCCAGTAGATTAAATACATTTTATCCATGTGGGGGAAGAAAATCCATGAGCATGACTTATCATTTTGCTGTATATATATCACATTTATTGGAATGAGTCTGGGAAAACAATACCTTCAATTTTTCAAAAAATATTAATGGTCTTTTTACAAGTCTTACTTAAAGACAGTCCCATGTAATTATTCTATTTGACTGTCTCTCAGTTATGAGCTCTGTGCTGGAGAGCTAACAACTCACTGATATGTCACAGATAAATTGGACAGTTTAAAGATCACACAAGCTTATATATCACATATTCTTAGCATGTCTCTTCTGCCCCAGGGTATTGCTAGGTCTATATTTCACCTGATCTTGTTGTTGCTGTCCATTTGAAATCCTAGCACACTTTATGTGAAATGCAAAGCTCAGTAGGTTTTATGCTTATCACAGTGCTTCCTGCTTTCACAAAGCAGAAGCAGAAGGGACTGAAGGATAATTTCCTGAGGTTAACAGTGATAAGAAGGAGACATTTCCTGTGAAGAGACGTGAAAGTAAGCATGGTAATATTTAGTCACAGCTCCCTCCAACAATAAGCAGAGATGAAGATTGTGGAGCAGCTGTGTGGAGTACTCTGAAGAAAAGGCGCAAAGTGTGTTAACAGGCAGTTGGTTTTCTCCAGAGAAGATGCATAGGGAGGCAAGGGAGAGTCCCAGATAACTGAGAGGACAGTGGCCCAGGGCTGTGAAGAAAGTGCAAGGATTCAGGCAAAGGTTATACGTCAGGTACATACATTAGATTCCTGTGAGAGATCAGTTTCTTCTGGTTTTAGATTTTGAATTTGGATTTTGTCCAAATAGTCTAACTGTCAGTTCTCATGATGAAAAATGGAGCTGTTTCTATTTCCCCATTACTGTTGATATTCAATGGAAATCTGGAACTGCATCTCTTTTTGACAGCCATGGCAAAAGTAATCAGATAAGTATCTATCCTGCCTCAGCATAGCAATTTCTGCAAATCTCTTTTAAAAGTAACCTACTTCACTAGTAGATGTCAATCCTTTTTTAGAGAAATACTAACTTTGCACAAGGTGATCGGAAGAATTCACCCACCACTTTTGTGATCAACTCTTCAGCTCCTTGGTGAATACAAAGAAGCCTGCTTAAATACAGCTCATCTCTATAGGAAGGTACATACACTCTTTCCAAAAGGAGGTATTATAAGAAAGAGAAAGATTCACTTTCTGCAGACTTAGAAAGATTGAACCACTTAAGTTTAGGACTAGGAGAAAAGGAATGAACAATGTTTTTTGTAGGTTTGTTTTTTTTTTTTTGTTTGGGTTTTGTTTGTTTGTTTGTTTGTTTGTTTGTTTGTTTGAAATAGAAACAAGAGCATAGACACAGGTGCTTCCTTTTTCATAAAATGTAGGAGAGAATTTGACATCACATTGCCTCTTGCCCTGCTATGCTTCTGTTTCTGAGGCCACTGGGAGATGTATGCTACCCCTATAAATACTGAGGAAGCTGTTCCCATAGCAAGTGCTAAGTGTTTAAAAGCTCTATGAATTTCTTCCTAGTACTATCCTTCTCCTATGCCTCTGCCTGATATAAACAGCATGGAGAAGGGAATGGGATATGAGCATCAAGAGAAAATGAATTCAGGGTGATGAGCTCAAGACTGTGTCTGGCATGGTTTTGAGATATAAACAACTTTAGAAACTATTGGGACAGCACTGGAAAAAAGGTTATTGACCAATTTCCCTAGCACAGTCCTCAGAATTGAATGCTGTGCTCTGTTAGGCAAATAAAAATCCCAAGTAAGCCCATAGAACACCTCTGCTGATATCTGGTCACTGCTGCACAATGCCTCTTCTTTTTCTGACATTGTGTGGCAGTCTGGCTCACATAGGCTTTTAATGCCTTGTTCATACCATGGACAAAATAAACATTATTCTTTCAAGGATTATTTTATAGAGGCAACTTGGAATTAAGCTATTGACTAGCCCAAAGTAATCCAGTCATTCCAGCAAATAAATTAGGCCCTGATCCCTGATATGGTTATGTAGATACGTTTACAGAGACAAATAAACAAGATGCTGACACAAACATAGTGCCAAAGTGACAGGTATTTAAACAGTGCTGAGGAGAATAAAGGCAGAAAATAAACACAGAGTAGACTTTTTAAAGCTTTTCAACATTTAAAATCTCAAATTTTCACAGCACGTACATAAATCATTGGGAGCAAACCTCAAAAAGAATTCATATTAATTCATATGTGAAGATTTGTAAGTGCGCCTTTACAATTGTAAAAAGCCAATTTAAAGGAGCACTAACTATTGACACATTCGAAATTCACTGTATTGCCTAACAACATGTATGTCTACAGCAGGGGGGAGAATAATCACACATGGTTTATACAGCATGCATACAAAATCTGATTATCTACTTCAGTCCTGTATAACAATTATTTGCATCCATGCTCCATCCTGAACAATCCATTCTCTAACTTTTTTTTTTACATTTGTCTCACTCAAAGACTATGCTGTCTGCCATCTGCTCTTCTACCTGTATAGCATTCTTTATATTTAACAGCAAACCATTGGGAGTAGGGACTTCATGTTATTAACATTTTCGTACTGTGCATAATATATTAGTGCCTTTATCCTCAGTAGAAAAGAGATGAGCACCTTTTTACCACAAAGCAACTGAAAAACATTGAATTATTCCTACAGGAAAAGACATTTGCCAAAAAAGTTCATAAATACTATCATGTCTCAAGTAGCCTGGAGGTTTCTGAATTTGTTCATGCACATTGCAGAAACAGTAACAATAAGGTGAAATTCCATTCCTAAATCTTTGTGAATTATGTCCTTTGCACTCTAATGTGCAGTTCTGCCTCAGCAATGGAGCTCTTATGAGGATTACTCCTTTCCTTCCTTCATACAAAACAGTTTTTCTTTCTTCCTTTCTTTCTTTCTCTCTCTCTTTCTTTCTTCCTTTCCTTCATTTTCTTTCTTTCTCCCTTTGTTCCTCAGTTTGTTCCTTCATTTGTTTCTTCCTTCCTTCCTTCCATCCTCCTCTCTCTCCCCATCTTCCTTCCTTCCATACTCCTCTCTCTCCCCATCTTCCTTCCTTCCATCCTTCTCTCTTTTTCTTTCTTCTACTCTCTCCCTCTCAGTTAGCAAACACAGACCCAGAGGTGCACTGTGCTAGCTACTGCTCTGTTTGCTGCACTCCACACCCAAGCAGTTATTCCCTGACATAGAGAAGCTTTTGTAAAAATCACCTCTCACTGCTCCTAACAGAAACCGAATGTTACCTATACAGGAATCCCGAAGTGTACACACACTGTCTTCAGCAGATATTACACTGCTATTTGAATCTTTTAGGTCATAGGTCATGTGCTATTCGACACTGGGAAAAGTGCTCCAGAATGGTAGAGCTGGTCTGATTAAACTCTAGTGCCACTGAGTATGGCTGGGGGCAGGTTTGTAGGCTAGTACACATGATTCCTCAGGTGTGTCTACATAGGCATGAAAGTACACCTACCTTTTTACCCTTCCTTCATACTGACCAGACATGTGCTATCTCTCCTCCCAAAACTTTCATAGCTCCATCTATGGTGCTGTAACGAGGCTGGAAAGCCTGCCTAGGGTCCAGGATAAATGAGCTCTGTCACTGGGGCATGCTAATGCTACTTTACGACTCATGAGTTGAAGCTGGCTCAGACAGTATGTGGGAAAGCCCACATCTGTCTGTACCCATCCATGTAGGCACCTCCTGATGGCTTAGGCACCTCAGTCCACCCTAGGACTCAGCCTGCAGGCAGACATGCTGCAGGTGTAGGGCTGGGAGGAAGCACTGTGACAGGTTGCCCCCCCCTTCACCCCCAAGGGACTCCCCTGCTGTACAGCAGCATAAAGCACTCTGTTCAGAGCAGCACGGACTGTGTCATATGCTGAGCCAGCTAATATAGCAACAGCAGTGTGGCTAGAGCCAGCTCTTCTTGTTCTCCCTCTTCTCCCAAGCAACTAGCTAGCGGAGATGGGGAATATACTGGTGACTTTCCACAATCCTTTGTCCACCCCCACAGCCAGAGCTGGATTTTGAGCAAGCCTGATTTAACCCAAGAGGGAAGAAATTGTGGGGACAACCTGACTGACCACGATCATTCAACTGCCTGAGTGGGGTGAAATCTAGCTTCCAAAACCCAAGTATTTCACCAAGAGTGGAAGATGGCACTTTACGACAAGAGACAGCTTACATTTATTTGCTGAGAGCTGGGACTTATACTGGCCTCGAACCAGCCGGCAGGTGGACCCGTCGCCATTGCAGACCCCACAGTTATCTTCCTTGACAGCGCTTCCCAGCTGGCGGTCACAGCCAACGATCTGGCAAGAAAAAAAGATGTGCAGTTCAACGTGAGCACTTACTGACTGACTGCTCGATCCATCTCTGCAACTAATTACTGCCAAATTTCTCTCTCAGCATCTCTAGAGGGCTATAAAGTACCTTAACAATGAGAGAGGCTGCACAAATCTGGCTGGGATTTTGAACTGAATTCAGACGTGAGATAGTGAGCAGGTTAGTACTCAATGGCTTTTGCAGTCCAGAGAAAGAAAAGACTATTGTTGGAGGTTGTTTGTTTAGGGCATTGTGAACATTTCTTGGTCAGAGTCCTATCAGAAATTACACTTGCTAGAGTTTCACAAAGAAAAATGCCTGAAATAATAGATAAGAAGACAGCTAGGAAGCAGACAGACAGATAAAAGAGCAGCCCAGATAAATAATAACATGGCTTGAGATCTCAGTGAAATTTTACCTGCTATGCAGTTGGGAAAACCATGTGGTTTTAATTATGTTTAACAATAATCCCATTCCACACTATCAATGCCTGTGTTCAGACATTGTTAAAGATCTGATAAAGAAGGAGGGAATGGTTAAAACAAAAGAACTGAGAGTCAGAAATGCAATTACCTGCTCTGAAACTGGCTTTATGCTTACGTGCAAATTGTTTGGTTCAAAATTCTAAAAGTTTAATAGATAAACTAGGCTTCTCAGTTTGCAAAAAACCTGTAGCTCCCAGGACAATCAAATATAAATGTATAATTAAATACATTTAAAATTAAATAAATGGAATATAAATTTATTTAGCACAGTGCTAATGTAAGCTTTTTGTTTGAACTTTGAATTCTGCATTCAAGTTATGAATTTTGCACATAAAGAATTGAAATCCAAGAAATTAAGCAAGTCCATACAGTGTTATAATTATCTTTATACATACTAGAAAATGAAAGGCCTTCTAGCATTCTGGCATGCAAAGTAAGCAATGAAAAAATATTTCTGTATAAATTCTACTTCTGAAGAGTTTGTGTTAAGACTCTTAGCCAAACAGAGAATATATAAAACATAAAGAATTTTAAATAAAGTGCTTATTTCAGCTTTAAATTTTCCTGCATCTGTGAGTCTCACTTAAATCAGAGAGCTGGGTCCTAGAAGCTGATAAGAACAAATAGGGCACTTATCATCCAGGCTCATAAAAGCTACATGTGTAACTCGCATACTGAAGCATTCAGGCTAATATTTCTTATTTAAGCAAATCTATGTGTGCAGAATTGCAGATCTCTGCTAGGGTGAGATGTACTTCTGGGTTTGACACTTTCTCTTCACTTGCCTGTGAAAATGCAGGCTTTGATTAATAACCAGTATTTACTTTCAACAATTCAATTCCCACTTCTAACATCATTATTTTACTAGTTGCACAATAGCAGTTTTCTTAGTTATCTGTCATATTGATAGTATAAATAATTTAATTTAAATCATTATAGGTTTAGGTTCAGGCTTGATGAAAGCTATCATCAAATTTCTTTGACTTTACCCACTTCTACTGGGTCAGAACTGGGTCAGTCTCCTGTGCTTCTGCATTATATTATGATGTCTCCAGGGGAATTAATGATGGCTAATGGAGTAACAGTCATGCATAAATGATACCTTTCCCTGAAAACCTAGTCATACCAAGACTGCAAGGAACATTTTATCACATTAGAAACACCATGACAAATAATGGTTAGATAGCTGAAGCAAAGTTAAGATTATCTTGACTGTGACTACTCCATACAGAGCTTCCAAGTACAGATATATAAATTATACCAGTGATACCATGTAAGATTTAGGTCTATATTTTCTGAATAAGAATACCCCTACAGGAGCTGAACCACCTTTGATATATGCAGATTCACTTGCTTTAACTTTCTTAAACGTCTCTGTATAGACAAATGTGAAAAAATCACTTGCATGATCTGAAAACTGTATGACATAATGCCTACAAAGCAGATGAATTTCCTTCAAGCGCATTACAGATCACTAGCACTCACAGTGAGAAAAGTCCTTCTGAGGAACCCAGATATCAGAGGAAAGGCCAGAATTCCCTCTCATATCTGCTCATAGCATATTTTATATTCACTCAATGGTTCAGTCTAGAGTGGTATCCAAATCTATACGCTTTCACCTATTTTGAAAAGAACATGTGAACTGCCTGGATGTGAAAAGGGCTGGATCTTAAATCCAGGTAGGAGGCAACCAATTTCAAAACCAGCCTTTACTACTTTAAAGCCTTTTTAATTTCATGAATCATCAGCTCACATGTTGCCATGGGCTCTACTCTGATTAAAGTTAATTTATAAATTGAGCAATTTGGAGCTAGGTCACAACATGTGGAGGAAACTGCCAGGAAATTCTCAGGTGTGAAAGGAAGTTATATTGAGGTTCATTGTTCTTTTTCAGACGGACACCATTGCATAGCATAAAACCAATTCTTTTTCTGAAATGCTGTATTTCAGATAGAAGTAGGAGCAAAACAGAGACCTCTTGTGAACACCAAAAAATTATATGGTATGTACAAAATGTGTTTTAATCTTCCTGTACTTGGTAGTCTCTCAGATAATTTTACGTTATTAGATATTTTGATGAAATTAAATGAATTTCCTATTTCTCCCCAAGGTTTCTGCAGAGCTTTTTGCTTTACTCCATTAGATTATCTGTTTTAATAGATATCCAGAGCTCTGGGAATATGTATGAAATTTTCATTGAAAACCCTTATGAGGAATTAACTAATGCCCGAAATAAAAAATGTTCCAAGTTCACTGCTTCCCCTCCCCCCTTCACTACCTAGGGAAAACCTTCTTCCATCTTTTGGAGGTAATTACATTCAGTAAAAAGTTGGTAGTGTTTGCAATGGAGTCACTGATGCTTTAAAATGAAAAACACTACTCCAGATCTCTTATATTACTTTTTAGTAGCTCTTACATGAAAACATTATATAGGTTGGACTCTTATAAAAGCAAAAGATCAGGCAAAGAAATATTAAAGTGTTCCTGAAAAAATACACAGTTCATGAGAATAATAACTTTTGTCTCTATGAGCAGAAGAAACATAGGTTTGGCTGAGTTGAGATGAGAATATGTCATTTCCGTAATATTATTTTCACTCTCCATCAAGGCTGCAGAGAACTCACTGCAAAAGATGAAGGTATGGGTGAAAATATGTCACCATCCTCCCAGAAATCTGCAGATGGTTAGCAAGGAACTGGAAGGCAGAATTGTTTCTTTCAGCATCTACCCATAACATGAACAAAACACAGAGGTGAGGTTTTGGGATGGCTGTTACCAGGGATGCCAAAGATGTAACACACTAGGAGAGACCCAGCTACCAGGAGAAGTAGATTCACTTAGGCTGCAGAACTAGAAAAGCCTGCCAAGACACTGACCTATGGGCATATTCATCTGATTAGGGGTGGCTGAGGACTCATCATGAAAATAAGCATCACAGGAGATACTGCTTGATCAGCTTGGTAGGCAAAGGAGTGAATAGGGATATTGTACCTCTAATCTACAGCTCAGAGTAATGGTTTGGTGGATACAGTTCAAAACAAAATACTGACATTTTTGAATCAGAGGTCTGGGGAATATTTCAGTCTCTGAAAAGCTTTGAAATGTCAACTCATCTTGGTTTGAAACTAGAACCAATGTTGAAATTCTGAAGTTTCTGTGGGATGGAAACTTCCTTTTCCAATGCATTCTAGTCCTGAACTTAATATATCCTGGGGGGTTTAGGGAGATGAAGCCTTTTTCAGTCTATAAAGGGCTGGGTAGGAAGCCCCCACCAGGAATGAAAATGGATTACTGCAACAAGTTATGCCTGGAAATGTTCTGAAGTAAGCAGTTTTCATACTCATTTCTATTACATATTAAGCTTCCTCCCCTTAAAGCAGGGTAATGAAGCACAGACTTTCCACACTGAAATCTTTTGAGTTTCAAATTGCTGAAGTGCGGTCAGAGGCTTGAACTGCAGATTGTTACCACACAAAATGTCAGAAGCAGCTCCATTAAGTTCCCTGACAATCTAATCCAAACCCCATTAAAATCAAGAAAATGCACTTATAAGTTCAATAGGCGTTGGATGAAGCTCTTGCATATTTCTAAAGGTGTTCCTATGAAGCTCATTGCTATTGTGGCTAAATGCCCTTAGAGCAGTAAAGGCAGATAATGCAGAGCTCTGGAGGTCTCTCAGGATATGGAAGATGTCAGCCATGCAGTACCAGAGTGAGGAAATCACAGGTGAGTACCAACTCCTTACCCAGTTCTTTACCACCTCTGAAGTGAGTTGATTTTTTATCTTCTTATGGGTTTAGCATAAAGAAGTTAGCAACAAAAACCCAGAATAATAACAGCTAATCCCTAGCTGGCCGAGCCTGTATTGTTTTCTGGCATGAGATACCACAGTTCTGCTCAGAGGTAAAGATTCCATATTACGTTTTAGGCTGAAGTCCCATACTTCATGCTGAGTTTGGTTCTCTCCCCAACTCCCACTTTTACTCCACTGACAGCCAGTGAGTTGGCAAAACAGAAAAACAGGGATATTCCTGACTCTGAGATACATTCGCAAAATAAGTTTTACAGGACACTGCAAGAAATAAGATGCTCATCAAGTTAGCAGAGCAACTGCTCATGTATAGTTTAAAGGCATCAGGCTGTAAGTCCGACAACAGGAGTTGGAACTAACTCACTGAGTGCGTGCACAAATGTTATATGTGTATGTGTTCCCCTTGTGGACTTGAACTCTGGCTCAGTTTAGCAGATTTTTCCAGAAATAAAACCGGACCAGCAGTGACAGGTTCTGCTCCAGCCCTGCTAGCCTAGAAATGCCCTGAAGTAAGAAGTTTTCATAATAATTTCTATTTAGTATTAAGAAACTTTGGGCAGGAAATAATGTAATAAAGCAAGCTTGCAAATCTAGCCAATTATAAACAAATTTCTCTCTGTTTTTCAAAGGGCATGTCTGCAGTTCAAACACAAGAAGTTCTGAGAATCCGAGAAAAACAAAGTTGCCCTTCGCATGGATACTAATGTGGGGCTCAATCTGAGACTTGGGTTGATTGTCACTACTCAGCTGAAGAAAGTTTTGGATCAGAGCCACTGTTTCAACTGCGTCCAAAATCCTGTTTTACAATCAAGATGAAGAGTTGTTGTACTTTTTAAATTATTGTGGAGAGAACAAGCTCCGGGCTGTACAGCAAACTGGAACTGGACTGGTGTCTGTGATATGGAGACTTGCAACCCCTGCCAAAGTGATACCTGCCCTTCAGTTCACTGATACCTTATGATGACAGTTTGCAGCCTCAGCATTTTTCTGGCACAGCCTGCCAACATTATCCTGTGACAGGCAATCGTGTGCAGCACCAAGTACCAGGCAGGATTCTCCTATGTCCCAAGGAATTCACAATCAGCAACTATAACTGAAGGCTGTAAGATGATTTTCACAATGGCAAGGCAATTTGTAACTGTGCTAGTAACAGTAGGCCCAGTGACAGATGCAGTCAATGTACTTGCTTGGCACTTGAGCCAAACATAACTTGCAACTGTTCAGGCAGCGTAAACAAACTTCAGTCACTGATCAGTAGCCAAACTGTTAAATATAACCAGTGGAGTGACTGAGATCCACCTTCCAACACACTAAGTGTCTGGCTGGCCAGCTCAGTGATTTTGGTGTTGTTTGTTGCCTTATCTGCCACTGATCCACTGGAAGTGATTTGTGGATCCTACTTGGTATCAGCCCAGCATTCCCAGCTAGCCAGGTTTCTCTGCTATTACTATTTTTAAATGCAGACCAAGACCCTCATGGACCCTTACCCAACCAGCACGTCAGACACAATATATTGACAATCAGTGGTTCAGCCAAAGCTCTAGAAGCAAATGGTAGACACCCAGCAGCAGAAGGAACTGAAGAGAAATTCCTGTTTCTCAGGTTTCCTTCAGGGAAAAGAATAAATGTAACCTCGTTCTGAAACCACCTTTGATTTAAAAAGAAGCAATTAAATCAATTTAAAAGCTACAACTTCTATATGAGGGTTTATAGAGGCATTAAAATCTTGGATGTGGGAAAAAGACAACTCCTATCCTTATATGCAAATTTCATTAGAAGGGATCTTCCTACATAAAAAAGATTGAATTTTTCAGGTTCAGTCACACATAACCAACCAATCGATTTTGTAGGCCAACACAGGAGAGCCCACATGTGGAAACAAAGCCATATGTAGTTCATTCTCTGATGATACAGAAATCCAGAGGCTGCCATTCTGTAAGCAGCAACATTTAAACAGAATTAAGTTCCAAGAATTTATAAACAGATGACAAAAGGAAGAAAATATTATGATTATTGTGATTATTCATATTCACATATCCATTTCATTCACAGTTTTCTTTGGTTTTGGCTGGATTTTGGTTCACATGCCCATATTCTGCCAGAGTAAGAATGGGATTCTGCTTTATTCTTGCACGCTTGTGCTCTTATTGATGGAGGAGAACAAAAAACCCTAACCTCTTTTAGTCAGTGCTCTATAGCAGGTCGTTATTAAAATGCTTGATTTTCTCCAAAAGAATTGCACGTATTTTCTGGATAGACAGCTAATTTAGCATTTTCAGGGGAAAGATTTGCCAGGTTTTGTAGAAGATGAAACTACTGCAACAGAAGGTGACTGCAAAGGCCATTATAAGTCAAAACTCATCAAGGCAGCTCTCCTTCAGCTTCCTCAGAACAATGGACTTGAGAAACTAAAAGTAAATTCAACGATGTCTGCCCTTTGGACCCATTCTCTTCTCCTAGACTATGAAGCACTAAACTGCAGAAGCATTTAATTGGCACTTGTGATACATTACATTTGATTGTGATCCTTTGTTAGCTCTGGTGACTTCATGACATGCTTGATATTGCCACTCTTATTTCTCTTCTGTTGGGTGTACAAGCTTCCTTCTCTCAGACAGGCTTCTTTTGTTGATAGGAGCCTGTGCTCTGTCAACTGGATCAATGGGAATCCAGCTGCAGTGCTTTGCTACTAACAGTGCCAGCACAGATTTTCTGGTGCTTCAGGCAGTCACATAATCTGTGTTATCAAGGAAGAGACTTCACCCACAGTTCAAATACTTGAGAGAGACTGCATGTCCCCAAGCCACTGCTGAAACTGCTTAGTCTATATGGTATAGCAACCAGCTGCTCAGTGTGTAAGAGGAGTGCATGCAGGCTCTATGAGAAGACACTTGGGGTGACAGAGGAAACCAGCTAAAATGCCTGCAGCCCCCCTATCCTGGATCTGCACAGTAACTGGAAGCCTTGCCACAGTCTTCAGTGAGAACCACACACCTGTTTGGTAGGGACTCTCAGACTGGCCAGCCAGTGCGGACATCTTGCCATCTTCACACAGCACTAAACTCTCTCTGCCACTCTACACACCTCAGGTTTTTAGGTGTGCTAAGGAAAAACATGGACACAGATGACTTCCTGGTAACTGTAAAAGAACTCTCAGGAGTCTCCAAACTGCTCTTTTGAACTTCTTCTTTTTGCTATGCCCCCAAATTACAATGTGCTTCCCCCCCAGCAAAGGGAGGTGCTCTGTGTGCTGCTGGTCAAAGACATACCCACAGTAGACAGTTTGTCTACTTGGGAGTAACAGCAGGTATTGTTTCTGCTGAAAGACTAGAACAAAATATCTTTGCAGTGGTGTCGATCTCTGTTGGACCATAAAGTGGAAAACTGAGGGCAGGGGCATGGAGTTCTAATAATGCAAATGCAGATTCTTTCACACAATAAACATATCCCCATTTCCTTGGTACTCTCTGCCACAAAAATGTTGTTACCTGGCACAATGATAGCAATTTAAGCATTTGACTATTATACTGAAGAGTCATATGTTCTCCACCCCACCGCTTTCAGTGTGATGGAAAGATGTCATGCTGGGGGAAAAGCTACTTCTTTCATCGCAGAACAATGATACTTGTCAACAAGAAAACAAGATTTGTTATCTACAGAACATGAGGTAGATGAGGATGGCGAGTATTAGACAAAAAGCTCAAACAGCAGTTCAGCTCTTCAGGCTGACACAGTTCAAAAGCACGTGACCATCAGAAATGAAGAATCCAGTACTTTCTGGAATGTTATCTCACCAGAAAGCATCTAGGTTTTAATACACTCTAAAAAAAGATGGATTTGTTTTGAGCATTTAGGCTCAGGAGCTTGGTGCAGAAATCAGAATCTGAAGCCATTATAATCATCATGCCAAAAGGCTCGGCTAAACTGAAAGACAACTTAGAACTGATCCTGTTACAATGCCTTCTACATGTCTGAGGAAAAATAGCCACCCTCTTGCCTAAATAAAACAGTTATTATTACACCTTTTGTATTTTTCTTCTGGTGTTTTACAGCTCAGAAAAGAAAAAAAAAAAAAGACAGCTACAAAAAGCAGCCAGAAATAGCTGAACTACAGGAGACTGAAATCCCAGCAACGTGTAAATACCTAGATTCCCCCCCCCCCAATGCTTTGCTTTGTTTTAACCTGACTTCTGTCATAGCCTTGGCAGAAGAAAAAGATCATTACTGGAAGCTGTCATGGGAGACTGAATACGTCTAAAAATGAATACACACTGGTAGAAACACAAATGGTGCCCGTTTGTAGAGAATTAATGGAACAAAAGCCATTCATTTCTCCACTTTGCCATCAAACAGGCAAATGACAGGCACTTGCAGTCCTCATGCGAATGTAAAACAGCAACACAGGTAAAAATCTCTTTCTGGAAATTATTGTCTCTCAGAGTTTTCACAGTGAGATAATATGCCAAATTAAAGTGGAGAAAAATGGGATCTTGTCAAAATAAGCATGTGATCCCCAGTGTCACTGGTAGCAAGGATGGATGACAACAGTTTCTAATGTTAGAGCAATGAGTGTAGGATGGTGGAAAAATGCAGGCCATTTTCTTCCAGGGGTTCAAAAAGGGTGGGAAAGACTCCTGGCCCTCTCCTTCCTCAAAATTGGAGTTGACTTTAAGGGTCTGAGGAGGGCATGCAGAGAAATCATGTCCCAAGCTTAGGAATGGCCATGGGTCTAGGTACCAATTTCTGCAGCAGTGCCCTAGGCACATCCCACAGGGACAGTTGTGGTCCAAAGCAGTTTCATAAGCCTTCGAGAGCCTGCTGAGGTGACCACCTAATCTATGTTCTTTAAAATCTGTATTTTACTTGTATCAAGCAGGTTTACTGTACCAGTGGGTGCAACATCCACTCACCAAACACACTGAACACACTGTTAAGTGACACTTATCCTGATTAGCTCTGTATTTTGGGCTGAGCTGGAAACAGGAAAGGATCCATGCAACAACACTTTGTAGATGGAAGGAAGAAAGAGAAACTATCCAACCTGAAATCATGATAGACAGGCAATATAGCACAGTCATCTGTCTAAAGAAGGGCAGATTTTTCCACTCTTCTGACATCATGCACCAGCAAGTGTAGCCTCTGTCTCTGATGGAAAAAATAAGAAGCACATACATGTATATATAGAGCTATTTAAGTATGTGTATATAGAGAACATAATAATTTGGGAACTGTACAGTGGGAAAAACTATTTCACAAAATATATCTTCACTGCACAAAAGTCTGCAAAAAAGTCTGCGAAGTACGATATGGGAAAAGATCAGGTGTCTAAGTTTTAAACCGTTGTATTATGACAGATGTTCCCATTTATCACATTTTTGTACTTTTATGTTATTTCACCTATTAAATCCCCAAACCCTACCAAACAAAGCAGCATATGACCATTCAGAAGGTAATTTTTCCCTTACATTAAAAATATTTTTAAATTGGTGAATCTCAATTCACAATCAATTTCTTTGCCTATCACAGATTTGTAACAGCAAATAAGTAACATCAAAATCGTAAACAACAGTACTTAATGCTAATATTTGAAACAAATACGTTTTATTTGTGAACAAGCTGTATGAAACTATCCTCAATACACTTCTGGCAAAATATTCTTAACCCAGTGTATTCACTGCCTCAGTTCAAGATGAACGATATATTTGGAAATTCAACTGAGTTTTGTTGGCTATAACTCCATTGCAATACTGACTTCAAATATAAACAAGCTGTAGCAAGCCATTGCACTTTATTACATCATCTTTTCTAATGTTTTTTAAAATCAGTGGTTTTCAGCCTGTGTCCATAGTATACTGGGGTCCATAGACTGACCACTTTTGTTACAGGTAGTTTTCACTGTTTGTGAAAGGTAACTAAGGAAACTAAGCTTGTGTCCAGCTGACTTGAATTCACCAGGCAGGAAAATGTCTTAGGAATCAATAAATCAGAGAAGTTGAAAACTACCTCCCATAACATTTGGTAGTAGATCTGTAAAAAACAATTTAATACTATCACAAATAGTAGAAATTAAGATAAGCATTTCTGGGATGCAGCTCTTTTTAACTAACACCCTGTAAAATTGAAAGAATGTAATGGAGAAAGATAGGCAGTTTGGGGAGAAGATACAAAAGTGCTTTTCCAATCCTGAACAACCTTTTTGTATAGCCTTCTTAGAAATGACCAGCTTTTTTTATCATTGGATCTAATCCTGCAATTAGAGCTATAATATGATTCATTCTGTTTTTCCACCATATATATGAAATAATTTAATGGTCTTTAATAAAAACAACAACAACAATAATATTAGTAGTAATAATAATATTAATAACACTCATACAATTAGGATTGGAGTTGGTTTTTCAACTGCAGGACAGTCTGAGACTGCTGTAAAATTATTCCAGGTTTATGTTGAAATAACAGAAAGCAAAAGTAGACCTCTTTTACCTTGATTCTTCAGAGAAATTTAAAGGAGTCAATAGGTCTTATATACCCACATGTATAAGAAACCAGTCCGTGTTTAACACATCCCAGACATACATCTCATCAATTTCTTGGGCTAGGAAGACTGTATTTGACTCTTTAATAGGTACCATTCAACTAAATGTTGCTATTAATTGTAGCATCATTCTTTTTTCAGGTTTTTGCAGTAAAATTTACACTATCTTTGAGAGACAGTGGCTACACTTTTTGTCTTCGATGGGAGACCTTACACAGTTACACCCTTTCGGCAGTTAGCTAAAAGGGAGTGTTGTGGTTATTGACATTTTCAATGTCTAACCTTTCAATATGAAAATGACATAGGCTGTAATGATTTTTCACACAGAAGGACTCCTGTTGTCCTGTGCTGTGGCTGAAACATTTAAAGCAAGACCCCAAATTACACACTTCGCTGTGGCAGGTATTGCAGGAAAAAAAAAAAGTGTGTGAAAAGAGTAAATGCCTGTGAGAATAGAAGGGAGGCAGTGATTCTGCATGGACAGGGAAACTGCCATATTTTCACTTTCCTGGTTCCTGTGAAGTTGGGATCCCCAGGCTGGGGAAAGGAAAGGATAGCAGAAGAGAAGGGCCATTCCACATGTTTGGGCAAAAGAGATTGCCCAGACTGCAAGCATCTCATCCATGAATGTGACTTCAGGGAAGCAATACTCATTTACATCAGGTAAGGATTTGTCTATGATATTGATGAGACCCACTTTTTGGAAACACTGCACTGCATCTTACTGTCTGGACACATATTTATTAAAAAACATAATAGTTATTTAAAAAAAAAATCCTGATCCGGTGCTATACAGCAACATGCAGATTCTGCCATTAGTACTGGAGATAGAAGCCTTGGATAATCCTTGATCACCCATATGAGAAAGCAAAAACTGATTTTCTTGTTCTTCCTTGCCAGAGTTAACAAAAGGAACATTTGTGGAATTTACACAAGCAGAAGACAAAAATTAAATTGAGAGAGAACCAAGTATGAAGACTATGATAACAGGAATAATAAGTAAAAGGGATAAGGAAAACAGAAAAAGCCAAAAATGAAAATGGAATATTTCCCCTTCAGCAGAAACAGAGAGGGAAATCCAAGATTTTTTGACTGTGGCAAGGAAACTAGATAACAGGAAGGAGATTTTGTTTTCATTAGCAAAAGTCTCAGTAGATTTCATGGATTACTGTTGTTTGGGGCACAGGCCTTTCAGAGCGTGAAGGCCCATGTTACTCTACCCAGTGCTGCAACCTGGCCAGCATTTGCCTAGAACCCCAAGTGGGAAAGTGAGAAGGAAGAAAGAGCTGCACTAACAGCTGGCTGTTTGAGTGAAAAAGCAAGGGAGAACACCCAGTTAAACATATGGCAGGCAGTGATGGGGACAGGTCAGGAAAGGTCACAGTCCACAACCAAGTGAAGTCATCATGTGAGAGAAGATAAAAAATGTGTGGTGACAGAACAAAACAGACAAATTGGCAACCATAGAAATGGAGAAGTCCATGCATTTACCAAACTACAGTATGATTTTGATGAGCAACATATAAGTCTGGTTCTTCATCAGGATGTTGTGTAATGAAACAGATTAAATATGACAGAAATTTTCTTTATGTGAATTTCAAACAATCCACTGATAGTACTGTGGTCTGGAATAATGCCTCTGGAGCAGGAGCCCCTTGGAAAACAGAAGGTGGTGGCAGCTGCCTGTATCTGACTCCTGAGATGATTGAGAAAGGGATGCTCCAAAAATTAGACCAAATACTTGTTAGAAGCAAAGGCATTCAATTTATCTATCAAATTTTTGCCTCAAAACATCCACCTTATTTGAAACTTGCTAGAAATTTTAGTAGAGTTTATTAGAAGAGAAAGAAATTAGAGAGGAGAAAAAATCTACTGTTACTCATTTTAGTTCCTGTCAGCATGTAGCAGCAATCTTCATTCTTTCTGAAAAGCCAGACACTTCCTTCTGCTTGTGCAACCTTATACAAGGAAAAAAAGGGAAAACCCAACACTTTTCAAACCTGCAAAAAATGGAGAAGAGGTACAGGACAAGTGCAAAAGCTTCAGCTCTTTCTAGCTAACTAAGAAGAAAGAGAGAAAGAAATAGAGTAAGAAGGAGAGGAAAAAAGGGGGAGGAGAGAAAAAAGAAAGAAAGAGAAAGAAAGAATGAAAGAAAAGAAAGAAAGGAAAGAATGAAGGAAAAATCCAGAAAGGATCCATGTTGTTTCCTTTTCAGAGAGATTAAACGTTAGGTGTGAGCTGCATGAAGCAGAGTGGAGAAATTAGCGTTCTAGCACACATGCTCACTGCAGCGATCCCCTCTTTCTGTTGCCGTGATGAAGTGTGATGAGAAAGGACAAACTTGATTTCAAATAAAAGCATAATATGAGAATTTTAAAAGAAATAGAACTGTCAATTTTTTCTGACATAGAAATATATCATCAAGATAGTCAGTATGCAATACTATAAACAATGAATTTTTACTGCTAAGAATGGAGACCTAAGTTTTTTAAAGCTCTTGTCCTCAGTGAATGTGAAGGTGAGCAGGAAACTCTTGTTTGTACTTTAGAGCAAACAGTCATTAGTGAGTCTGAAATGCTGCTTCCACAAAGTGTAGATAATTTCTTCTGAGTTTCACAAGTGGAATCGAGGATCACTGGCGAAGTGAGACCAGTAACTCCAACTTTGTTAACTCCAACTGCCATATGCAGAAATTGCTTATACCCTCAAAAACCCAAAAATGGATTTAAAGTACAGGAATTTTTTTTTAAATCTGGGAAAATTAAACTAGAAATTGGAAGTTTTAAAATGTATTGTGGTCTGGATCCCTATTAATTCTATCCATATAGACATTTCCTAATGTGGAACATTAAAGCCCTATTTCTCTTAATGAGCATTCTGTTGACTTCAGCATGGTGGTTCAAGCTAATTGCATTATACCAGTGGGGCATACTGTATCCTGAGGGAAACTCAAAATGAGACACAAATATTACATCTGAGAAGAAATCTGTATTTCTTTAAAAAAGGAGAATGAAAAAGGGACCCAAATAACACAGATATCTACGTAGAAAGGAATTTAAAATGGTTAGAAGGAACACGACAATTAGGAAGAAATAAAAGGCATTACAAAAAGAGGTTTTCATCTGAAAAATAGTGTTGCTCAATCTCTGTCACCTATGGATTAAGAAGTAAAACTCCAGAAAGAAAAAAAACAATGCTCAGAAAATAATTCCCATTAATTTCTTAGGTGTTTTACACAAAGAACAATGCCAAGATATAGCTCATCTCTTCACGGAAGGTAAATAAATTTATGTTTATGTAATATGGGGAGAGGCAAGGCATACACAGCTTGCATGATTCCTGAATTGACACAGTCATGTGTACTGCCCTATGCCATGAAGCATGTCTGAATCAGCAGCTGCATAACCTCTCCCATACCCTACCTCTGTAAATAAAAATAATTTAAACATCTTTTTAAGAATCTCTAACCATACTCTTCATTGAATCAAAGATTCAGGGATACAGTTTGTTCTACAGAAAAAGGTGGCTTTGCTTGTCCTGAATAAAATTAGAAGTCTCTTCTGACTTTAAGTTTAACTGGTAGGTGGCAAGCACGTAAAACAAAGACTTCAGCTCAATAACTAGTAATTAGACAAAGACTCATAAATATGCCACTAAGCTACTGATAATTCTAAACCTCTAAACAACATGAAAAATGAAGGGATAGATATGAGAAAGGGATCTTGTTATGTCCAAATATTGCATCTGGTGAACAAATGCGTATTTGCCAATGAGAGTGAAAACCAGCACCATTTAATCAGGAAAAAGTACTGAGGCACACAGAAGCCAATACAACTAACTCTTCATTTCTGCCATTAATAACCTCAGGAACAGCTTGTGAGCACACAACAGGCCACTGGCTGGCCCAAATCTCCATGCTACGAAATATCCATGTGGCTAGTTCAGAGAGCTGACTCCACTGGGAAAAATGCACTATGTCTACGTAAGCATACACTGATCTTAATGTCACTCTTACTAATTCAGGATTTTTGCACAGACTGTAATTGAATAGGCATCCTTATACGTCTTATAAAAGTGTTCTAGCTGAACGACATTCAATTCCTTCTTGGTTGCCAACTACTGAGTAAAAAAATCATACCTAGGGGTGTAATCAGAACATATGATTAAAGTCCCTACACTTCTCTGTAATAAAGGCAGAGTCAAATACTACTTGGATCAAGGCAAGCCCACTAGAATGGCAAACTTAAAGTTGCTTTCAGTAGTTTTGCTCTGAGCAATCAAGAAAATATACCTCTTCATCCCTGAGATAGTGTAAGTACTTCTTGCAAAGAACATGTTAACAAACATAATTCTACTTTTTAATCTTCAGGACCTTAGACTGAATACAAATCTAAGGAGACTGCATTTTCTGCAGTTGTGACAAACCATGCCTTCATATTGTTATAGCTGTCTGCTGCACTGCCCCACATCACGCAGTTTCAGAGACATCTCATGAAAATGTTGTTTGAGGCCAGGATCGTTATGAATGCTGTTGAATGCCCAGGATCATTATGAACTCTCACAAACTACTGAGATCCAATTGTTATGTTTAGAGCACATTAACCATTTTAGGTAAGCGGTAGCCTGCAGCTACTACTGCAAATGCATAGAAATAACTTCTAAGATCATATTTTGTCTCCTCTGAAATGTACATGCATTCACTCACTATGCTTACAGAAGAAAGTTTATTCACGCAAATATTACAAAGCGAGAATGCTCCACTTTTTGTTCTGCTACTGTTTCCCATTCTTGTAAAAGACCCTTTATAGAGGGTATCGAAAAACGTTGCTTTCAAAGAAATTAATTCTGGCAAATTTCATACTGTTTAACTTTCTGGACTGCTTAGGTAGTATTAGCTATTGCTGTGATAGATAGTGAAGCAGCTGCTGTCCTAAAGCATACAATTAGGGCAAATCTAGTTATGAACTGTCTAATGCAGTACCTCTACTGTCATAAAGATATGACTTGCTAGCAGGGATGCACTGTGACAAGAATACTCTGAGTTGCTTTAAATTTAATGCACCGCAAAATATAAAATTATTCACTGTGAGGAATGCAGCATGAGCATTTGTATTTTAATATTTTTTCTGGCCATCCTAAAAAATGATGCATTAATTATAAAGTATATGGAAAATGCTGATAAAGAAACTGAATGATGAAGATCATGGAAAACATATAGTCATTGTGTTTATGCATTAAAAATTATTCTACCATTCTAGTTTATATAAAAAAAGGGTTAGTTTAACTGAAAGGGGATACTAGTGCTACTGTACTTGTCTATTTTTAAAATACTTACCCTACCCACAGAGACAATTAAGAAATAACATCAGTCTTCATAGTTGTAATAGTGCAGCTACATTCAGTCTTATGCTTCATATTGGACCAAAACAGAAATCAGCCTGACATAGAGCCTGAGTGCACTGATTCTAATTTCCAGGTGATTATAGGCAGAACACTTTGAATGATTTTCCCATCCAGATTTCTGTGCCTCCAGTTAAGTTTTTAAAAGATTAAAAACCACAAAAGACTGAAATTAGTCTGTCTCATTAGGCAATCTGAAATTTTGAGAAACTTGTGCACTCGGCTGAGGTCAAGAGGTCTAGATGATTGCCTTCTTCAGATCACAAATGAGATTAGCCCAGTAACTGTCTACTCTGTTTCATTTACTGCAGGACTGCTTCTAGCTCAGAATAGAAAATCAAAGAGAAAGGAAACAGGCAGGAAGCCTTCCAAAGGCACATAAAGTGGCTGAAAATACACTAGAAAGACAACAACACATCAAGTCTACATAGATTTGAAGGAGACTGGGCACTGAAGCATGAATGTAGACTCAAGCTTTTCTGAGATTCAGGTGTATTCAGTACTTAACAGAGATGGCACAAATGTCATCCCCTCCATCAACCTGTAGCTTACATGCAGTTCAGGAGACTGAAGTCTGATGTAGATAGGTTCAAAAGAGTAGCAATATATAAATAAAAGCACAAAGGTAATATAAAAACAAATTAGGATGCCAATAAATTGGTCGAATGATCAATAGATCTCCATGCACTGTGAAGTGAAGGGTTAAAAAGTCCTCATAACTCACTTTTAACAGACAGGGAAGCTGAGGTCCAAGGAGATGCAGCAGCTTGCTTAGTCCCATAGCAAACCAATGGGAGATTTTCCAGTTTAGTACCTCATCTACTGCTATGTGGTTTGTGACTTACAGGGAGCAATAATCCTCAAAGATAATGTAATTTCATAGACTTGTGTTTTGGGTTTGTGTGGCAGGGTTTTGGTAGCGGGGGAGGGGGCTAGAGGGATGGCTGCTATGAGAAGCTGCTAGAAGCTTCCCTGGCTCCAAGTCAGACCCACCTCTGCCCAGGCCGAGCCCATCAGTGACGGTGGTAGCATCTTTGGGATAACATATTTAAGAAGGAGAAACCTGCAGCAGAGAGGGGAGTGGAATGTGAGGGAAACCCCTCTGCAGACACCGAGGTCAGTGCGGAAGGAGGGGAGGAGGAGCGGGGGAGGAGGCTGATGCCCCTGCAGCCCGTGGTGAGACGGCAGGCTGTGTCCCCCAGCCCACGGAGGGGAGCGGGGGAGCAGAGGCCCACCTGCAGCCCGGGGAGAAAGGAGCCCACGCAGGAGCGGGGGGATACCCCCAAGATGGCCGTGACTCCATGGGAAAGCCCACGCTGGAGCAGTCAGTGACTGAAGATTGGCCTGTGGAAGGGACCCATGCTGGAGCAGTTCGTGAAGGACTGCAGCCCATGAGAAGGACCCACGTGGGAGAAGTTGGTGGAGAACTGTCTCTCGTGGGAGGGACCCCACGCTGGAGCAGGGGAAGAGTGAGGAGTCCTCCCCCTGAGGAGGAAGGAGCGGCAGAGACAAGGTGTGATGAACTGACCCCAACCCCCATTCCCTGTCCCCCTGCGCTGCTGGGGGGAGGAGGGAGAGAGAAACGGGAGTGGAGCTGAGCTGGGAAGGAAGGAGGGGTGGGGGGAAGGGGTTCCAAGGTTTGGTTTTACTTCTCATTATCCTTGTTTTGATTCGATTGGTAGTAAATTAAATTGATTTTGTTTTTTCCCCAAGTTGAGTCTGTTTTTTGCCTGTGACCATAATTGGTAAGTGATCCCTCCCTGTCCTTGTGTCGATCCACAAGCTTTCCTTTTTATTTTCTTCTCCTCATCCCACCACAGGGGGAGGAGTGATTGAGCAGCTTCATGGTGCTTTATGGCCAGCTGGGCTTAAACCATGACAACTTGGAAAACTTTGGTATATCCAAATTAAAAGCTAAAACATTATTTTCTTACAGTGCTTTCAAATGACATCTGCTACTGCAGCTAACTGTACAAAAGAGTTCAAAACTGAGAATACATTCCTCCAAAAAACCCCAAGGAAACAGCATAAAGTGAGAAAATAACCTTTGAATTTGTATACCTCTTCCAAACAAGGTAGAAGAACTCAACTTAAGAGAATGAAAACAGATAATTAAAATGAAGACCTTAAAATGATACAAGTATGGAGGAGGAGAGAGATTGAGC
This sequence comes from Haliaeetus leucocephalus, assembly GCF_000737465.1. NCBI lineage: Eukaryota > Metazoa > Chordata > Aves > Accipitriformes > Accipitridae > Haliaeetus > Haliaeetus leucocephalus. The sequence continues at coordinate 998,158 of NW_010972616.1, forward strand.
ACATGAGAGAGATCTGAGGGGACAAGTCATGAAGAAAGGCATTAGGGTAGGGCTGCTTTCCTTACTTGGCACAAGCCACTGATGCACATGTCCAGGGATTCAGTGTAGCACCGGGTCCCATCCAGAACCTTTGGTGCCAGCTCCACAATTAGAGCCGCTCCTCTGGCCTGGCATTTCAGGGAGCATGGGTTGTCAGGGTCGTTGGAGATGGGAAGCCACTCGTAAAACTGTCCCTGGTACTTGACGTCATTGTGAGCAGAGCACTGCTGGGCACGAAAATCACCTGCTTCTGGTGGGCAGTCCTGCAGAAAAGAAAGAGAAAAAGGTCAACAGGTCTATTTGGGACAGCCAGTCGCAGTATCATGCAGCCGGCTGTGCTCCACAGCTGCCAGGTGTGGAGAATTTTTCTGTTTAGACAAAGACGACTGATTGAAATAGCTACAGCTACACATATTTCAACTGGATAATTATAGCTTGCTTTCTTCTTTCTGCAAAAGTACTGAAAGAACATCAAGACCATGTGTAAATATGCTTGGGACATAAGAAATGCACTGTACGTGTCTTAGCTGCAGCCCTGAAATGCTCTTGCTGAATCTCTTTCCACTTGTGCACGTATGTGGAGAAGTGCGTGTGCACAACCACTCTCTTCCAGCCAAATTTTCCTCTTTGTTTGAAGAGAAAGAAGAAAGAAATATGTGATTTAATTGTTCGATTATTTAAGCTCTCCTCACTAGCTTTTTTTCACCCCAGTGACCTAAATCAGTTGGTAGGGCAAGAAGAACCAGAAAAATGTGATACATATTTGCATTTCTTTAACCTAAGATTTCATAACTTGCTTAATTAGTGACTTAGTATTATTTTACTGCGAAGACCTTTAAAAAGCCCCTCTGTTAATCTTCAGGAGGTTTGTAAGACACATAAAACCTACTCCGAACCCAGTACACCTGATATAAAAAACAAAGTCCCTTGCTGATGAGAACGTGACGCTTTTCTTACTCACATATACTTTCTTGACATCATTTAGCACTGAAAACCATGAGTCAAGTTCTCAAGTAAGCAAGAAGGGCTTCAAAATCAAGAGATTTCAGGCAAAATAAACATGAGTTCTTTTTATTCCCTTTCCAGTTTTTGATCCTTGAAGAATGATATTTCAAGTTTTCCTGTGCAAGCAACCACAAAGGCTAGAGATTCATTGGTTTTTTTTAGAAGAAACCTGAACTTCTCACATAATTATGGGAATACAGGAGCTAAGCTTTAGGAAAAACCTTAAACATAATGACAACTGTGACAAAAAAACAAATGTTGGCAATATGGCTGCCACAGGTTATTAAGGTCCCATAGTCCTCCACCTTGCTGCTGTAAGGAAATCTGCTTCTCAATGATACCTGGTTAAATACGAGGTGAGATGAATACCTACTATACCATTTACTTGAGGACTGTAACATTTTTCTACAGAGAATCATATATGTCGATTATAGACTTGATAGGAAAGGATTTTGATATATATATACAACCACATAACTAGACAATATCCTTATAAGATGCCTGTATTCTCTCTTTGTCCTTAAACTACTCCATCCTGTAGAAATTCAATTATCAATAATGACAACCTTATTCACAGACTTTCCCTCCCAGCTAGGAAAATCTTGCTCCTATTGAGGCAAAATAGCTCTTCTGAGGTTTAAATAATTGACTCTCTTTCTCAGACCTTTTTCTACACCTTCATTCACTAATGCTTTTCTGCTTTTAAACAGGGCAGTTTGTTACAGCTTTCAATAATGAATGGCATGGGGGCTGCATGTCATTTATGACATTAAAGGATCATTGTTTAGTATTAAGGTCTAAAATAAAACCTGTCTTAAAACTCAAGCTTTCAGATCTCCCCTTGAAGCAAATTGGCAGAATCTTGGCTATAAATTTGTCATTTGTATACCCTTGGCCCAAATCCAGGCCCAGTCTGGCCTCTCATTCACTGTAGACTGGCAATGTGGTTATGCCCATTTTGTTTGAATGTTGAATGATGTAGGATCACACCACTCCAAACATTTCTTACAGTGAACTATACACACATACAAGCCATGGTCTTAAGCCACAGATCTTCGGCTAATTTGCTTTGTACTGTGAGAGCAATTTTCAGTTAATTTGCTTTGTATTTGAGTGTGATGCAGCCCAAAAGTAATGGGGTCAAGCGTCAGTCAAAAGTTCTGTTGTCTAAGTGCAAGGGAATAGTATTCCTGGTACAAAAGGTTAAGGTGTAAGAGAAAAAAAGGATTTGGGCTAAATCTTGCTCTAGAAGAATATGTATCAAAGAGCAATAATCCAGAGCTCATTCATCCTTTTTGAAAGTGGGGGTTGAAAGTCCAAACTTGTAACTGGAATTTTACTGCTGGAGGACTTAGACAGCAGGCAGTTTTTCTATTCATATGTTATGGAAGATTAAAAAAAAGAAGTAAAATATTGGAAGTATTTCAGTTGGATTTTAAAATCTCCAGAAAAACTTAGAGGCAATCAGGCCCTTTTTGTGATCTGGGCAAATTGTTGATACAGGACAAAATTTGGACAGCAGCACAGAGTGAAGAGAGCAGAAAAATATGTGGGAAATTCATTATTCCTCTATAGCTGTGTAATTAGAGAAAAAGTGGTCTTTATGTTCTGCTTTTAAACAGAGGACGAACAAGACAGTTACAGCCTGACCCAAGGTCTGGTTTAGCTCTGTCTTCAACTAGAGAAAAGACAAGGAAAGAGGAACACTGTGGCCTTATTTCCTGCCACAAAATCTTCTGGTGAATACCCTTCTCTGAATTTTTCTGTCCATAAGTGAATACAGTCAGGTCTATTGGCTTGGCTTAGGCTTATTGCAGAGATCCAAGCCAACTCTCTTGTTTGGTTCAAGCTTGGCTCTACATTCGAAACTTCCTGGCTTGCAATAGCTTTATTTTTACAAAGACAGAAAGGCCCAATAAAGCACACAACATACAGAGTTCATAATCCTGCTTTGTACAGTATTCAATACTAAGTTTGTTGTGTTGGATTTTATTTTTAAATCAAAGAAAGAAAAATGTACAGTCAACATAACAAGCTTTCAGGACACGGCAGGTGACCAGGATCAATGTTAAATACTTCCAGTCTTTGATATCATGATCAAAATAAAACAATGGATTTAAATAGTAGAGCTTGTGTTTCAAAAAGTTTTCATGTGAAACTTGAAGCCACTCAAAGAATACATTCAAGCAGTCAGAAACGCAGACATGCATACTTATCTTGGCACACAGATATAAAAAGGGGGTCACAGTCTGGCCCACCACTTTTCTCCTACTGAAATCCTGAATCCAAAATCTACTTGATGGTCTTGAAGGTCCCTTTCCCTCAGGGGGGAACTTTCCTTCCAGTTAAGAACGTACATGTACTTGTACCTACACACATAACACCTGCATAACCTGTGTAATGTTTTTTTATACCAAATGGACGATGTTAAGGAAAGTAGTGGTCCGAATATGACCCATCATTAGACACAGGTCACTGAGACTGAAAAAGTAGGAACTGTACAGAACTCGGCACTGCTTATTAATCGCTTGTCCATGTTTTGTTTTTTCTTTCTAAACTTACTATTTACTGTTTGTATTATGTCAGTGGGGATCAGAGCCTTTTTGTGCTGGGCTTTGTGCAATCATATAATGAAAGACAGATACAAGCTTACAGCCTATAAATGAGTATTCTAGTTGCTGAAATAACAGATAAGGCAAAGCCAGTGTTTTGTTGCATATTTGTTCAAGCTGTAAATTGCTATTTTCTTCTAAACTCTTCACACACCTTTAGATAAGAGTCTTTGCTGTTTTGAGGCAGTCTTCCTGTGCCTCATTTCTGCAGTGCTGGCTCCTGGACAGGAGAAACTGTAGACTATGACTCCACAAAGTCTTTTCCCCTTTTAAAAAAAATCAGCCTGCTTTCAGCATGTGCACAGGGGCTTAGTGGAAGGGGATCCTCTACAGCTGCCAGCTAGCACAGCTTCATTGGCCTGAGTGAAGTTACGTTTTACTCCACCTAAGGGTCTGATCCTGGAAGCTATTTAACAGTATGCAGTTTGTCTACCTGCACAACAGATTGACAGACAAAGGTGTGCCCACACTTTGAGACAGCCAGAAGTCACGGGCCAAGTCAGTGTAGCAGTGAACCCAAGGCAGCATACCTTTGCATAGGTTATGTAGTTCTGCGAGGTATTTTGCTAACCACATCCGCATGGCCTGTGTTTGCCTTGGAGCATGCAGCAGCACTGGCATCTGGCCGCAAAAGCACTACAGTCCTGCTTCAGGTTAATCCAGCTTTGGTGCTATATTCAAATTGTACCAGTTTTGTTTTCTTTTGGAAATTATCTGTGGGGCCCTGAAGACATGAGGAACTGCTGCCATTGCACTCCTTGAAGAATCAGAAAGAACTAATAAACTTGAAAGTCTCGTCTAAGTCCATTTATCTTCAAGCTTCCTATTCATTAAGACTTTTTAGGGAAGAAAATTTCCAGTGAATAGGAAACAACTGTTCCACCTCTAACTCTGTGAGTCCTAGATGGCTGTTTCACGACCTTGAGCTTGTGATGGCTCATGAGATATTCCTGAAACATGGAGCCTGTGCTGGATACCTGTAATATCCATTCATCCTATCAGGTCAGGATTTCCTCCACTGCAATGAAAATATATATCATTTTAAAGATGATCAGAAACCCTTTTGATGTATGAAACCTATTTTAAAATAAACACAGGAGTTTCATCTTTACCTCTCAGGCACCTAATGCTGGCCATATTATTACGGCTTCATTTGCTTCCTCACATCCAAAATTTTTTTTTTTAACTTGACCTCCTATTTGACCCTGTTGTAATTCATAAGGTCCATGGAGTTTTGCGATGTTTGAATCCCTTTAAAAACAATTTCTATTAATCAACAAACCAGTGGAAAAGATAAGATGAATCCCAGATGTCCCTTGATGGTGATAGGTAGATCAGATTTCATGGGACAAAAGAGGGTTAAGCTTTTTAAAGTTTACTTAGCGGGTGAAATGTGGAAGATCATATCTAAGCTGCAATAGGTGGAAACAGTCAAAGAACCTTAAAACAGTTTACAATATATGGGCTTATATATTTGCAAAGGCCAAGAAAGATTTACTATACCTGGAGCTTTTCCTCTGTGCAAAAAATGACTAACAACTGGACTACTCTGTGTAGCATCTGACAGAACAGCTTATTGAACCAGTTCCATGAAGTACGCACAGCGTTTCAGCTGCACCGATTTCCCTACTGAGAAAGAAAGCATGAAATCCTCAAGCAGGGGCTTGCCCAAGACTAAATAAGAACTTTAGATAAAAGTACAGAGATTTAGGAGATCTAGGGATTTAACAGAAACTCCACTTGGCCTTGAAGCCTTGTTGAGTGCCTGCTTGAATTAAATTTCTTGCAGCCAGTTTTTTCACTACTCTACTCCTGTGAACTTCTAAATAGATTAGGATCATGCTTAGCTGCTTAAATTGAGAGGGGCTCATACTATAGCTTTCTCTGACAACCCCAAGACACTGCAGTATCTGACAGAGAGAAACATGAGAGAAATAATATGAATATATGGGGGAATATCAGCAGATGCTTCTAGTCTGTATTAAATAAACATGAAACAGAGATGAGGGCTAAAACAGTCAGTGAAGTATAAATCTAAACCTCCACGAAGGTTCATCATTAGAAATATTTATAAAATCAATTACAAAAAAATGTCTTTTTTTAAAAAGTATGTTCCCATTTTTGGCATATAATTCAACATGCAGCTTTTCATGCTATTTAAAAAGGTTTGTTTGTTCATATCTTTTAAATATTAAAGTGAAGTGTTTAAATTAGATACAGTAACTTGTATTTCAGCTTTAAAAACTTCCAAATATTTCAGTTAAAAACTAATACAAGTACCTACTATTAGCATACACTTTCCTAAATGCACCATGGGTGCCACACTGGCAGATCAGAAAGAGATATTTAAACAAATAAAAAAAAAATCAGAAATACTGAATTTAAATCTATGACTCCTGAAAAGTCCTGAACGGAGTCCTGAAATGCCACTGTAATGGAAGTGATCCAGGTTGTTTGGTCTACAAAGATTCTTGATGCATTTACACAGAATGGCAGCAATGGGGGAGGGGGAGTTGTTCTATTTTTTAATAGTCAAAGATTCACAAGTCTGCTTATTGAGAAAGTAGCAAATCCAGAAGTCAAAGCTTCTACCATTAGCAACATAATAAAAGCACTTGTTTCCAAGTACAAAGAAATAATTCCTAGACAACACACTGAGGTTTTAAAATGCACCCATTCAGAAATAAGATGGTAGTTATTAAAAACCAGCATTTTGAAGAACAGACTGTAGTCACAATAAATAATCTGAGTTTGGAAGAATTTTTACTTGAAAACTAAACTGACATTAAGTAAATCTGGTGTTAGCAGGGAGATATGTGTAGTAGTTGGGTTTTTTTTTTAATTTATTTTTTATTTAAAATGCAAAGTGGGAGTTTTGATTGCAGAAGACTTTACATGGCATTTCTAGCCACCAGAGGGTAGAAAAATTAAATCCTGCTAATCATTTTTGTAGATCTGAAAAAATTCTACCTCGTGATGATGCTTCTCATACACACAAGCCAATGCTTCTGAGGATTAGGCACTTATATGGAAGTTTAGGTCTGACACTTTCCAACAGGCTGGGCTTTGGTGCATGGAAAGAAGACAGTGTCATTTTGTCGAAAGTAAGATGGGCAGTATCAGTGCTGGTGTGTACAAAATGCAGCATGAGCTTATAAGAAGCAGGGATGGAAGTAGCCTGTCTGAATGCAAGCCAAAAAATGGGGGATGTCATTATAGTTGGTATTTCAGTCAAGTGAAGAAAGTGAGGTATATATAAAAAAGAGCTGCAGGTAGTGTTTACTGGTGTTTACAAGTTTTGGTGGTCTGATTAATGGGATCTACAACCTACAAATTTTATCTTAGTCTTAACAGAACTGCTCTAAACCTTGCTGAAAGAGATAGTAACATTTTGCAGCTTCCAGCATTGTCTATTTTCATGTCAAAAAGCAAAGTCTCAAGAGCAGCTTTATATGTAGTGTTCATCATCATGTTAGCAGGTATAAGCAAGTAAATATGAAGAGCAAACTCCTTTGGGAATGAAGTTGCGGTCTCATGCCTCTCATTTTTTTCTGGTCTGATTCAGACTGCAGTGCAATAAAAGGAAAAATATCAAGGAAAATAAAAATGTTTTCAATCACAAAAAGGGGTTTGGTAATGGAGGAGAATGAAGAGAGGAGGCATGGAAACAGTACACATTCCAGACAGATTTTTGTGTAAATGGGGGAAGAGAAAGCAAATACCAGCATAGTGGCAGAAGCACTGAAAAAGAGAAAGGGCAAATGAGGTGGCATGATAGCCTGCTACAAAAGCTGGAGAGAACCTGGCAGCAAAGAACATGCCTAAAAGAAGGAATGAGAGCGTGCTAGCTTGAAAAAAAAACCCCAACAACAAAAAACCTACTAAAAAAGTCAATCCTACTCGCAGTTTGGAAATATTTTTGCTTGTTTTGCATAGTGTTTAGTATAACAACTCACCTAGATAAAAAAGCATGTTTTCATTGCATTCAGAGTAATTTTCTAAAGAAAAACAAATGACTCGCTCTCTTGACTGCATGCTTATATTCTAAAATGGCTGGAAACATACTTGGAGTCAATATGAATAGTAAGAAGAAAAAAAGCAGATGCAATTCAACCCTAAATCATCTTCAGATTCCCTCTTTCCTTCTTTTACTATGTATACGTGTGGCTTTATACCCATAATCTTTCCAGTTTCTGATCAACACCAGGCGATGCAAGTGGTGAACATACTGGACTGGATTTGTTCTTTTAAGGACTGCTCAGAAGCTTTATAGACAGCAGTATCAATCTCTCTTGTAGTCTATGCTATGAAAATGGTTCAGTATCCCTAGAATAATACAGGTCACTGAAGAAACAGCCACATCATTCTCTCCCCTTGCCCCTCTATTTCTTTATCTCATTCTTTCCTCCCCCCTGTAATTTAATTTCAGGATGAATTAAAACCAGCTGTAGCAAAATCTTGCAAATGATAGTGCCTATGGCAGCAGAGCAGGATGCTAGTTTGCCTCACTGCTCTTAGCGTACACAAGGGCAGGTCAGAAGGGGAAGGGGACTGTCACAAGGTGCATGCAATCACAAACCAGACCAAAACTGATGGGTCTGATTGTAGTCCAATTAGCCTTTAACAGTCTCTCTCTCTTTTCTTTTTTTTTTTTTTTAGTGTGTGTGTGTGTGTCTGTGATATTCCACAGAGCTACAGCATGCAACTTGACTGACACAAATCAACCTTCCCATTCCCACCATGGTTGTGGTGTAGCCTAAGTGCCTCAGAGATGGAAACTGGACTGTTAATCAGCCAGCAGACCTATTTATTGACTACTCTGGTTGTTATCAGTTAGTGAAGCAGATGTCTAGACTGATGAGAGATTTCAGGAACCCAAAGCATACACCCAGAACAAATTTCAGAGGAAGAAATGTGAGAAATCTTATGCATGGGAGACTACAACTCAGATAGAAGCAGTTTCTCTCATTATGAACTGTAGTCTATTGAAGAAAATATGAGCTAAATATGAGGGAACAGATTCATTTTTTTAACTTAAACTTTTAAACTTTTTTAGACAAAGCACCTATTGAAAGGATTCTGAATACGTCCCTATCAGGCATGAGAAAGCTTGGCCCAGTGCACATTTGATTTCATTTTCCATCTTTACTGGTAAAACTGACATTTGCCTATGTAATTTGAGAGCTTTTACTATTCTTGGCACCCAATAAAACTTTCCGTATGAAAGTCTTTATTTCCATTTTCACCAGTGAAAACACACTTTCACTTCAGTGACCAAAGAAGTTGAAGTTTCTTATTTTATTGTATTGAAAACTGTATCCACCATATATAAAAAACAAGCAAGAGCCTTTGGAAAGGCCAAAACACTGGTGCAGGCTATCTAAAACTGCTTTTCGAAGACATGCAACAGAATAGCAATGCTGGGAGAGCACAGGTGAGGAGAAACATATATCTCTTACTGACTTGTCTTCAATCCTTAGCAGGTTAATCTTCCATCCTGACAGACTCCCCAGTGTGAACCAGCTGGTTATCAAAATAATACTGGGAACACGAGTGGTCTTGATTCTGCCAGGGGGACTGTAAAGAGCAACTCCAAAGTTTCACTGACACTCTATTTGAAAAGGCTGTGACTGTGATCCCTTCCAAAGAGTTTTAGCATCATGCTATGCCATAATCTCTCCAGTTTTTCAAGAAACTGACAAAAGTTTGCCATAGTCCTGAGGTATGAAGGCAGTTTAGATAGCTATAGTAGTTTAACTATCACATTACCAAGTCATTTTATGTAATTTGGACGCAACTGTCGTATGTGATGATTTGTATCATATCAAAGCTATACTTCACTTACCACATTGCTGCATGTCCTGTACCGGATGTTTCGCCCTTCACAGGTCCTGTGTCCAAAAATTAAAAACAAACCCAAAAACATTAATAGCTGAATATAAAAAGCAAACACGTGATGTTTATTCTGTCAGCATCTTTCCTACGATGATCTCTAATCACCTAATTCCCCACCAACCCTCTTCCCCAAAGTAAAGGTCTCTCTGTCCCCATACGGGTATTGAGGTATGAACTCTACAACTCCTCAGTTTCCTACCTTTGCTTTAAAAATGAGTTTCTAGAAGGAGGGATCAGTTTGTAAATGAGGTTGGAGCTCAGAGTACAGAACATAGCTGGAAATCAACATCTGAATCACATTAATAAAGCCCCGTGTCTCCCAGCTTTCCACAATGATTTCACAAAGGCTCAGCTCTGCGTCTACCCAGGCACACACCTTAGCACTGACACATCCTCAGCAGCCAGGCTTTATCTGCTAGGGAACAACCTGTGCACTGGGAGGAAGGAAACCTGCCTGCAGCAGTGTGAAATGACAGGCTAGCAGGGCAGGGCTTTTTCCCAATTTGATGTGAGGGGAGAAGGAGAGCATAAAACTTCCCCCCTGACCCACCAGACCTTCACTACTCCCAGATCCATGCTGCAGAACAGCATCCAAAGAACACCTGGGCCCAACAGAGGTCAAGGAGAGCACGTGCCCTGACATGTGCTCTCCATGGCTCTCCTTCTTTTCCCCCACAGCAGACCCATACCAGCCCTGAGGCTGGCGGGGCTTCCAGAAGAAAGGTCAACACCCAGGTATCTTTTTAGCACTGAGCAGTGTGTATTCCGAGTATTTGACCTTAGGTGAAGTTTCATGTGTTTTACGAGTTCAGACAGCACACTCTGTGGAGGTCCTCAGTACAAATCAGAATGCAGGGTTTGGCTTTTAAAGATTATCCTTCAAAAGAATAGAATTCCTTACATTTTTAATTTCTTAATTTCCCAACCTCCCCCCCCCCCCCCCCCCCCTTTTTTTTTTTGGCCGGGATTTAACAAGTACACATTCCTTGTGGACTAAATGCCTGCCAAGAGTGAATTTTTAAATCCAAACCATTTTGAACTATCCAAGAGAGAAAGGACAGCATCTGCATGTGTTTGTCGTTCCTTTTTCCTTTGTTTTTTTTGAAAACAGAAGAACTTTTTCCATACTGAGTTAACTCTAGAATAATCTGAACAGATTTCCTTTAAATTATTGAAGCCATCCTTCCTCCCACCTTTATCCACAAAACTTAATTGTGAAATTCCTCCAGCAGTCATTTACACCTATGTCAGTACAAAATCAGGGCAAAACGCAGTTTTGCAAATGTATCACAGGGGTGTAAATTATCACAAGAGAAAATAGACAAGTAAATAAACTTACCACTTTTTCAGAAGAAATGTAAGCAGAAAGATAACATATTCTGTTGTGTAGCATTTAGCATAAAAAGGATGCTATTAAAAGCATATTAGAAGTACCACTAGTTCAATGCTTTTGTAATGTTATATAATTAACTGAAGCAATTTTTGATCATTACAAGCATGCACAGAAGTGAAAAGTGTCTACAAAGTATCTAGCACTACAAAAAACAGTTTTAGCAGTGTAACAATAAAAATTATATTCACAATAGGCTATGAACTAAAAAAAATGAAAATAACTGCAAGCAACTCCCCCAGCATCCCAGTCATTCCTGAGCAATATAGACAAGCTAGCAGAGATACTGTGGTGCAAGCCAAACCTGTTTACGCTCCACTACATTCAGTAGAGGTACTTTTGGTTTACAGTGGTAGGTAGCAAAGAAAAAAGTATATGCAGCATGCAGGCAGTCCTAGTGCAGGCCTTGTACACCACACTGAATAACTTGTTTGCCAAGCTTGATACATGCTCCACCTATCCCTTAGAAATGCCATAAAACCCATCAGACATCCCTTTGCTTCACATAGACCTGCTGTTACCACGATTTACTATAATTTATTAACCTCAGAACCATTGAACTGCAAGGGAAATTCAAACTTCATTTCGATCAGCTGCCTCACAGTTTCTTCTTCTTTTCACAGTTTCTTCATATTGTCTGTTTTGAAATGAAAACCCACTTATTTTTCAGTAATTCTTTGCATTAGGGAAAAGAATGGGTACTTTCACTAGACATGTGCCACAGAACTATTCAGATTTTTCTTCCAATTTCCCTCCTTTGGTTAATGGCCAGGGTTTTTCAGAAAAAAATGTGCCATTCTGGATGTAGCTAGTGCTGTGATGATTCATGAACACTAGGAATCACTCTTGCAAAACTTCCCTTGTCCCCTCTCCAAGAGCAAACTTTGGGGTTTTGTTGTTTGAGCTCATTAGTTTCCCCGTTATCACCCATCAAACAAAAGCAGGTAAACTGCTTTCAGCCTAAGCTGATATATTTTCACAATAGATTTGTAGAGTAGTTTGTGTTTCAGAGCTATGCTGCTTCAGGACAGTATTCCAGATTCTCTTAAACTCAAGTATCTACTTTTGGATTCAAAACCATAGGATTTGTAGGAAAAAAAAAAAAAGATAGTTAAAAAGACTCTGGGAAAAAAAAATTAAATAGCGGGGTGGGGGCATAAATTTTGATTTTAAAAAGTAAATTCTGTTTCTGATCCTGTCTATGCTTAAAATAGGGAAGCTGAAACCATCTAGTGAACTTAATCCTGCTAGAGTGAAATACACAGCATCTTGCATGACACCAAGCCAGACTAGTTTCTTCCTCTAGGCAGGGTTCAAATTAATAGTACGGGTCCCTTATCTCAGTGTGGATGCTTTGCAGAGTGCCACAGCACAGAGCATTTAACAGGCAAGGAAGGACCACAGCAGATTAGTGAGACGACATTATGAGATACAGTCACCACACATCCTCTGACCTCTGTAGGGTATAAATGAGAACTCATATGAAGAAGGAGTACACAGCCATTTGTAAAAGTCAGAAGTCACCCAAAATGGCAAGTTCATCTTGGAGAGCACACAAAGAGTGGGAGCCGTAAGAGGTACTTCTAGTCTTCTCTGTTATCTATACACTGCAGGGGATTTTGCGAAGGGAAAAGGTAGCTGAGGGTTTGGCTTGACAGGCAATTATTAGCAAGTGAATATGAAAGAAAAGCAAGCGAATGGGAATCATGTTTCATTCTTCAAACCTAGTCACTTGTTTCCAGTAAAGTTTCTGAAAGAAGTTAACAACTTTTAATATATTAAAATATTCACTTCTCTTAATGTAAACAACCTGAAACCCTAGTATTTATTTCTCCAGGCTCCAGTTTGTAGAGGGACTTAGTTCAAGTCGTGTCCCCCCCCAAAGGTCTAAAGTAGATGTGTATTTGTGCTCAGCTAGAGTTAGAAGCCTTGCAATAATCCATGCCAGAAAGAATAGCAACTCCATGCCAAAGCTGCCTTTATCTGTAATTACCAAAAACAATGAAAGAGATTTGCAGAGGAGGACCTCATCAACTCCTGCCACTCTCAGCAGTCATCAAAGTTTGAAATGCTTTTCGTAAGAAACAAATCTCCATATAAGCAAGCAACTATGAGCCAGAGGTGGGTTATTTCTGTGGATGTGAATTTTGATGCAACTGTTCACTACAGGGGTTTGAAAAATGATGTAATGTTGGACAATCTTCACTCTCCTTTATTTTCACACCCCTTAATAATCACTTTTCTGGACAGATTCTGATTTCTGCACTGCACCTGCGAGAAAAATATGCTGTGGGCCTTTCTGCTCCCACAAGATCTTAGGCAGACTGTGTTAGCCCTCCCCTTTCCCTGGTGCCAGCAGGCATGAGACCTTGCTATACACACAGTAACACCATCTTGCATCTCCCTTTTCCCACCATGTTGCTCTTACCTCTTTCCCAAATGTTGCACAGTGTTATGATTCCCTCTCATCCTCAATACAACTTCTGTGTTTGTCCTTATCCAGGGGAAAAAAGAGTCTTTTTTATTCTTTCAGCATACCATAATGGAAATGTGAAGGAAAGCCATAAACACCAAATTGTTATGAAAAAGGAAGATGCAGCAGGACTGCACTGACTTTATGAGTTCACTTTTTCAAAATGTCTGGTTGGGTCTGCCCAACTTCATGTCCAAATCATTCAATTGACAATATATTGAAAAGATGTGTAAAAATTTTTCCATATCCTTTTGTTAATAAGCACCTTGCCTGCCACAATGTAGATGCACTGGTATGTTTTGCCATGCACCTTGGCATTGCAACTGCAAAAATCTTTCATTCTTTATGTTTAGGAGACTGTCTCCTACAGACTTCTGCACCTTGTTGAAATAGTGAAATACCAGAAATGTTACGGGAATAGTTAACTTTGAGACAAGAAAAGTGGGCATGGATAGACAAGCCAACTTTCCCTAGACAAGCCAAATTTGCCTGGCAAATTTAGTTACAGTTCTTATGAATATAATTTCTGCAGGAGTAAAATAAATAAACAACCAGGAGGCAAAATACCAACTTGAGTCACTACATGCAGGAAGCTGGCTAGGCAAATAAAAGTGTGGGTACTGATCTGTGGCCACCAAAGGCCTACTTCTTGCATAAATAATGTTTTCTGCAATATTGTTATTAGGGAATCAATAATTCTGTTGTAAATAATGTATCATACTTAGCATGATTGGACTCATGCAAACCTCATGAAGTTCAACAAGGCCAAGTGCAAGGCCCTGCACCTGGGCCGGGGCAAACCCCAATATCAATACAGACTGAGTGATGAATTGACTGAGAGCAGCCCTGCAGAGAAGGACTTGGGCATACTGGTGGATGAAAAATTGGATGTGAGCTGGCAATGTCTGCTTGCAGACCAGAAAGCCAATTTTATCCTCCGCTGCATAAAAAGAAGCATAGCCAGCAGGGCTAGGGAGGGGATTCTCCCCCTCTACTCTACTCTGATGAGGCCCCACTTGGAGTACTGAATCCAGCTCTGGGGTTCCTAGTACAAGACAGACATTGACCTGTTATAGCAGATCCAGAGGGCCACAAAAATGATCAGAGGGCTGGAACACCTCTCCTATGAAGAAAGGCTGAGAGAGTTGGGGTAGAAAGTGGGTTCATGAGGTTAAAGTCCAGTTTAACAAATTAATATCCTTTTGTGACCAAATCACCCATCTAGTTGACCAAGGGAAGCCAGTACATGTGGGTTTTCTGGATTTTAGCAAAGCTTTTGAAACTGTCTCTCATAGCATCCTTCTGGACAAAATGTCCAGCATACAGCTAGACAAGCCCATAATATGTTGGCTAAGTAATTGGCTGATGGGTCAGGCTCAAAGAGTTCTAGTAAATGCAGTCACATCAGGTTGGTGGTCAGTCACTAGTGGGGTACCCCAGGGCTCAATTTTAGGGCCAGTGCTCTTTAATGTTTTTATAAATCATCTCGATGCAGGAATCAAATGTACATTAAGTAAGTTTGCTGATACTAAACTAGAAGGAGCTGTGGACTCCCTTGAGGGTAGAGAGGCCTTACAGAGAGATCTGGACAGACTAGAGAGCTGGGCAATTACCAACTGTGAAATTTAGCAAGAGCAAGTGCAGGATTGTCTACCTGGGATGGTGTAATCCTGATTATACGTACAAACTGGGGGATGAGAGGCTGGAGAGCAGCCCCGTGGAAAAAGAAGGGGGTTTGGGTTGATGGCAAGTTGAATGTGAGTCAACAGTGTGCCCTGGAAGCCAAAAGGACCAACCGTGTGCTGGGGTGCATCAAGCACAGCATCGCTAGCCTGTCGAGGGAGGTGATTGTCCCACTCTACACTGCACTGGTGCGGCCCCACCTTGAGTACTGTGGGCAGTTGTGGGCGCCTCAGTATAAGAAGGACATCAGACTATTGAAGTGAAATGTGTGTAGAGGAGGACAACCAAGATGGTGAAAGGTGTCAAGGGCAAGACATGAGGACTAGCTGGGGTCACTTGGTTTGTTCAGCTTGGAGAAGAGAAGGCTAAGGGGTGACCTTATCACAGTCTACATCTTCCTCAAGGAGGGCAGCAGAGGAGGAGGTCCTGATCTCCTCTCTCTGGTGGCCAGCGATAGGACACGAGGAAACAGAATAAAGCTGTGTAAGGGGAAGTTCAATTTGACATTAGGAAAAGGTTCTTCACTGAGATGGTGGTCAGTCACTGGAACAGGTCCCCCAGGAAGTGGTCACAGCATGAAGCCTGTCAGAGTTTGAGGAGCATTTGGGTGATGCTCTTAGTCATATGGTTTAGTTTCAAGTAGTCCTGCAAGGAGCAGGGAGTTGGACTCTATGATCCTTATGGGTCCTTTCCAACTCAAGGTATTCTGTGATTCTCTGATTCTATGTTCAGCTGGAGAAAAGAAGGCTCCAGGGGACCTTGCTGCAGACTTTTAATATATAAAGGGAGCTTATATGGAATATGGAGAAAGACTTTTTACTAAGGCCTGTACTGACAGGACAAGGGGCAATGATTTTAAACTGGAAGAGGATAGATTTAGATGGGATATAAGGAAGAATTTTTTTCACAATGCAGGTGGTGAGACACTGGAATAGGTTGCCCAGAGAAGTTCTGGATGTCCCATCACTGGAAGTGTTCAAGGTGAGGTTGGACAGGACTTTGAGCAACCTGATCTAGTGAAAGATGTCCCTGCCCATGGCAGGAGGGTTGGACTAGATGATCTGTAAAGGTCCTTTCCAACCCAACCCATTCTATGATTAAATAAACATTGACCCTCATGTATGTGAAGGGGATGAGTATGGAACTAACAAGCCATCATGCTGGGCTTTACTCTGTGAAACTCTTGTATAACTAGAGTAAATTCACTGGAATCAAAAGAATGGAATATGGCTCTACACATATGCAATATGACTACACATTATACCAAAGAGATGGTGTTAGAAAAAAGAAGGGAAAAAATGCCTTTATTTAATACTTAGCCTGAACCAAAACCTGACTGGCTTTTTAGGAATTTGAAGGACAAGTAAACAGTGTTTCTCAAAGACGAAGTCCCTTTCATGGTGATATTAGTAGAAAACAAGTACTTGTTTCTGGCTACCTGATGCTTGTTGAAGTTGTGTTGAATGCTCCCTACAGAGTGCCATCCAATCTCTTCTAAAGTTTTGTTTATACTGTAGGCTATAGTGCAAGAAATAACCAAAGTAATGTAAAGGTAGCTAGCCCACCTACTGATACGCTAAGTTGGCTATTTCTAGCAGTCTAGCCAAGATAGCATAGAGCTCAGAGAAAGCTAATATATCTATTGGTTTTGCAGAGATAAGCCTTTCCTTCTAAAAGTACGATTAGGCTTGTGTCACAATTTCATTTTAAACTCTGGAAGTTTGATGAGAGGAATGGTTCAGATTTGAGAATTTTGTTGGAAATGTTATGATCAGCTGCACCTCCAACAGTGCTCCAACCCGCACAAAGCTCTTCCTCTGGGTAGCTTCTGCTTCCCTTGGAGTTTAAGGGTGGCATTATATTTACTCAGAAGTAAGGCAGACCTTGGACTTTTGCTGTACAAATTGCTGAACAGAACAATTTATTCTGATTTTTACTTTCAAATTCTTCTTTGCATTATTCAGAGCCACTGAATATTATTTTCTAAGTAACAGCTGGCATTAAATGATAGTGCCTAAACTCTCAGTAAAATATGATTGCCTAGTCCAATTAAAATAACAAAAATCAAATTTGAGAAAAATAAAGGAAAAGGAGAAAAATTTGTCAGAGTGCTTTCAGACTAGTGTTTATTTTCAACTATTTCGTCTCTCACATATGTCACTGCAGTATTTTTTATTTTCTTAAGAATTTTTTAAAAAGTGTCTTTAGCTTTGCATTTGCACATATAACATGTTGCAGATATACAGAAAGCAATTACAGTTGCAAATGTTTTTCAGATGCTTACTAGGCAAGAAAGGCAGAAAAAAAGCAAGAATTAAAGAAGTGCCTTTCAGCAAAACAACAGCAAGAGGTCTCTTCACAATCCAAGTGGAAAGAAAATACAATACTAAATCTCACCTGGCCTGCTGTGTCACAAAGATAACATCTAAAACATACTGCAGGCCCCAAAGTACTAACACCCCAAATCTGAACATGCCTGAGCTTGGATCTGGATCCAAGTTTTGCAGCTGGTCTTTACAAAACAAATGTGCTGAGCAGGAACCCTAGTTCCCGATGCTTTGAGGAAGTTTGAACCTGGGTCTGAATCACATGTCTTAGCCCAGCTCCGCTGAAATGCTTATGCTTTCTCATGTATGATCTATTGCTTGGGGCTTTAGAGAATCACATCTTAACTTCTTTTTTATAGGTAGTAAGGCTTACAAAAACTCCACATCATGCAAAGGCCTGGCTGATTTAATTCTTTTTCATTTAAATTCAAGAACAGATTTATTGAAAGAATTATGAACATACAAGAGCTCTTCCAGTGAACCTGGACTTATGAGCAGTTTATAATCCAAGTGAAGGCTTCACAGACTTTTGTTAGGTAGGCTACTTCTCAACAGAAAGACAGATTTATAGAGACCATATCCATCACTCATCTGTAGGTACAATGCTGATTACCATTCATTGTAACACAGATCAGTACATCAGTTTCTCACTCAAAACACCAATTTATAACATCCCTGTGGCAACTCTAGCAATGGATTACACGGGCAAACAACACTAGGAAAGCATTTTATATATCTTTAGCCATTTCACTGAGGCTTAGAAGTAGGAAATTAGGACAGTGATTAACTGGTTCTCCAAATACTGTCAGCAATCACTCCACAATGTTGATCTAGATTGTGTGAAATTTGCAGCTTGTTATATTATTGACTCAAATTTAAGATTGTCACTTGCTGCTTCTGCCATTAGGAGGAGTTAGAATTGTAGTCTCTCTCGAAAAATAGAAATACTTCTCCATCAAATGAAAGCAGGAAATGTTCTCATAATTACTCATTTGACTAATCCCAGAGTAAATAGAATAAAAAGTTCCCTTTTAAAATGCTGCTAGATGGCACAGCTTTAACCAGAAGCATCTACAAACTAAATATACTCAGAATTTATTCCAAATGTTTAAAATCACACAGTATAGCATGGAGGATGTCCTTTACAGAGTAAACCAGCTACAGTTATCAACTGAAGCAGAAAACAAGCCAGCTATTAAGGTATCCTGAAGGTCATTTGCAAGAAGTAATATACTAAGCTAGCATACAGATACAGTTTTGATCAGCGTAATGAGAACCATCCTCCAAAATCATTTGGTAGCACAGGTCACCTAAGAATTTAATGACATAGACTGTACTCCCATTCAGTGATGTGGTATACTTCATCAGAAAGTTATTTTTTTTTGTGGATGTATTCAGCAATTATGACAGCATTTTTGCAAATATGTTTTGCTCTTTATTCTGCAGACCTTAAGATAGCAAAGGTCTTATTCTAGAAGTCATAAAACTCCACAATATTTAAAATTATCGTTATGGCTGGCATAGGAACATTTCATAAAGTGGCATAATTTGCCTTATTTAGTAATGCCAGGATTAGAGCAGACTGCATTTATATCATTGCACAATAGTTGCAGAAATTTGTTTGTCTATCTGACAAAGAAGCAACCCAAAAACTAGAATAACGGTTCCATTGTAATTTTCACTCAGAAAGTTTAAAGGACCATTTATCAATGTTAGATGTGAAAAACTTCAGATTCTTTTGCAATCTAAGCCCCTGAGACAGACGAGTCTGTGACTGTAGCCCGAAACTAGGGGCCACAGCCACATTCTTGGACTAAATTCTAAATTCGGTTGTGAAGCAGCAACAGAACAGCAGAAAATGTTTTGGTATGAAAGGTATATACAATTGCAACTTTAAACACTGTTTTTAAAATATGTAGTATTTGATGTATCCCCTTTTCAGTGCTAGTCAGTGTTCTTGTAATGGGTTCTTATTCTATTATTTAACTTTAAACTAACATGGATAACATGCATCTATTCCATCATCATCTGACAGGCACGAAACCATCTGATGCTTGATTTATGAACTGATAATCTGTGTGACCAAAATGAGAAAAGATTACTCCTTAATGAAATAAATTCAACTTATTCTGGGCTTCTGTCTTACGAAAAACATCACACAGCATAATACTGACCTACTTTTAGCTAATTTAGCTAGTTTATTAAACCTAACCTCCAAAGGTATGTCTTGGTGGCTATTTTACTGATCACCTGAATCAAACTGCAATAAAACTGAGAGTCATTTATGCAGATCTACTGTTTTCATCCTGCAGAATGCAATGGCAGTGGACTGAATTACCAAACTAGTGAATCACTCACTTCAGCTAATTTAGCAAGCAGAGCTGGTGGAAAAGTTATTTCATACTGCTGGTTCACTTGCATTACCAAAAGGCAGCCATCAGCTGAAGGAATGGAGGGAGGTATTTGAAAGGGGGAAAAAAAGCATTCTAGCAAGTAACAGATCCAGTATGAGGCCTCTAAACAAAGCTAGGATTGTGATTCTCTCGTGTGTATTCCCTCTTTTTTTGTTTTCTTTTTTTTTTTTTTAATTTTTTTTTTTAGATCTCTGTCACTTTTATTACTGAGGAAAACCTGGCAGGACGATGTTAATGTTGACTTTCTTTTGCTACTAAACATACATTCCTCATCTAATGGTGGAAAATCTCCACTCTATTCAGCAGTTTACACATGATTTCCCAGAAGTAAGAGTGATGATCTCAAATTTTGACACCTTAACCCAGATTCAGTATCCATGGGACTCCATAACCAGCTTAGCAGTCTGCTGTACACTCATACAAACAGTTCCTTGCTTCATGCTTTAGCCGGAAACAGCAGCAAGAGTAACAGGTAGGATTTCTAAGCAGATTGAAAAAAAGACTACCTATCTATTATCTGCTAAAATAATTCCCAAAACTCTAGGACATCTTACTCTTCTGCTACCGACAGCGTTGCTTTACTAGAAAGTGATGACGAATTTGGAAGATGATAGGAAAAAAAATCACAATTATCTTCCTGCCAAGCCTAGAAACAGTAAAACACTATTGACATTACTGCAGTACTTGTCAATATGTAAAGTACAATTCCAGAACACACAGAATATTTTTAGGATCAGGATGGGTGAACTTTGCATAGGAGAATTTATAGTTTCTTTTAAGGTTTGAAAATCTATTCCAATACAAGGAAATTAAATAAATGCACATGAATTTCAGGTATCTAACATATTCAACCATTTATTACTTACTTTGAGTTTGCTTGAATCAACATGCACACTTATTACTAATACCTGGATTGATTAATACCTATCCATCACTATGCTGGATGACAAACTCCAGATGTGCTGCAATAGACAGACCACAACAAATAATAGCCAGATTCTGAGGAAGAGGGCAAAGACCATGTTGCAGTGTCACTCCACCAGCTCTGCCTGTGTATTTCCGTGTCCCTGTAGCCAAAGTATCCAACAGCTAATAAAACTCTGTTCTCTGTAGAAGCACAACATTTGTTAGTTTGGCCCTCAAGAAAAACAGAAATGGTCTGTGGTTCTTCTCTCTACAGGTTTTGATCAGCAGCGCTGCATGACAACTTATGACGGAGAGGAGACAGATAAGGAGTTTCTCTTTCCTGAGCTTTGTATTAAGAGAGAGAGAGAGAGAGAGAGAGAGAGACTCCCTCTCTTTGAGACAAAACACTTCTGGTAAAACACTCTGGAATGATAAAAATAAATACTTCTTCACCCAATATATAATTAGCCTGGAAGGTTCACTTTCAAGTGAGTTGAGGCAAACAACTGTAACATTTAAAGGGGGAGTCTGTCCTTTTGTGTAAATAACAAGAATATCTGAAGTTATAAAGAGTTAATGTCAACAAAAAGCATGAAAAATGTCA
This sequence comes from Haliaeetus leucocephalus, assembly GCF_000737465.1. NCBI lineage: Eukaryota > Metazoa > Chordata > Aves > Accipitriformes > Accipitridae > Haliaeetus > Haliaeetus leucocephalus. The sequence continues at coordinate 1,019,506 of NW_010972616.1, forward strand.
TGCTTTGAGGTTTAGCCCAATCTTTAACTACTAATTAGCAAAAGGTTATTTTCCTTATTCTGCTTATTCTGCCACCAGAGTGACCCAGTGCTGTTCGCTGTCAGCGTGGGATACCAGGACGCATGGTTGACTTGGGCTGACAACTCCTGTCTGCTTGTGTAACAGGCATATTTATTTATATTACTATCATACTAAATGTCCTTAGCATAATCAGGACCAGTTGTTCTAATGAAATGTACTGTTAAACAGCCCCTACCCTGAAGTGTTTGCCATCTAAAACACTAGAAAATAGAATTTCTCACTAACACTTTCCATTCTTTCATCACAGCTGTGAAGGCCTAACAAAAAACATGTTCCCAAAACAAACAACACAAGCACTAACATAATTTTGGCAAACAAAAGTTGGAAAGAAAACTGTTTTCCTTCATTTAGCTACATATACTAACGGTGTTTAGGAATGGGCAATTAGTCCTTGCTTTTCTTCAAAGCAGATGCACTGGGTTCTCTCTTTTCATGCAATGCTCTGAAAGTCACCTCATACAGAACTAAGGCATAAGGCACTATGAACATTCCTCCCAGGATGAGAAACATCTAGGAGTAATTTGTTCCAAAACACCTAAATATATTGCCAGTTTTCATTTGCCAAAAGTATCTAGTATCTTCCTTCATGCTGCCATGAAATTATACACAGCAAATACATGACGGAAACTGTACCAACCAAGAAATTGTCCCAGAGAGGCAGACTTTTGTTCTAGACTTGCCAGGTTTGAAATATTCATGTGCACAGGCTTATTTCCAAACCTTCGAAGTCTGGATAAGTTTCTTTCCCCTACTCCCTCTCTGCCTTTTTCTTAGTGACTTAAAATGCTTGCCTAGCACAAAATTTAATCATTTATACCCTTTATTTAATTAGCAATTGCACACAGATCAGGAAAAAGGAAAAACTATCACATATTTGATACTGTACTAATTCCAGGTGAAATTTTACTATTTATGATTTATTGCTACTGCCTAGCAAAAGTTGTGCACCTAGTTAAACCCCTGTATCCTACCCTGGAATAGGGGGCTTCCCAATCTGAATGGGCCAAAGTTTGCAGTTGGTTTCTTAAGGCAAGAAGCGTTGCTATTGTACTGACAGGGCAGTAGTAAGGTATTGTATGAAAAACAAGTATTGTGTGATTTATGAGTTTATTCCCTGTTCCACTGAGTAGCTTCAGGGACATCCTGAATAGTAAAAGAATCAAAGAGAAGCAGGTGGGGAGAGCCTGCCCAGAAGGAATGGTTTATACTCACATACTACAGAGCACTATGACTACTACTACTGTCATGGAGTAGTAGTGTCATTTCCCCTCTAGAAACTACTGAGGCAGTTCTCAGTGAGGGAGCAGAAGTGTAGTCAGCAAGCCCGTGTATTACTCAGATTCCCCAGATCTCCTGATATGCCTGGATTCATGTTTACATTAAAGGAACATATAGGAGAACACTCATTTTCCTAAGTGTGAAAAGGATACACTGTGATTGAATATAAGTACCTGTCTCTGCAATTCCCAGTTTCGAGGTTTTTGCAGAACCACTATTTGCTATGGAACTAACAAGAGAGGAGAATTTGGCCCCATGTTTAAAAACCAAATGATTCTATTTTTTTTCCATGGGAATGGAATAGAAAAGTTTTTTCTTTTTTCCACTGGTTTCAGTAGATGCTTTTGCCTATCTTTCCTCCTTCCAGCAGACTTTTGCACACTGTCAATTCAATAATAGCTGGAACTAGGAGACCAAACTGTCCACAGATAAAGCTAAGATACACAATACTCTATTCTGATCTTATGGTTCAACGCCTTGTGCTGTTTCTTGTCATCACTAAACAGCCTCATGTATTAAAATGTCAAATGTAGGTAACAATCTCCAGTGTATTGTCACAGTATGTTTTATTAACATCAGTTTTATAAGCACATGAAAGAAAATACAAAAGAAACATATGCAGGATGGAAAATTGCATTACATTTTTTATACTACAATATATAAGGTATCAGAGATTGCAGTAAGCCATGAAGTTTTGGTCTGGAGTTTTCCTTCATATCCTTTATCAGAAATCTGTTAATAGTTATCACATATACCATGTTTACTACAGGTAAACTTTTTCCTAAAGTAGACAGAAATAATATTTGCTAGAAATACTTTGCAGGTAAAACTTACACATGCTATAGAGTGGAAATGATGTCAAATGACTTGTCTATGTTCCATTGCAAGCTAGTAACTGGGGAGGAATAAAATAAACGGGGTACCCAGACTTCACCTTTGCACTGGGCCATTCTACTTCTGTCTGTTGGGAGGGTTTGCTGGTATGGAAGACTTCCTACCTGAAATTTAATTCATAAGATATCCTCTGCAGAATTATCATTCTTTCTTATAGAGCTCAGGATGCCATGTTGGGTCAATGTGATGCTTTTATAGTTTCAGTGTGGCTGAGACTGTGGGGCACTAAACCCAGTGAATTAGTTGTAGTCTGGTACAAGTGTGTGAAAAGTCTTACTGCTTAAACGGTGAAAGGGTAGGGAGGTTTCACTTTTCAGTAGCTGGCAGCCTTGCAAGCTGTCCAGGCAACTTTTGCATCTCCATAGGTTTTCACTATATTTTAAAAGACTGTTACCTTATCAAGCATGTTGGCTGCTTGCCTGAATTAAACAACACACCACCCTGATTTTTTGACATCGAGTTGGAAATATCAGCGTAGTTCAAGACCTTTACTGATTACTTCTTATCATCTGACACATACAAGTAGGTTGAATTCTCCCATCAGTAAAGTAAAAATCATTCACCCACTTACTTGCTGCTAAGGCAGCGTCTCAGTGAATACGAAGCCCCTCCTCCACAAGTGCGTGAACATTCGCTCCATGAGCCCCAGGCATCCCACAGTGAGTCTCGGTCTTCCTCTGAGCGAGCTGTTCTGGAGCTCTGAGGAGATGGAGAAGGAAAAAAAAATCAGAAAAAATCATTTAAAGGACAAAAATTATTGTTGCTAGTTTTAACCTTTCTTTCTATCGGATATCATCTTGGTCACTGAAAGCAATGAATAAATCTGTTATTCTCTGACATTCCTACCGATTGGCAGCTGGTTCTTGTTGTGGGGGTTGATGTATGAACTTGCTTTCATACTTTGAGCATCATACTCTGCCTCAGTTTGAGACTGCTGATGGCTATTATAAAAGAGCAACAGTGGACAACAGTGAGACAAGGGATTTTTCTTGATTAAAAGGAAGAGGTGGAGTATTGTAGACACTAGAAATTGTGCTTTGAAGTTTTGTTACTGTGTTAGAAACTATGAAGGGGCATATTAAAAAGTGCCTTCCAAGATGCTCTTGAGGAAAAAAAAGAATCACAACATAGTGAATCAACGTGATACAAAGACATTCAACATAACGACTTTCATGCACTCACCATAGGGAACTGGAACTATCGTTAACTTCTCTGCCCAAAGATCTAGAAAACTTTCTGGACAAAGTTTCCTTAACTGTTTTATTCCTGCTATTTGCTAACTTAAAAAAGAAAGTGCACACTACCTGAAGAGCTGGAGTTCTCCAATGTGAGGCACAGACCCAGGCAGTGCTATTGTTAATGCCCGTGGTTGGGCACAAACAAATTTATAGAAAAGCAGCACTGGTGGATTCAGAAATGCTCAGATCTTCTAGGATTAACTCATAAATGTACGGCAGTACCTGCCTCAAATAATGCAGTCATGCATGTATCCAGCATTTCATTTTCATTCATGCAAATACAGCTCAAAAACATAGATCTGTAGGGACACAAATGATTTAACAATTTAGATAGGTATTGTCCCTCATGGATCACGTGGTTTTGTTGGAAGAAACTGAATAACCTAAAGAAGCATGCGAAGGTGCATCGAAAATGCCTGTGTCTGATGGAGAGCAGGCAGTGTTCTCCTTCAAATCTTGGCTTGTGCTGTGGGCCAACACCTGGTAAATAGCATTTCTAACTGTATATGGAATAAATGAAGAGGCAAGCAAACTACATGAGGGAGACTTTGATGATACACCTTCAATAGAGAAACATCACCAAGCATCATTGCTAGCCCATGTTAGAGGAATCAACTCTGGTTTTCAACACTGAGGGATTATTTGAGCCACAAAGATAGCTCAACACTGAAATCATATTATCTTTAGTGAAGCTATGTAAAAAAATTGTCGTGAAATCTGAAACCTAGTGAAATATACCAGTCTTGAATATTGTTAATCACAGGCAAAACCCAAAAATGTTGGCGATGGTTTAGGGCTGTGAACAGGGTCAATATACATCTGTTTAAAGGAGATACTGAATTTGTCACACGTAACTGAGATCCTAAACTGAACAGTCTGTGTCTGTAGAGCAAAGGACTAAGTCTGGCATGTTAAGATATGAAATGTGTGTTAATTGGGATTTATCAAGGTAAGAGGTTAACTATTCAGTATACTTTAAGGAGCCAGGAATGCATTATATACGTTAACCACTAATAATGAAAGAATTTTCCAATATGGAAACCTTTTAGTCCTATAAAATTCTGCAAGGGGATTGCAGTTCACCCACTACTGTCATCTGTGACACCGAATAAACACCCAGGCATAAGATTAGCTGAAGTGAAAGCTCATGTCTTTTATTAGCTGTCTCTATACTCAGCTCAGCAATAAGGCCAAAGTCTCGCACTGAACTCTGTTCTCCTGAAAACAGAAAGCCCATAATCTCAGTGTTGTGCACATTTGCACCCTCTCATAGTCATTAGCTCCATGCATCTGAAGGATGAAAACATTGCCAGTGCTGTTCCCATGGTCCCACGGGAGTCTTCCTGCCCTGAAGCAAGTCATTAGCTCATGGATCAGTACTTAGCTTACTCAGGTTGACAGAGTAATTGTATTGCCATATTCTTTCCAAAAGCCTGATACTACTCTGACATACACTGGCACAATAAATTAGTGGTAACTAAATAGAAAGTTGATCATGTTAAACCTGCTTAAGTGAGCTCAGACTGTATGCCAAATTGGCAAAATTCTATGGACATATTGTTTGAAGGAGGAAAAAAAAAAAAAAAAAATTTGCAGGACACCTGTCCAGCCATTTTTTTCTTCTTTCCCTCTCTTCCCATTATTCCTTTTATCAAGGTACAGTCCAAACCCGATCTTAAAGAATGCATCAGTCTGTTTGAGCAGCATGGGTTAAAAGAGAAAGAATTTTCCTCTCTGCAAACACACCAAATACAGTTATTTCTTTTGAAAGGAAGATCTCATTAAGTGGCAAGGGCCAGGTGCAGGACCAGTACACAGCAATACACCAGACTGTCCACCCAACCATGGCTCTCCAGCATTTCACAATGGTTGCCTGCTGCATTCCTCATGCTGCTGCTCATGGACCCTTCAAGGGCATGAGTGCTCCTTTTTTTAAATCAGAGTATTTTAAAGGGCAAATACACAAATGCCACTTAAATAGAGTTGAGTCTGTTTGGCCTTCTGACACAAAGGCAGCCAACCCTTTTGCAAGACCTTTAGGATCTGGTCCAAAGCATGCCAAGGTCAAATGAAAACTCCATCAAATTAAAGGTGTTCAGGAGCAGAACATTAAAAGATAGGCTGAAAAGGGGACCCAACACAATTTGTAAAGATTTTTTTTTAATTAATCAAATAAATCTTGTGAATGAGAAGGAAGCTAAACCAAGCAGGCAGGAGGCAAGCTTTCTTCAAACAGCTCTGCTGAAGCACCTCCACTCTGATCCTACTGCTCTATCTTAGCACTTTTGCTAAGTGGAGGTTGCCAGCTATGCCAAATATAATGATTATTCTATGGTGTGGCCAACCTCCAATTTCATTTTGCTTCACGGTGCACAGCTTGTAATGGCATTTTAAACACATGTAGCGCTTTCTTCTGCAGAACAGCTGTTGGAAGATAGTTTAGATGGGTGGTTTGGATCTACTGATGGGGAAAAAAAGCTAAATTAACTTAATCTGTGAGACATGATACTGGATTTGCTTAATGAGTGTATAACAATTATTTGACACTCTCGGTTTATCCTACCTTTATTAAAATGCAAAAGGATTTAATTCCAACACAATAATTGCAAGGGTAAGTGTAAAAATTAAAGTGGTCAAATTCTGACTATGGCCAGATGTGATCCATCCTCTAGATACAATCTCATTAACATTTAGACATGAGATAAGAGGAATGACAAGCCAGTTTACTGAGGTTATTTCAGCTGACTGCTTTCTGAAGGGTAATTTTTATAAAATGAAAATGTGTGTTTGCACTTTTAGTCTGCTAAAAATAAAATGTCTCTGTGCTGTTAGTTTACAAGGAAAAAGATATCTTCAAACTGCAAACGGATGTTTGTCCTGATCATTCACCACTGGTTGAAAGCCCAAAGACATAATTAAAAAGGATTGCAAGGTAAAGTCACGTGAACCAAGTACTCTTACCTCATCGCAAATTATAAGCATCAGCACAGCTAGACATTCTAAGGGTCCAAATTTTTCTGAAATAAATTGTACTCCCACCCAGAGGAGAGCCATGTGCCTGTTATTTGCATTCCAAGATTTGTTATAAGACCTATATATTCCCAGAAAGCACGTGATCTCAAGCTGGAACAGGCTCCAAGTTTTCTTTTAACAAGTGGAATAAACATAATTCATTTCAACTCCATCCATGTTTAATGTTAAAGAAAGCAGAGTGGTTTCCCCTCCTGTGAACTACACAGTTAAGATTGAGCCTGAAATTCTAGCAGTTCCTGAAAAGCCATTTTAAATCTGAAGATTGTCTATTGCAGGCCTGTTACAGCTTCAAAGGATATATACCATTACTAGGTAAGAATTCACTGTTTAGCACAGATTTTTCAAAAGTAGCTTATACTGCTAATTAATGTTTTCTACCCTCTTTCAACAAAGTAAAATAAACTGAAGAACCTACATTAAAATAGTCATGATAACGGTCAAGAACATTGCAGTGTTCTGCAATACAAGAACTCCTACAACACTCCTTTAAAGCCCTAACGTTCCTGCCACCATGAATAAACAGGGGGGGGAAAAAAAAAAGAAAAAAAAAAGGAGAAAAAACCCAGGGGGGCGTAGGGTACATGCCTTTAAAGCTGCAAGGAGTAAAGCTGCCACCACTTAAAGCTTCCTTAGAAAAAATCTTTTATCTCTGCCAGAAGTACCCCAGGTTAGTGCTTCTGGAAATGCTAGTGTATGCTAAAGAAGCAAAATGTAGACAGTCATCAAGGCTCATTATGCCCTGCTGCTGGTATCAGAAGAGCTTCCTTCCCCCTTCTGTCCATTCTAGGTGGATCTCAGCCTGAGCTTCCCAGGAAACACCCACTGCTTTGTCCACACGAAACTCATGATGTCCTCAGATCTACAGCATCAATGGCAGAAATGTCACCTGAAAGAAATTTGCTTATCAATGAGCTACATAAAAAAAGTCTGCTAGCACTAATCAAAATCAGCTCTTTCTTTATCTCTCATTACCCTAATACATATTTAACCTGAGGGTGACCCTGCAGCTACCACCTAACACAGAAGCTCCAGAGGAAATGGGCATAAACTCCCAAAGAGTTCTCTAATGATAAAGAGAAGTAAAGCCCTGTGCTTTTGGACAAGAAAGCAAGAAGGATCACTTGTACAAAATGAAATCACTGTCAGTGGATAGGGCACTCAGGTGAAGACGCTTACAAGAGAAAAAAGAAGTCTGTAAACTACAAGCTGAACAAAGGACTTCTTATAGTATAAACAATCTGACATTTATAATATAAATAATCTGACAGAAGTAAGACTAATAGAGCTAGGTATCCAATTTTATTCTTAAAAAAATCCAGCTTAAGTGTTTAACAGTAATTTCTGAATTTATTAAAGAGCTGTCAGGCAGTCATTTTATATATGGACTATGAGATGAATAACAGGTCTTTCCTACCCTCTCCACTAACACACAGTACACAGAAATCATTTAAACTATCTGGAATAATATGTAAAAACCACAAGTGTCACACATCCTTAAATCACAACAGCTGCCTGGCCATCCAGGAGCTGCCATCCCTGATGAGAGAACCACGTTTCTTCTAAGAGCATGTGTGTACACATGTGTGTGGGTGCACAGAGGGAGAAACATGAAGAGTAGCAAAACCTCTGTTCATATCCTGAGACCTATAAAAGAAGTTCAGCCTTAAGAAAATAAATCTTAGTCACATATTGGAATTGAATTTAAAATTTTGTCTGGAATGGTGCTATCCCTACAGAATCCAACTATTTGTCAGTGTCACACAGAAAACTGTGTGTATAAATGCAGATCACATTGTTTAATTGCTCCTCAGTTTCCAAGGGTTCCAGTCTTCCTCCTCATTCAGTAAAACACTGCTAAAGTCATATTTTTCAAGCACTCAGTGTGTTCCCTAGATTAAACAGCAAGATAGTGAAAAATGCAGTTAACCTCTTGTTGGACTAAGGCACTGATACAGACTTTAAGCCACAGTTATTTCCCAGATGATATGCACCTCTGGGTTTGGTTAAGAAATTTAAATCATCTGTTTCTTATCATATCCCCATTGTTTAGGGGTATGATGAACTGTCAGTGACAATATGCAAGGCTCCTTCGAGGCCACTGCCTAGACTTGTCTTTTGCTACTGTGAAAATGATATTAGGGACAGAAAACCAGTATTTTTCCCTATTATATGGTCTTTCTGCCCTCCCTTTTCAGATATATCCAAGTGCATCCCTATATGAATTCTTGCCAAGGCATACATCTCCTTCTTTGAGTAATCCTTGATCATCTTCTGATGGTTGTCACTTAGGTCAAATACATACTTCACACAGTACTGAAATGCTGTCTGTAGTGAACCAGGAAGAAACTGGTCTCAGCACTTACCTAGGTGTGTAACAGCAGGAGACAAGGCCAGTGACCTCATCTCTTTTTAAGAAACCTATCTTTCAAAATTTCAACCAATGCAAATATATGGTTTATAAGAATTCATTTGCACAATGTTGTGTATCTTTGTTGCATTCCATCCAAGGAAACAGCTGGATTACAGCTTAGATGGGAAATTGCTTGGAAATCTCTGGCTTTCGAAGGAAGGCAAGGCAGAACAAAATCACAGCCAGCTGAATTAATATTCATAATTACTGTCAAACAAAATGTTAATATGCAAGACATTCCTGACTAGTTGTTGAAACTTTTCAGAGTGATTACTTAGAAACATTGTAAGTAAAATATTCTGACACATCCACTTTGCAATGCACAAAAACCGTTTAATTTATCTAGGCAAAGAGTTGCACTTCATTTTAAACAGTATTGTATGACTGAAGCACATCCACTCTTCCACAATAACTGTACCATATTGAAGAAAGGGCTTATTAAAGTAAGCCTTATCCTTGTGAGGAGCATAATTCCCTGGAAGCACTAGGATTCCCCATGACAATAGCTGCCCTCCAGCTCCAAGCAGATATCTGCCCATTTCATGCACCTCATGAAAGCAGAGGTCCCCAAGCCAGCCTTAGCAGTATGTCCAAGGACTTACTGGGAATGAACGCCAACCTATTTTCTTTTCCCAAGTGGTCTGCTTCAGTGTCAGGATGGATGAACACTGTTTAGCTGGTGTGGTAGATAGCTTCTCTTCCCATTACCCTGAGTGTATCCCTTGTAAAGACAAAGAGAGGACATCAGCCACTAGACCTGCCACCCAGCTGCCCTCCAAAAGGACCACACAAGCCAGAAAAACCTCCCTACCTGGCATTCTTACCAAAGTAATGGGAGTTCTGCTCTCACAGAAGTTAAAAGAAGATGAAGAGAGAAAATGCCCTTGCACCCAAGCTGCCAGAGCTGTTTACTGCACCTGAGATGCTGAGTGACCACAGGTACAATTGCTCCCGTGATTCACTGCATGCTGTTCCATCAAAAGGATGATTATAGAACTGTGCAAACTACTGCTAAAACACTGTTTTCTCTGGCAAATCACCTGGAAAGAAAAGTAGTTGCAATGAGGATCAGACATATTGAGGTGGAAGTGGCTATACCTTGTACACTGGCTCCCCTGCTCCCTGCAGGGCAGCAGTTCCCTTCTACTGGGTGTGGGGCTATGAGCTGAACATTACCAGCGCACTTGCCTCAGGCTTCCACAGTTTTGGAAATTAACTTAGGAAATTTTGCCTCCTTTGCACTTGCAAGACCAGGCAAAAGGCCTGTGAGGGGATCAAGAGTGTATTTCCTATGGAAAACCCCTGGCACAGGGAACCCTTGATCTGAGTGACTCCACGCCCCAAGGAAGGCACTGGCACAGGAGCACACATGTGTGAGGGTATATACTGTACTTTGGGTAATTACTTTATGTTCAGATTTTGCTAGTGCAGATAAATAGGCCAGGATTTATTTTTATATTTCAGCCTCTTAGAAAGGAATAAACAAAAAAGTCCAAATCTCCTTCTGGGTAGTTTTTAATTTACTCTTTCTTCAGGATCAACATCATCTATCACTTAGAAGAAACAGGGGAAGACACCTTGATGAGAAGGAGAGAAGAAGAAATCTCACTGAGATCCTCTTGCAGCTTTTCAATACTTATTCTGCTCCTTTGAACACAGACAGGGGGAAAGGCAATAGGTGGACAATTTTTTTTTACCCTGAAGGAAGACACCTGATACACATACAGCTAGCTCGGTTCCCAGGGACATAAGTAAAAATTTGCTGTGTTAGTCCTTTTCAGCGCTGCATTCCTTTTTGTCTTCTTTTACTCTTAACAGCACAGTCATGGAAGGCAGGCTTATTAATAAGGGAACAAAAAAAGGGAAATTATGGCATCTTTTCCTTTTGCACAGGAAAGCAAAGGTTAACCAAGGGGGAAATAACCCCTCCTCTCTTCCTAGCCATATATGACCTGATATGGTTATTGCACAAATAATAAGGACAAAGTGTCACACTGAAGTCTGTCATCCTGAAAACACATTTGCACCCTTTGACAGTTGTTAGCTCCACACATCAAGTGCTCTCTGAAGAATGAAAACATTGTCAGTGCTGTCCCCAAGGTCCTATGGGATTCTTCCTGTCCTGAAACAAGTCATACAACTGTATATATGCAGTGTCTTCAAACATAATAGGGAGTACACAGCTTCTAGTCTGCAACAAAACAGGGAAGAAATGATAAACAGCTATCTCAGGAGTTTAGGAGCTAAACAGCCATCCCCAAACCTGGACTGGAAGTTGTATCCCAGGAGAAATGTGCCAAACGTGAGCTCATTTCTTCACCCAAAAGGGCAGCAGCCAGCTGGGGGGGCGGGTTGCTGGCAGAGGATGGAGCTGACACCATATCACTTCAACATGCTGCACGCTGTGCTCCCTGTAACTTTTTATAACAGTGCCTTATAAAACTCAGATCAGTCCTATCTCTCACTCCACTTACCCATATGAAAATATACACCAGGAGAGTGATGTGAATACAAGAGCTTGCTTTCTTGCTCTCACAAACCCAAGTTACAACACCCTGTTGTATTTAAATCCTGCCGTGCTGGTGTAAACACCAGGCATGGGTGATCCAATACAGAGCAGGTCCAAGCTGGCTCAGCTTCAGACTTGTCGCCTGATTGACTCAGAAGGGTTTTCGAGGCTAGGACTGGTTCAGATGCAGGATGGGTGAAATCACTTTCCAGAATTCGGAACCCACCCAACAGCATGGGTTCAAAAGTGCATCTTGCACTCCAGGACTTCGGGTTTGCCTTCCACGTAGCAAGAACTGCAGTCGGGGAAAGAGCCCACAGAGGCACACAGAAAGGAAAAGAGAGAAAAGTAAAACTCTTATCTGTCACAAGGCCTACTGCATGCCAAATGTTTTCTAAGTGGTGAGAGGTGAAAGCTATGTGCTGGCTGGGCTGCGTCCATCAGCTTCAAGAAAAAATAGCCAACATATGGCTGACACTCCCAGCCCCACAGGTGAACCACTGTCTCCCCCAAAGAGCCAGGGGAATGTGTATTAGCCATTTTCCCTTGCTTTAGTAAACTGACCTTAAGCTTCAGATATTCACCCAGCCTAACTCTCCATACAGGTCATGACATCCAACAGTGGGTCCTCTTATGTGCGCCAAACCCCATGTGGACTGGATTTAGAAACTCTGGTTCTGAAAGTCTGAGCTAGAAGACCTTGTCACATCAGCATAGATTTTAACAGGCTCATCAGCCCTAGAATGGCTCAGCCTCCTCTGGAGCAGGTCAGAGCATTAGGACAAGGTGCCATAGGCTGCAATAGAAAGATGGCACTCTCTGGTCAGGAGGCATTTCAGTGAAGGGGATTTGTGTAATTTCAGATAAACACCTGCAATTATGAGGTTTATTCAAAATAAATGAAGCCTCCCATTCTTCTGATGGTCTGCCATCTCCCTCAGTTACCTCATGGAGCCATGTATGTGTTTATTTTAACAACAAGGGGCCGTATAAAGGGTTGAAACTTTAAACTTTGGTGGAGGCAGGAAAACTGAAAGGGAAATATTTGTGTAAAAAAGTAGGGGGGGAAGAGAAAGAGGGGAAGAGAGGAAGAGGGAAAGGGAGGGAAGAAGGAAAAAAGAAAGGAAGGAAGAAAGGGGGAGGAAGGGAAGAGGGAGAAGTAAATAAATAAATAAATCACGGAGAAAGCTCAAGATCCCATGTTGTAACAAAAAAAAAGGGAAGACAGGAAAAAAAAATGTTCATGGGACCCTTAGGAATTAACTATAAACCTCAGAGTTTATCTTACATATTTATTCCCCCCCTTGATCACCAAGTAATTGTTCTCAAATTAATGTTTCTTTAAAGGAAAAGACACTCAATTGTTGAGAGTTTGCAGTACCAAGCTGGAGTTTTCTAGGAGTACCAGATTTTCTTTTTTTCATGATTTTACATTGAATTACAAAGATGGAAGGACCTAGACACTATCAGGATATAAACTGCTGCTACTCTCATGCTGCCCTGTAATATCACACATGGTGAAAATATTTATGTTTCCATTCCTCTCACCAAATAAAAGAAAAGACATAGCCACACTTTGGAACCAGTATGCTGCAGAGAAAGGGTATGCATTCCTCTCTAAGCCAGTCTTCAGCTCTAGTAAGATGTGATAACGCACTCCCACTTGCCCTGGTGCTCACCAGCACTGACGGGTGGCTGAGCCCATCAGAGAATGATGACACTGCTAAAGTTTGGATTAGCAAGGCAGAGTCTTATGATTCAAGCTGTGACAACTCATGTTTTTGGTTTCAGAGAATTCCCTCTCTCCTTGAGCTGATTCAGATCTTTTATCTTTAAAACATGGCCCTGGCTAGACCTTTAAGGAACATATTGGCGATACCACAGTAACATGAAAACCCCCCACTCTCTTTTTTAAAAGTTACAGGAACTATGAAAATGTCATATCCAAAACACATTTATAATCATAATCCATCCATATACCAAAATGAAAAAAGAAAAGACAGCCCTGGGCTTGTAAAGGGCAGTTATATTTGCCCTCAACAACAGATGCTTTTAACAGTCCAGGCTGAAAGAAATATGGGGATTTAAATAAGCCAGTTAAGTAAGTAAATAAATAAATAATCCACCAATATGATGCCAGCACCAGAACGGTAGGAGAACTTATTGCTTCCTTTATTCCCTTTCATTTCTGAGTCTGTTGATATAGCACAGGATCTGAACAATACACTAGCAAACTTCAAACAGGGACTGAGATTATATCCAACAAAGCTAGAAGGGGAAATTTGACACCCCTACAGTACATTCATATGGAAACAAAATGAGTAATATTTATTTTATGGGACAGTTTGAATTTATTATAAGTTGCATATAATTTCCTGTCTCATTCCTTGAGCACTCTTGGAATTTATTTCAGGATGTCTTACGTTATCACACACCCCCTTCCCTCCACCCTGACACCCTCTCTGCTGGACTTGCTCTACAAGAAGTCCCTGAAAGGCAGAAATCTCAGGACAACCTCTAAAGGGTTCAAGCTTTGGAAGAAATTCCATAAAGGCAGTGAAGATGAAAATGGAAACAATGTTAAAATTAATATACTGTAGAATGAGTGAACATACCACTTATTTCTGTACACAACTCGAAAAAGGACTGCTCCTATAAACAGTCCAAATAATTCACAGGTGGCAAAACTATTAGGATTTATACATAGGATTGCCTTGGAAGCAAATTAAATCTCACAAGTACAAATGCTGCTTTTCCTTCCCCCAGTCACCTGTCCATATTGCCTTCCAATTTCACCACAACTTTAGCTACTTTTATAAGAAATTTGGAAAAGTTGGTTTCTGGCAGCAAAAAGAAAAAACATGCTCATATGTGAAATGAAATTCTAATCAGGGTACTTGAAGAAAAAAAGAAAAAAAAAACCCTAGAAATGCACCTGGAGTTAGTAATCTTTGATATGGTAACATCTCACTGTCAGTGAAGCAGAGAGAAGGTCCTGGCCTACAGTAGTCTTCAATGTGCACACTCAGATTCAGGCCATAACAAACTGACAACACCCAGCAAAGGTGTCCTGTTGAAAATAAGATAAATTGGCCACTCAGAGGTTTCACAAGAAGATATTCATGACCAATGCTTTTTGAACGTATTTTAATTGCTCCCATGCATGGCATCTAAATACCACATGTAAAAGCTCAACATAAAAACAGTTATTAAATGAAAAGACTTTAATACAAAGTCTGAGCAGGTGGAGTTTAATATACTTCTACTGCAGTTAACAGAGGCAAATAAATTTGTATAGATGAGAAGCTTGCTCTCAAATCTTAGCTAATACTATACTTATGAACCATTATATTTGTATTAACAGTTAGCATTCTAGGAATGGTATTTGTCACTTCCGAAAAGGAGGGCAAAAACTTTAAAGGCTGATGACCCTATCTGGTTGTGGGAGAGCCTTCAAGAGAGACAGATAAGATACTGCATACAATTATCTTGAAAGACAAATGAAACATTTGAGAATAGCATCTTTAAAACCACGATACCAACCTTTAAATCTTTCTAGTATCTATAATCCCCAACAGACAACCCTCTCTCTGTGTCCACTTTGCATATGGAAATATTTTGGCTGATTAAAAAAATAGGTCTGAACATGTACAGTGAGTCTTAGTGCGCATGATAGCAAATCTCAAGACCTGTGATGAAATGTTTTACATTCCCTGAGATAGAAGGACATCTAAATGATCAGGTTGCACTAAGCATTGACTATTATTGGTCTGTGTTCAACACTATATAGCATTAAGGACCTAGAAAAGATTTTCCATCACTCCATGAAATGTATATCTCTTGGTTACTTCCCCAATTTTGCCTGAACATACATTTAAGGGCTAGGGGATGTTGTAAGACCTTGAATATTCAAAGCTGGTCAACCATCTGTTACGACAAGCCTACGTCCACTGGCTAATATGAAATGATGGAGGTGCCAAAAGCAAAAGTTAGCCACTCCTGTACACCAGTTAGGAATAAGTTCTGGTTCATAACAGAGTATGATATTCTGATGGAATTCAATGTTTCGTGCCAGCTTCTGATTAGTTGCTGTCCACCACATGAGAAGACTTCTTTCATAACTGCCCTTGGCTTGGACTGGAACAAGTAATTTCTTTCTCCTTTTCCTGCTCCCCATCCTGATACCATAGCATCTGGTGGTTGATGTGTTTTCACTGTTTTTTCACTGTGTTCAGCTTTCTGATTGTTTCTATAAGGATGGTCTTATTATTCTGCTTTCCTTCCTCATACGAGAGAGTACATGCCTCCGTGGCAACAGACTGCAATTTCCCATTTCTTTTCCATGTAATTGTTGCCCATACAGTAATAATTTTCTTACTTTTCTTACAAGCTTAAGAAAATAGCTAAGAAAAGCAATAGAAACAACAGTGCCATCTGCAGATTTGACAGGACAACAACACTGTAACAGAAACCACGAGGTTATATTTGGATGGCTAACAACACAGTTATAAGGGTTTCAGTTTTTGTTTGCTTCAGTGAGAAATCAGTTATGCAAAGATTCATAGCCCTCTCCTGAAGAATTATTTGTCTGGGCATGTGGACTACTCAGGCTTTACATTAACTCACGAACCTCCTAAGCATATAAGTTTGTCCAGCTGACAGATCCATGACTACAGGTGACTATACTACAACGTTTAGACTGTCCACAGTGTTCAATTTCATAGCTCCTTTTACTATTCTTTGCCAAACATATGAAACTAGCAAAAGTCATTAAAACAAAACATTTTTAACTTTACTGACATTTGAAGGGCAGACCAATAGCTCAACAGCCTACATAAAGTACTGACTCCCATTCACTGAAGTCCAAAAGAAAAAAAACCTGTAACACAACCTTAGTTCAGTTCATGAAAGCCTTTGCACTTGGTAGAAAAAGAGCGAATAAATGATATACGTAAAAAAAAATCTGAAGGAAGAGATCAATAAAATAAGTCCAAACACAAAATTCTAGAGGAATGTAAGAAGAAAGTGATGAGTATACATACTTAGTATTATCTAGACCTTCATATAAGAAATTGTTTTGTTTTATAGACAAGACATTCAGAGCACAGCAGCACTGTCAAAAAACCACAAGGGTGAGAAATTTTGCACTCCTTCACATGAATAAATCTTAGCTTTGTATAGCTGCACTCTGTATTTCAGTGCATTTTACCCAACTGATGTGATCAAATCTCTACATAGGCATGACTACGCATGAAAATGTATGTGTGCACTTTGGACCCTGTACTGGAAAAATCCCGCTCTATACAGCTACAGTTGTAGAAACAGAGGAGCAGACATACAACAGTAGGTAGACCTATCTACACGTGAAAGGAAAAACTGTCAAGCTTTGTACACTCAGATGTAAACAAGAAACATCATATTCATTCCACTGGCTAATTGTGCTTGTGGTCATCCAAGACAGACCCAGTTAGATAATAGGGGAATGTAATGCCAAAGAGCCTGGAAGGAATGGACTATTGTATTTGACTATTTTCCATGTACAAATTAGCACAGCAAAAGAAAGAAATCCTGCAGAAAAACACATGTACTTTATTACAGTTCCTAGTGTTACTTTTGTAAGTAGCACAACAGCAACAAAGAGAGCTAAAAAAAGGCTGCTGAAAAGATGCAAACAACAAATGCAAATGTGATTATTAAATGCCCTTCTGACATGAAGTGATTTGACTTCAAGTTCAGATGAACACATGGCTGGTTATGGTTTTGGCCACATTTCCTTTGAGTTAGACAACTGTGATTTGCTTGTGTTAGGCTTTTATTTTTAAACCAATAGAAAAGGGAATCTTCAGAATAGATTGCCTGCTTTCTTTTGTTTCTTGTAAAAATGGTGTGCTAATATTTCCTTAGCATGCAAAAGTTCACTAAGCAATGAGCAAAATTCTCCAAATACCCGGTCTTAGTCTGCAAAGAGAGAAACTGTCGTTTCAAGTTACTTTCAGTCTGATACTACTTTTTCAAAACAGGCATCTAGTGTTATGGCTCAGATTCTCAAAAGTATCTATGAAAGTACGTAACTCCCATTTATGCCAGGGAAACTGGATGTCTGAGTATGGAGCAAGTTCTAGGGCAGTTAAACAATAAACTGCTGAGCCCCCACAGACCTTACCGAAACACCACTCAACTGAAAATGAATACAATTTCTTCTGAAGAAGGTTAAGAACTCTGATGGAGTAGTGAGCTACACTCACTACTACACCACTCCAGGTCGTCTGCCCTGAAGTAGACTCTACCTGCTGGCTAACGAGGGTAACAGCAGAGGTTATTGCTGATACTGCCCCTTAGCTTCATGTGAGCATGCACTGTGCACGTCTGGGCTGTGCAACCTCATTACTGAGGCAAGGGTGTAGAACAAATAGTTTAGGCGCTACTTTGCTCTACAGTGCCGTACTGAAAATATTGGAACATGTGATAAATTATTGGAAGACCAATCCTGTAAGCATTTGTTACCTAGCCTTAGTGCTTACAGCTGTGAACTTCTGCTGATGTTACTAGAGTGCTACATGACTAGAAGCTGCTCATGTTTCTCAGTGTGGGCAAGACAGGGGTTTTAGAGAGATACAAGGTGAAACACATAAATTGAAATGCTGATTGTCATAGTTTTCAAACTAATTCCATGTACTTGACTAAAGGCTAATACCTACGAGGCTAATAGCCAGGTTACACACCTGACCCAATGCCTCTTTTTTTCTCAGAAACATCCATGAGCTTTCTACTATGCCCTGTGTGACCCCATGCTGCAATGAACTACAGTAGTAATATGTATACCAAGGTATCCTACAACTTACCTCTATCTCTAGCCAACTATAAGTCAAATTCTTGCATGTTTACCTAATCTCCTGCTGAAAGCAAGTGAGAGATTTTCCTGAGTACGGAAAGAGCAAAAGAATAGCCTGATTCAAAAAAGAAAGTTAAGCTTGCTTCACATCACTATTCTTAAGGCACAAAGATTTGGTGGGAGGTGGGGGGGGAAATCTCTTGAGGCAGGGTAAGTCATACAAACTACTATAGTATGGAACATAATGCATAATAGTTGGCAGCAGAATGCACTATTTATTTTCATGAATTAGGGACTGAGAACTTAATTCACAAGCAGGAGAGTGAAGCACAAATGTTATGAGTATGAGCTTAACATGGGGCCAAATCCTACAGTCCTTACACAGTCTTGTTGAGTCATATCTCCTGTTGATCTTCCCTAAATTAGTACTGCAGGATTGACTCATAACATATTATAGTCATCAGGTTATAAACTTCTCATTTTCATAAATGAAAGAAAATTTATGCTGACTTTATGCTGTTTTGTGTGAATTCAGTATTTTAAATGAATAGACCTTTAAACAAAATAAGACTTTTAGATCAATCCAGACAGCACTTATTCCTTGTGATTAGTTAGTATTTAGTGATTCTATATTCAATTTTTTAAAAAAAAAATCATATAATATTTTTTAATAAGCATTTTGAATAGGGTTATCCCGTTGTTTAAGTCCCCATCTGGCTGCTAAAAAAATGTCTTAAGATTAGTTTACAATGATTATCATAGATTGTATTACACAGATAAATAGGAAGATGCAAGCTGCTATAAAGTTCATACATTTCTTTAAGATTCTTTCCTATTTGAATGACTACATTCAGTCAAATCTTCAGAAAAAGACAATACACATGTATGCCAAGAATGTGTGTGCATATTACTATTCTTACTGCAGATTTTCTGATAGCAAACATACAGCTCATACTTACAAAATTAAGTATGAGTCAAAATGGATCATTTAATCTCAATCAAACAGCAGAGCTCCAGTGCTCAGCTGTAGAGCATCCTACCAGGATAATGAGGGGAAGTATGTGAGAAAATCATAAAGTAATGATTGGCTTTGCAGCCCTGAAGTATACCAGATATCACATAATGTATCTTGTAGAAGTTGGTATAAACTTGTCTCTGTAATGAGTTACAGCAGTAATGAGAGCTTACTTAAACTGGCTGCAGGAAAAAGTTCAGTACATGCTGTACCTTGTTTCTCTGCATGTGCATGACTGAAAAATACTTTTTCTCTTCTGTTTTTTCAGGAAGGAAGAAAATTTCAGGAACATTACAGCATGATAAAGTTTGATTTAAAGAGAGGAGAAACAGCTCTTCTCTAAATCCCAAGCAGTTAAATCACCATTCACAGGTCATTGCTCTCCAAGTTTATAAAAGTGATGCCAACATCAACTTCTTGGTTCTACCTGCAGCAACTCACAATATCAAGGCTCCACGCCTGCAATACTTTAGAGAGGACAGGAGTTACACGATGTGTTCAAAACAAACTCTCTCTAACTGCAGTCCCAAAGATTAAAAACATACCCACCCGCATATATACACACAGACACAGTATCAGCTGCAATCGACACATACTTGCGGGAAAGAAATGGCATTTACCAGGATGAGGGAAGCCAGGAGCAGGGTGCCAGCAATTGCCCAGCGGCAGCCCTCCATGGTCAGGTCCGTGCCGGACCTGGGGTCGGACGCTGCACAGGCTGGGGAGCGCTCGGCTGCCTGCTGTCACATCCAGCGCCGGTGCGAACCTTCAGCCCCGCTTCTCCGCCTCCATCATCCCTGCTCACATTTCCTGACCCAGGCGTGGGTGGGTGGGTTGGGGTGAGCCGCGGGGAAGCGCTCCCTGAGCCGGCGAGCAGCCAATCCCCCTCTTGCTAGTCAGACAAGCAGCACAACAAAGCCAAGTGGTCTAGGGAAAGGGTAACAGTGAAGGACAGAGGGGAAGAAAAAGAGAGAGAGAGGGAGGAGAGGGAGAAGGAGGAGGAGAGAGTCAGAATGGCACAGCTGAAGGGAGTGCTCTGCCTTCAGCTAGCCGTCCTCCAGGAGCTCTGCTCCACCACTTGCCGTGAGCTGTTCACGCTTATTGCTAGGTCAGTAGCTCTCCTCCCGAGCATGCATTGTTCCAGACAGGAGGGAAACTTAATCTGTGTCAATACATAACGTATGCCATAAAAGGCACCAATCGGAAAATGCTGAAATCCTCCAGGGAGAATGTATGTTTTACTAAAGCCTTGCATTCTTTACAGAAAAATGCTCTCTGGAAGCCTTTTACACCATTTGTTCAGCAATAAAGGAGTCTGACTCCACTCCCAAACCATAAACTAGGAATGTTTCTAACAGGACTGAGTGACGGTTTTTCTGTCACTGCTTCTTTCTTTTGGGGGAAATTTGAAACCTACCCTATTCTGCATTAGAAGGAAAGTGAGCTTATGGGAGGAAGAATTTTGCACAGAAAGGCAAAGATCCACACAACTCGGGAAAGCTGGGAACTCTGCCTTTCAAGTACTGACAGATAGGAGTTTCAAATCACTGCTCTCACTGTGTTAAGGATCCATGCAGTTTGCATGCCTATGCCCCTACATTGCCTGAAGTCTCCAGCTATTTTTTTTTTTTTGTCTGTCTGTTTGTTTTATTTTCTGAAGCAGAAATTGCAAACTGGATCCAAGAACTCTTTCTGAACCCAGTAGGCATTCTCCCACATGGGGCTGACCTGAACATCTCTTGTAGTCACAACATTATGGTGCTGCAGGGCATGCTATGCCCAGATGAGCATGCAGAAAGCCCTGTCTTCCCTAAGCTCTTAACTGTGGTACCTCAGTAAGCTCAGACAATGAAGGAGAAAAGTAAGGTCCATGTGTGTTAGGGGTAGAGAACAATATGCTAGCAATAAGCCTGAAAAGTGACTGAAGTCAGAAGCTAGCAGAAGAAAGGGAAACTCTGCTAAGGCACCAGGACTGAGGATAGAAAGGAAAACAGAGCAAGTGTAGACCACAGACCATATAAGAGAACTGCACATCAGTAGAAAAGAAGAACAGCCTGGAGAAAAAGCTGGATGAGCAGATGGAGAGTGATACAGAGTTTGCAAGAGGGAAAGAACTGAGGGGAAAAAAAAGAGGTACATATGTTAGGAAGTCAGGAGGAAAGAAGAGCGTCTGGCTTCGTGTAACAGGAACAGGAACATAGATGCTGAAAACATCTGAAGGCCAAAACAGAAAAGAGATAAACTAGACAGAGCTGGACTTGGGAAATTAGGCTGAAGAGATAAATTTAGAACAAGAAACAAAAGTAATTAGGAACAGTGGAGGAAACAGATTTCAGCTTGCACTGGCCAGCAGTAGCTTGGTTGGGGACCTTTGGACTTGGCAGGCAAGGAAACAGGGCCAGGAAGACTGAAAAGGCACAGTGGGAAGGGGCTATATTGGAAAACCAGCTACATGGACTGAACATAGCAGGGGTGAGAAAAGGTCTAAAATGGGTACTAAGATTCCTCTACCAACAGTGAGTCCTTTGTGTGTCCAAATCCCCTCACATAGCAACTTCAGAAACGACTTCCAGGAGGAGAGGGGAGGGATGGACCACTTTGCACCACCCTGTGGCTCAGAAGTGGGGAAACCATCGTAGGATGACACCATGGCAGAATTTACAACTTCTCCTATTGCCCTTGAAAACTCAGGAAACTAAACATATAAATTTACTAAAACTCCAGTGTACCTTTTAAAAATACCACCACCACTACACAAAGCCCCCAAATCCTTTGCTTCACCAGCAGTCTCAACACACCCCTAAGAGTTGCACAAAAGGATTTTTTCCCTTACATCTCCTGGCCACAGCTGTCTGTTTTCTCCTACACTCTTTACCCCAAGAAGACTAACATCATAGGAGCAGTACTTAAAGATAGCTCCTGGAATTCCTGTACACAAAATTCTCAAGGCCAAATTTTTATGGTAAACAGCAAGGTTTGTAATATTGAATAGATGAAACGATGATTGCTTTATTTTTAAAAACAAAACTGCTGCAATTATGATTACATGGCTTACAATGAATGAAACAACTGAGAAGGATGTTTTCATAACCATATGCTTGTCTTTTTCTTTCTTTCTTTTTTTTTTCTTAGCCCAACTTTTAACTGGAGTTGTTGCACTAACACTACATAAGTCCATTTCAGAATTTCTGATTTTGGACATTTTTTGTTCAACTTTGGAGAAGGTGGAGTTTTTAAAAGGAAGTTTTGGAGATTCTTCTTATCAGTACACAAGTCTCAATAGGCAACTAAATCATCTAAGATGGAATAACTGGATTATACTTGGATTCCATGTATCCTGCCATTTTTCTGCTTCTGGACCTCTCATTGAATCTTATAGGGATTTTGCATGGAGAGTGATGGCAAGAGAAGGAAGTTAATCACAGAATAGAATCATAGAATCATTTAGGTTGGAAAAGACCTTTAAGATCATCCAGTCCAACCATAAACCTAATACTGCCAAGTCCGCTACTAAACCATGTCCCTAAGCACCACGTCTACACATTTTTTAAATAGCTCCAGGGATGGTGACTCCACCACTTCCCTGGGCAGCCTGTTCCAATGCTTCATAACCCTTTCAGTGAAAAATTTTTTCCTAATATCCAGTCTAAACCTCCCCTGTGCAACTTGAGGCTATTTCCTCTTGTCCTATTTCTTGTTACTTGGGAGAGAGAGACGGACATCCACCTCACTACAACCTCCTTTCAGGTAGTTGTAGAGAGCGATAAGCTCATCTCAGCATCCCCTTCTCCAGACTGAACAACCCCAGTTACCTCAGCTGCTCCTCACAGGACTTGTTCTCTAGACCCTTCATCAGCTTTGTTGCTCTTCTCTGGATGTGCTCCAGCACCTCAGTGGCTTTCTTGTAGTGAGTTGAAAATCTTGCAGTAATGTTACCACATATGTGGCCTGCAATGTTCAGACATGTTGAAAAGGTGATTTAGCTATAAAGAGCTTTGTTTCTTCAAGATATGTGTTTAATCAGTAGCAGAGCAGCAAGATGTTCATAATAGCATTGTAAATTGTATGAAATTCACTAGACTTGATATTTTGTTGCACATTTAAAATTCAGACCAGATTCTAAAATGCAGCTTGAATTTTGTTTTCACGACAAACTGATGCAAACCCCATAATTTTTTTCATAAAACCACACGATCATACTTTCAACAGTTTGGCTTTCAGTTTTCTGCATGTATTTGAACCTAGAAATCAAAGTGAAATTCAAGGAATGGAAACTCACATGAATCGAGTCCAAAGGAAAGGTCTACTCAAATTCTTGCATACAGATTTAATGAGGAGTCATGCCCAATATCTGCCAAGTTCTGCAGAGCAGTGTTGCATCTACCTGAAGGTTCATTTGAATTATTCCTAACTGAAAAAAAAAAAAAAAGAAAAAAAAAAGAAGTGTAGATTTACTGAAAAATGACTTTAAGGCATGAAGTGCCTGGAAGTGTTCTGGAGCTGAACATCTCCATATCCTGCTGTTCAGGTTCAGGGTTTTGTTATCTGCATATATGCATT
This sequence comes from Haliaeetus leucocephalus, assembly GCF_000737465.1. NCBI lineage: Eukaryota > Metazoa > Chordata > Aves > Accipitriformes > Accipitridae > Haliaeetus > Haliaeetus leucocephalus. The sequence continues at coordinate 1,043,356 of NW_010972616.1, forward strand.
TTTTGTGGAGTTCATTTATTTACCTTGCTGAAAGGTCATTCTAGATATTGAACACTAGTTTGGTGATGGGGGTATTTCTTTTTGGGTTGCCTATATACTAAAAAATAAAGCCTATAGTAAGAAGGAAAATATGCCATAAATGAGGTAACATTGCCTGAAAGGTGCAAAGCCTCAGGCCCTGCTCATCCCCCAAATCTCTCTCTGTCATGCACCCCAAATGAATGCAAGAATTCAGAGCAATAAAAGGCTTCCACCTGCCACAGAATTAATAGCTGAAACCTCAAGGGGTGTGTTAGCCAATGTGGATGGTGCTACTGTGCCCAGCGCTGTTTTACCAGTAAGACAAAGGTTGCTCTCAGCAAAACCTTAATGATACAGATAAAATCCTGAGTCCTTTAAGATCATTTGCAAAATTGATATTGGAGATTGGTGAGCCAAGGATTGCATTCAGTATCACTTTCTTAGTATACATATGCAAATATGTCACCTCCAAACCATGATATTACAAACGTAAGCCCTTCACCATCTCAGGGAGAGTGAATGCACAAATACATGCTACTCCATGTCCTGAAAATTACCCCTTCCACTTTCTGAACTGGTCATTAGTTCCAATTCTCCTTCACCTCTGGCAGGTGTTTAAATTAAATCAGTGTGCATCTGTTTGTGAGAAGCAGAGCCAGTTATCGGCACTGCACACCTATGGCAGGTTATATGAAATGGAAGTAGAAGCAAAGGAGGGTGTCTGAAGTAGTATTTAAAGCTCTACAGATTTAACAATACTTAATTTGAAAAACACACGTGCAGGCAGAAGAAAACTGTTAACATCAATACGCTTTATAGCAGGAAAGAGTGAACTCAACTTTGGAGCTGATCTCCCTGGGGAGAATATGTTACTGTTTTCCTCAGAAGCCACCTGTCTCTTCCTGGAGGTTGGACTTCTTTTTTGCCATCAGTTCTGTAGCAACCAGGATTTTTTATTTCTTTTTACTTTTTCAGTTAACAGTTATTCTTAGATTTTTTTCTTTTATAAGCCTGGATTGATTTCTGGGAACCTGGAAACCTGTGCAAGTATGGAAAGTGAGGAGCGGGAGGGAGCCAGTGCTTTATAAGGAGCTTCAGATAGGATTTGCATTTACATGTGTGTGTGCTTGTGTGTGTTTTCAGCAGATATGAAAGAAACTAGAATGAAAATTATAAGGACTGCAATATTCTGGACTGCCTGGGTAAAGCTCACCCAGGTGTACATGATCTGATGCATACAAAACCTTTACCTAGACCTCTGACTTGAGATAAAATTCAAAGGTACAATAGCAGCAACAATATACCTCTGAGGACTACGAACATCCTCATTCACACCTAGCAGGGCAATAGATAGATAGTTCAGCCTTCAGACTCACCCAGTCTTTGCCTTGTATGAGAGACTGGTTGCCGTGAGCACTGGGGTGCAGCGAGGTCACCTCTGAACCACTGTGCTGTGACCTCTCTGTCTTCGGCACCCGCATGAACCTCTACATCTAACATGAGGAGAAGTCTCGAGAACGAGATGATACGTAACACTTCTTAATCCATTTTGTTTAGCTGGGCAGAAATCAAACTGATGAGATGCTTTCACATGAAACATTTTGCGTTTTCAACATTGAAACTGATCAGTTGCTTCTTCTGCGGGAATTGTGGCAACAGATTGAGTGAATTCATATGTGATGACTGCTTCTTTCTAGAAATGTTAACCGCACTCATTGAAGTGATGAGCTACAAAGACCTCCCCCCTTCCCATGTTAGACTGTTGCCATTTACCTTGTGAATTAAGATACCTGTTGTGTTTCAGTAATAACCCTTAATATTTGGCAGCAGAAAAATCTAAACCAAAATCTCACCAAAATATCTAAATGTTTATAGAGTCTTGCAGTGTTTTTCACAATAATTTAACAATGTATTCACATATTTTCATTGGAAGGGTGTGGTAATTTGGCGGATGAGCCAAACATCTTGAACTGACTTGCTTGAGATCTAAATTATGACAGCAAAAAGGGGAATTCTGCAACAGCAGATGCAAAACTGCTTCCTCCTCCTGTTTTGACGGAGAATCCCGCGTAAGACAGACAAGCACGTACCCATCATTCTTCCGACATTATCTCTCTCAGGCTTATTCCTTTCCCAGGGTGCCACTTACATACCCTTACTATCTCTCTTCAACTTTTGGACATGCTCCTTGTGGGCAGACTAAAATGGATTCCTGTTTTTAGAGTCATACCAGTGCCTGTCTGTGAGTGGGCTCACACACGACTCCGGGCCACTCGCACTCTCCTGGAAAGTGAGCCTCTGCGTTCCAATTTTTTTTACTCACACAACACTGTTTCTCCTATTGTTGCACTGCTGCATGCTCCTTTTCAAGTATACTGTCAGAAGCCTGCGCAATTTATTTATCATCTCCAGTCTTTCCACACCTCTTGCCTCCCAGCTAGCACTCTATCTCAGCTTGCTCTGACAGTTGTTTACATGCCATACTCTGAACAGCTCACAAAACACAGGAAGTACTGTTTTTATGTTTTACAAACAGGGCACTGTAGGTACAGGGAGATTAACTAACTTGCCCATGATTGTACATGAAGTCACTGACAGAGAGTGAAATTTTACAAGATCACCGAAGAGGCAAACTAGCAGTCTTAGCTATATGGACTAATATGTTGGTTAGTTCCATGAGAAATCAAATTAAAGTAAATCTCATTTAACCATGTATGGCAATAAGAAATACACTGTGAGCAGTATGTCAGTAGATTGACATTAACTGCAGAGCACTTCCATTACCTTATAGAACACATCCAGATCTTGCGATGAACTTCAAAGCAAGTAAGAGATGTCTTCTATGCTGACAACTTTTGCAAGTCCATGACCAGTTTCACAGTCATTACCGGGTTTTTAACTCACAGGTCCAGCTTCAGATGTCAGGTCAATATATGAGTTTCACTTGTCATAACTGTTTCTAGGCTCACAGTTGGCAAAAAATAACAGGAAAACATGATCTTTAAAGGCTCACATACAGACAGCAGATACCAACAGGTTTGCATGCAATTATTAGAAGTCTCATCATTCAAGCTATCAAGCTTGGGATTTTAGAGGTATTACACAGCAACACTGGGGTTGATGACATTGCTTTTGAATATTTCAGGAACAGAGCCTATATTTTTGTAAACCACCCCAGCTGGAAGTCAGTTGGAGCTTCATGAGTTATAAATTACTTCACTGAAGAAACAAACCCAAACCAAAAAAAAAAAAAAAGTGTGACACTTTTTAACCTCTTTGGACCTCTAACTTACAAAGCTTTTGACTTGTCTTATTTTCCTTCTACAGCAGTAAAGCATAGGTAATTCTTTATATGGCTTTTAACTTTTGTAATGTAAATGGGATTTTATTCCACTTTCCTTTTCTTAACAAAATTCAGGTTCTACAGGTGGGCTTAGACCATTGTGAACAAACCTAAAACTAATCAAGTGAAACTGCCAAAGTATCATCAAGGAAAGAATATGCAAGTTTAAGAATCTTACAAAGAAATGAGGAAGAAAAGAAGACTAGGGAGTAAATTTTGGATCAGGATTTGGAAAACCCCTAAGGTGGGGGAGGTGGGATTGAGGTTTGGCCAATTTGTGATACTCGGCTCTGTGTCTGGATTCAGTTTTCCAAAGTTTCCAAAAGACTAGGGGTGTGGAGGAAGGAGAGGACTTGGATTTAAAGTTTTTGGGTTTTGGCCCATCTCTTGTACTAGTAATTAATGAGAATGCCTGGACAGCACAAAGCATACTTTGAAATGTTGAGCCAGCAAGATATTTAAGCAGTGGAGAAACCCTTCTTTCTTAGCAATAGAGTTTTGAATATCAAAACACTGGTGAAGATGCCACATGGATGGAACACCCACTCAGTCACAATGGGGTTCTCCATGCAAAAGACACAGAGTACTTACCCCCAAGTTGGCCAAGTTAATAAAGATTAACAATGCAGACAAACAGCAAGGATTATAGCGCAGAAGTACCTAATGACCTGTTTAAAAGCTGGAATCAATATTGTTCTTGTGACAATCACAGAGATGGAGAAGAATTGAGGGTCGGTGTTACGGAAAAAAATCTTCAGTTTGGAGCACAAAGCACATTCAAAAATATAGAAAGATAAAGAATATGTCATAAAACATGAGGGTAAGTGGCAGGATTTTGAAACAGCACAGGGCTCAAATGGCTGCAACTCAAGCACAGAAGTGGAAAAAGGTATTCAGTGAAATATTTGAAACATATGGGTTTTGTTTATGTTTCTTGCAAATATTTGAGAAAAGTGAACAACTCCTACCTGTATACAATCGTGACCATGAATGCACTATTATGTTGTAACAAAAATGTATTTATAAGCAACCAGTAAAATACTGGAAGAAATTATAATGTTAATAACTAGGAGGCTATCGTGTTCCATATTAAATTTCTCAGGACTGCAGCTCACTATGCAAAGAGCAGCAGTTTCTACTTGATGTATTAAACAGCTTCAAAATGGTAGAAATACAGGAAGCAGTGAAACAGGACAGATAGTATTCTTCTTTTGAGCTAAGGAGAAAATATTTTCACTATCAGAGAAACAGGTGAAAAAATAAAATAATTTTTACTTCCTGTGTTTACATCTGGTGGGATCTGCTGACCTTCTAGTTTGAATTCATGAAGGTTGGCAACTCAAAATTCAAATCCATATGTGGACTGAATCTTCACAGAAAAGGATCTCTTTTAAAACATTTGAAGAATGATTGTGGCTGGTAAATATATGAGTAGCTTGCACTGAGCCAGACATGTGGTTAGATGATATAATTTTAAGGAGCCTAATCCTTCCCTCATTCTTGGAAGAAATCAGGAATAATGAAAGTGAGCTTAGTAGGGTCTTCTACAAACTAAGGTGAAAATTGGAGCAAAATCTTAATCTGCATGACATTTAGTCTGTATTATAATTTGTTTTATCATGTAATTCAATGTATGCTCATATAATCTGAATTTCAAAAATGAAAGACTTTCAAGTGGCAATCGAAGATAAAGATGATCATGGCACTATGTGTGACAAATACTCATAGAGGAACTGAAGAAAACTGTTTTGACTAAGAGCATTAAACCTTCCATTCAAATGAAAATAATGTGATTCTCCAACCAAATAAATTACTGCAGTAGACACAAATTTCTGAGCAATGGAAGATAAGGGGCATTCACAAATAAACCTCACCAGCTTTAATCAGTGAAAACTAAACCCCTTAGTCATACAAGAACTTAATATCTGCCCCTAAACTCCATGCACAGTCTGTTTTGATCAAGCTGGTCAATATATATTATCAAAACGTATTAAAGGACACGTTGAGAGGCAAGCAGATAATGCTGCATGGGTAAGCACACAGGACTCGGTTGGCTGGAGTTACTCAGAGTCAGAAGCCAAATGATTTGGTTCTATTGCACTTCTGATTTTGAGTAACTTTGTAAGCAAATAAGGGAATAATTGTTCTTTAACTGAATTTCAGGACTAGATTATTTAGAAACGTCATTTATTCACATACTCAATGGTTCAAAGCCTGCTGTGTCAACATTTTTTCATGGGAAAAGCACATAAGGTTGAGTCCTGCACCCTACTACAATTCAAAGCTTTAACCTCAAAGGCCATTTACCAGATGAATTCTCATGAGAATCTACTATTGTCAGGTATCTTGTTGCATCATGCATGTCTTAATCCCAAGGAAAAAATAATTATGAGAAATTTAAGAAACAAAAGGACTTCCTTTATCCATGCAAGAGAAGCTTAGAGTCCCATCATCTTTCTATGTCACAGATTCTCTGAGAGCTTTTCACAGTGTCTTTTTAGTTACTTCATATGACAGTCTCTGACAGACTGGCCTTTATTTTTGCAACATCTAGCATCTTGCCTGAAGTCATAGCTATAACAAAAATATCTTCATATATCTTATAAAAAAACCCCTCTCGGAACCATCATTATAATTTGTCTGTCTCCAGGTGTCATTTGCTTTATTTAACCAGTTTATCCACTGAAATGGATATTGTATTTCATGCACACTTGTTTCCAATGAAACTATTGTTTCCAATACTTTCTTCATGATGCACTGCATAATCTGTTCTACATTTAATTTACAAAGATTTTTATGGAGATATCTTAATGCAGTTTTGGGCTTATCTTCTTTCTTTTATTTGAGTCCTGATTTATAAAATTTGCTTTTAAGTATCTTTGACATTAACAATTTTTCTGACCACTTAGGTTTGTCATTTTATTTGCCTGCACAACAGCATTGAAGTTGATAAGAAATATTCTTGTGCTGGAGTATGACTTTGTTCAGCAAAAGAGTATAACAGGACTACTGGCTAAACGTCATTCTTCTGCAAAAAGCTTTGATGTAGTAAGAAAGAACTGTATCTAAATCATGAAAGACTATGGAGCAGATTACCTAGGCAATCCTAATTGCTTACTGTGGTTTACACCATTATTTATATGTAAAGATCTACATTTCCCCACTGTGTGTTACTTCTGCCTTCTCCCTTCTCCCCTCTCTCCTCCTGGCTTTGACTGCACATGTATGGACTTTTTCGTCTGTTAAAGTTCAGAGTAAAAGATAAAGCAGATCAGACATGTTTGTATTACAGGTCTGCATTGTATCTTCTCTGTGAATTGCGATGGGGGGGGGTGGTGTGTTTTGTTGGTAATTCTTTAACATTTATGAGCACAGACCTTCACTACACAGACAGAGTAAATGACATGTCATTGCATCATAAAATACTGTCAGCTCATCAATAACTTCCTGCAATGCCACCATCAGTTGAAAAGCTAATGCAGGTAAGCTGGAAGAAGCTAGAGATGAAATAGCACCTTTCATACTGACAGAACAATACAGCACTATACGTCTAATAGAGTATACTATAATACATATTTCCTTATCTGTATGAAGTACATCAAAGGCTCAGCTTTCTAAAACCTGTATGTAGCTGGACATTCAGAAAGATATATGCCAACTAAAACCCTCTGTCCTTTAGGGAGAGGAAAACTGCTCAGGAATGCTGTGCAACAGCAATGGGTAAGGTTAAAGAACTGTAGGTTTGTGGTATCACTTAGCAACAGAAGCTGTGACACCAGGAGTTTTACATGTCTTTAATACATCTCCTACAGTGCCATCTATAATCATTAGGCTTTACATTTCTAAGGCCTTTTCGTCCAATAGAGCTTTGTGTCCATTAACTGACAGGCAGTCTTTTCTTGGAGTCTTTAAAATGCAGGCTGAGAAGTGAGCTGTATGCCATTAATACCACTGTCCCACTAATGCTCATGGTTAGGGGCAGCCTTTCCAAAGAAACATCCATCTCAATGAAAAACATTCCACATACAAATGAGGCTCACCTGGTGAATATAATGCATATTTTAGGGTCACTGTGCCAAGTGTCTGACAAACTACAGAATTAGCCAGTTTCTTCAGTGTGAGTCACATTAAACTGAGGTTTTGAAATTTATAGGTACACCTATTCATTAGCATTGTTACCACCATGTGATTCAGAAGTATCTTTTATTTTCCACATTCAGATGTGACAATATAAGATAAAGGCAAGTGAAGTGCATGGTATGCTTAAAAGCACGTGAAGATTGTCTAGAAGTGTCAAGATCCTGGTCAATGATCACCAAACCACTCTCTGCCTAGTTGGCTTAATTGTAAATAAAATTTTTTTAAGCATATGCCCAGATGTCATATGCTTTGTGTTTGAAGTAATGCTGCTCAAAGCTACTTTAATTAAAAAGCAGCTTTGATTATCTATTATCTGATACCCAGGAAGATAAAACACACCTTTCCATCCTCTACGGTGACTGGGCGGGGTGGGATAAAATAAAACAAATTGATTTCAATGTGTGTAACATCAAGATATAATTTTCCCTGTTGAACGGGTATCCAGAGCTTCCTTTACGAAGCTGGTGCACCCATCCAAGGACAGTGTTTGATAAAACACTAGTTAAATTACTGGTTCAAATTTTCTCAACCTTGGCTTTATTTTATTCTCCTGAAGCATGAATATAGCAGTAGCTTCACCACTTAAGCTGTGGAAGAGACAGAGCTGAGTTAAGGCTCCCCTCTGCATTTTAATGTTTTAAAAAAAGTTAAAAAGCAAAAAGAAGTATTTTTTACTACATAATAAAAAGTAGCAGCTCACTCTAGCCTGACAAATAGCCCAGTGATTCCAGTAAGAATGGAGTGGGTGTTGGTCAGGGCAGAGTCAAATGCTGCAGCTGAGATGCAGTACTTGAGGAAAAAGACATCCTTTTCCACCTATATTTTTCTTCCACTCATTGTATGTTTTCTTTTATTCTTCTGGGAAACACTGAGTCAGAATGTTTTACTGTGGCATCACCATGTAACATGTAGACTGTACTCCCACTGTTCCGCAAAACACTGGGCTGGACCTGCACAGACAGACAGCTTGCCATTTCCCCAGTTTATACACTCCTGCACCAGACATGAGAAAACCTTACATGTTATTCAAGGTTATTGCCAGAAGGGAAAGTAATTAAAGCGAAGCATCATTAGGGAGAAATAGTTATGAGTTTAATTAAACAATGTATTTGGATCACAAATAATATTTTGCACAAAGTTTTAATACTTGCATGTCCCATCTCTTAAAATTTCTTTCAGTTTCCATTACAATGAGCATTTTCTAAACAGTGGTTCTCACTGAATCTTTGGTTCAGGAACATGGATGGTTGATTGCATTTCAGAGAATCATTTCTTGATCCTTAGTAAGAACAAGACATAAGACTCTATGTCAAAGATAATCAACTGAAACCAGCAGTTTGAGTAATGTTGACTGACCTGTTCTTGATGTCACTAGTCTCATGAAGACAACACAGGAGGTAGAGCAGTATAGAGAAGATTCAGTTGCATCTACTTGGCAATCATAAAACAATGCATCTTAGAAAATAATGCCAGATTTTCCAGTGTTAGACATGCAGTTTCTGGCTTCTACATCACAAGATTTTTGAAGTGCCTGGTATGACTGAAAACTTTTCATGATTTTTTTGAAAGCACATGAATACATGCTCACTCAATGTGTGTGTGTGTCATCACTTGCTGTGATTTATCCTGCTTCCTTCCTGTGTATCATGACTGGAGCAACTAATATAGTTTCAGGGAACATAATAAGCCGTATTCCCCAAAACGTCCTGAGCCAAAGATACCAGGCACTCACGTAACTAATGACACATGTCGGTGCCTGACCCAGAGGATTTGCAAAGGTATATTCATCGGCATTGGAGTGCTTCTGCAGGAAGTGGATTTTTTAAGAAGTGGTGGCCTGTGTTTGCATAGTTCATTCTTTGCATTGACCTGACATGTCTGCCTAAAAGCCTGTATATGAGACACTGAACTCTTCTGAAAACCCACTGAACAGCATAGGATCAGGCTTTATATACTTTCTATACCCCTGCTAAGTATTTCCATTTATAAGCTTCCTCAGAAAGAATGCCTCATCTTCAAAATACAGCCCCAGAGATTAATGAAAAAGTAGCTGCTTTCATAAACAGGAAAAACTAGGCATTTGCATGACAACAGATTTACAACCACAACAAGTAGTAATCTGCAGACTAAATCACCAGTATTTTTAGTGCCATCAAGTCTGCATATTAAGTTCTGTGGGCAGAACTGTTTAAACACAGCCAGGATATTAAATGGCATTCCTGTAAGAAACAATGTTCTTCATTGACAGTGAGGGGCCCGGAGTAGCAAGGAGTCATCATGGTGATTGCTTTCATACTTTTTACAGTATTTGTTCCATTTCATATCTAGGAAATACCGTGTTGGAGCCCCATGTAATGTTAATGCATGTTCTCTCATACATACTGTGCGCACTTTTAGGCATGATTACTAGTTTATAAGGAGCAGCTCATCTGTGTCGATTTTGAATGATGAAGTCACTGTACTTTGTCCTACACACCCTCATCCCCGAAATGGTCCCAAAACGGGCCACTAGAAGGCAGCCAGGCATGAATACTGCACCTCTGCGTGCAGGTGTGTGTATGAAGAGTGTGCCAGAGGGAAGAGCAAGAGTCTGATGATGCTGATAGACTGGCTCAGAACCCAGGTTAGCAGCCGACCGCTGCAGAGAGGCCAGCGGTGCAGCAGCCCCCTCTAGGGTATGCCGAAAAGACCAGGCAGAGAATAGCAGCAAGACGGGAAACAACTTGCAGAGAATGACAGGGAGAAAAACTAAAGGACCAGCCAAGGATGAACCCCCAAAGTCCTACTGGACGGAAAGAAAGACTCACCGCTGTGAAGGGGTGCACCCACAGGCACGTTGGCAGTCAAGCTCCACCACCCCCCTGAAACGTCCCCTTGGTACCCCAGGAAGGGCCAGGGTTGTTAGAGTGAAAACGAGATCCCCTCCAGATTAGAGAGCAGAAAGACAACAGGCAGTAGATGAAAGTATCCTCACCATCAAGAATGTGAAAATAGCTGTATTAATTTAATATTACTCAACTGGGTTAGCCCCAGCTGTTTGAAATGAATAGCAAGCTGCTGTGCTAGACCAGGTGGCTTTCTCTTTAAGGTTAGCACGTTTCCCCAGGTTAAAACAGCAAAATTGCTCAAGTTACAAAGTGGACAGTAAAACTGCTATAGTGGGTTCCTTAATGAGCTCTTTTCTTCCATCCTTGTCCTTTCTCAAAGAATTAAAGAATCCAGAGGAGGTGGTGATGTACCCTGGAAACAACATCTGTCCCCTTCTCCCAGACAGTAGCAAAAACAACAGCTGGGAGCATGTAATTTTCAATGGCAATTTTCAGTGCTCAGAGTAGCCTGTGTTTCACATGGCTGCTGCTTTCCAAGCAGCACTGGGCAACAGAAACGTCACATGGTCCTCTGGTATTTATTAACATGCCTCTCATTGCATTGTTAGGTCAGTGGCTGTGTTTCTAATTAAAAGATTGCTTCTTTGAATAACAATGAGAAATAGTACTATGTGCCACCTTACTAACCTTTCAACATAGGCTATTCACTTTTGTTCACAAAACTTGTCAGTGTCCAGGGAAAAAACTGGGTCAGATTCTCAGTATAACCCTACTCATTACATGTCTTCAATTGGATGATACTTGAATTCAGTTTCTTTTAAGAACTGAATAAGCAAGGTGCTCACACAAAGTCATATCAATACAAGTGAAAGAACTTATTTTGGTGCCCTTTAAATTAATTCAATGTCTGTATAGGAGAGATATTAAAACTCATTCTTTGGCAACATAATGCCATTTAATGCTGTAATATGCAATGGGCCAGATTTTGCCTTCAGACGAACCTAAATGAAGTCAATAGGCATAGGGACCCTACACACAGATTTTGTCCTAGTGAACAGAAGTGGTTTTCCTGCTTAGACACCCTCCTTTGAGGAAGACCAGAGGGTTTAAAAATGCTTGTAGAAGCAGGAAAAGCCTTTCTCACAGACATTTTGTCAACTTTGATGACTTACATACTGCAATTAACTTGAGAGCTGCGGCACTGCGTATCAAAAGCTCTCTGGAGCAGAGCACATTTTGTTTTCTGCCTGCAATTCCAAGTGCCCAGACTGCAAGTTTACAGATTGTAGACATTAACTGCAAGCGATAATTATACTGATACAGTTTTGTTTGAAAGTTCAACTAAAAAGTCTTTTGCTTTCTCTTAAGCTTTTTCTTGTCCTTGCTCAGAAGAACAGAAACAAAAAGCAAACTTATAAACAGAGAAAATTCAGTACAACCCTATCAGCTCAAGAAAAAAACTTCACAGCTAATTATGAAATAAAGCCAATCTGCAGGAATCTTGTTAGAAGATAATGGTTTCCTGCTGCTTGATTAGTGTTGTAGTAGGACAGAGATGTTTGTCTGCACAGCAGAAGACAGAGGTCTTGTGACGGTCATCAATTAAAATAACACTATTTTATCTTACAACAGATGCAGATAAGCCATTCTTATCATGTGATGTTCGTGCTGATACTGCAGAGAGAGTAATTTTCACTAATAACTAGTTTCTAATGGCCTTCAGGACAATGAAGTACACATGTGGGTGACAGGCAGGTAGATAGAAGAAACTGATGAGAACTGAGAAAAAGCTCGCCCTTGGGTGCACAGGGACAGCACCAGCAAGGGGAGCACTGCTAAAACCACAGCTTTGGCCGGGCCCCTCTGTTTCTACCAGCATAATGATATTCTCCTTTGCTGTGTTTTTCAGCCACGGGGGTCAGATGCCTTATCTAGATCTGCAAAATCCCACAGCTGATGCCATCCAGAATCTCTTCTTCTGTTGAGTCCAATGCTTGTTTCAATACCTGTTATAAATACATTTTAGTGTTTATCCTAATAGTTCCTGAGACCAAATCAAACTTGAACAGTAAGAACCAGCTTGATTGCTTTATTATCTGGAGACAAAAGACATTTTGCATCTCCAATTTTATAATACCTATTTTATAGTTTATTTATAATATATTTTTTGTAATTTGAACAAATTAAAATTTCATGTGGTACTAAATGATCAGTTAGACATAACAGAACTATGAAAATAAATTCATTGAAAATTTAATTTGATAGTGTTTGTACAGAAAGTGTGCAAACAATGACAAAAAAAACTTTTAAAAGTTACTGGAAGTGCCCACTTTTAACCGTGAAAATTTTTGTCACTGGGTCTTATTCAATCTTCCTTAGTTATTTCTGTTATTGTGCTTAAGGCTTATAATTTTTTCTGCTCACAGACCAGATCAGAATTCTCTAATGCCCTTTGTTTTTTTGTGTGAAAGGAGGAGGAAAAGCAGGAGAGGAGTGTCACTTGCATTTTAATTCTCTAATGACAAGATAGAAACAATAGACAAAATGGTAGTAGGAAACAGAAAATTAATGCTGTGTATATTCTTCTTCTGAAAGAAGAAATCCTTTCTACACCTTTAGTCATATTTTTTTTCAAAATATAATCTCAGTTTAAATCAAAATGGTAGATGAGAAAAATAATTTTATTTTAATTTAATGCCTTTTAAACTTACAATACAGGCAACTGATTCAAAATGGACTTTTGCTGGGTACATAAGTGACTGACAATTGTTCAATAGGTAGCCATGTGGTGAAAATCAGAAACTACTTAAAGAATTAGTAATTTTAAAATTAATTCATACAAGATAGTAGTTTTGCAGAAACAAAATGGTTCCCATTTCATCAAAATATACTGGAATCAATAGTCCAAACTCACAAGATTTTCCATAATGACATATAGTCAATGATATCACTATTTCTCACTATCTCTAAATGAAGAGGAACATCATGCCTTTTGGGGGAGGAAAAAAAAATTCCAAAGGTCATCTTTTGTGGTGTTGCCAATGATATTCAATTACAACTAAAAGAAAACTAAGATAAAGTTCAAATTGCCATTTATTATTTTTATTTCCCCTTTTTTGTTTGCTAGCTTGCAGTAGAACACATGTGCATGCTTTACAGGCTTTATTGTTTTTATGGACTGGTTTGCCATGTCTTACAAATACTGCATTGCACAATATTCCCATAGCACCCACGCTGGACACTTCACATTTTATGGCTTTTTTTCATAAGCACAGAAAATTTTGATTCAGCATCCCAGCACAACTCCATCTCCTGTCATCATCTCAGACCACTTCTGCGGTGGGATCATTTCAATACAACACGGCAAGCTGACCTTTTTTCAATGGCCCTAAACAGAAACAAGATCCTCACCAGTGTCAGAGACTGTAGAAGACATACCTGGTCTCTAGCTATTGAATACATAGATCTGTGTTAGCTTTGGGAACTAAGCTGGAGTCTCTGGCCTAAAAAGTTGACTAAAGGGATGTCAGCTATCAGGGTACTGACGTATACACATGTAGGGGATTCTCATGCTTCTCTGTAATATCATGTTTGGCAAAATGGCTATGTCACACTGCTCACACTGCTTTTTTAATGTATAAAATCCAAAGGGCAGTGCCAGTCAAAGACATTGGAGGACATTTGTGGCTGTCATGCTCCCAGAATCTTTAGAAGGTGAAGCTGTTATTGCAAAACAGCATATTAGCTACTGTTTATTTCCTTTACCGGTAGGAAGGAGAACATGGCTTGCACTCTTTGAAGAGTCATATCCCTTTTCTCTATCCCTAAATACACTTTCCTATGCCTTGCTTTTTTTTGAGTCTTTCTTTGCACACTTCAACTTTTTCAGTCTTTCTTGCAATTTTCCTCTTCTTTTCTGCTTTTTTTCCCCTTCTTTTCCCCCAAAGACAGTGACACAGAACAGAATAAAGCCAGGGATACAAGACAGAAACAAGAACATGACATTGGATCATCTGAGTCACCAGAATCCCATGTTGCATAATAGCTGGAGTCCTGTCATAGGTTCAAACTAGGGAGATTCACAGAACACCCACCTCACATGCTTCCAAGTAACACAAGCAATAAAGTGAAAAACAAAACCCCAAAACCCCAGACCTCAGAATGAGAGGTCAAAGACATTGCTAATATCGTCACTCTTTGCAAACGTAGGTCATCTGTTGGTGAGCAAATGATGGTAAGCAAAATTTTCAGAAGGTAGGACTTTGCCTAGTCCGGCTGCTTCAACAAATTGATACCACTGAAACTGGCCTTTCACTCCTCCTCACTGCCCTCTAGACAGATACACAAGGTGGAAGTGATGGAGCAAGGAGGCCCAGCGAACACCAGAGACCCTGGCTGGAGGGGACTAGAAAGAGAGCTGTGCTGCAAGACCTCTCCATAGAAGACGAAACTGCCTGCAGAAAAGAAGGTTGGCCTCTCACAATCAAAGAAAATACAGCTGATAAACTTTAAAAGCCAGAGACTGAGCAGCAGGCAAAATGGGAATTACAGCACAAAGCAGGAGGCCTGAGGTTTGAGTCTAAAGGCAAAGGTTACAATGATTTTTGTAAGCAGCAACCGGAGACCAAGGGTCTCCTACCTAGTTTCTAATGGTTTCTATTGGTCATGCTGCTACAGACAAACTCAGCTGAAGTCCCAGAGAAAACAATACTTGGCAATGAAAAATTAATGACTAAAAAATCACCACAATAATATGGGAGACTGACAGGAGATCCCTCCGTTTTTGATAACTGGATAGCTAGATACAGATGGTTTGCCTGCTGTTGCTGCTTAGATCAAAGCAGAGATTTTAAAAAAAGAAATAAGTAGTGTAAACTTATTGCAAATATTATTCCACGTTTCTACATATTTTGTTAAGCTCATGAGACCCTCAAAGAAAAAGCCTGATTCTCCTCTGGGCTGACATTGACATAAATTCATCAGCTCCTGCAGAATCCAACAGGAGCCCAGGGAGCCAGTGCTGCTCACCAGCCAGCAGCACAGAGCTCTCAGAGTACGCGCTTAGGAAATGAGATCCTGTTCACAGTATGCAACTGGTTTTAATAGAAATGAGATATTTGCTGCTCACAGATCTGCAGTTCCTGGGTGTATTCTTCATTTTAAAGTCTACAAAATATTGTTTTATGGGATGTGCCTCTTCTTTATTGTGCTTTCAGTGTATAACATACAACAGTGGGGCTCCAAACCTACCTCTTGTATAAAATAATCTATGAGGTTCTTCTGCTCTTTACAACTATGAGGAAAGTACAAAAATTAAATTAATCATCTGTCATGATGGATAAATGTTAACCTTACCAGAGTGGCTGGTAACAGGTAGGGACAATGGGATATTATTATGCCTCTATTAAATTAACACTAATTTAATAGTCTATATACTATAATTTCTGTTTACTGGTTCCAAGTTAGCTGAAAATATTTTACAGATTATTACTCAGGTGTTAACCAAAGCAGCAGGTTTCTCCAAAGCAATTGTCATATTTCTCCAGACTTTCATTTTGTCTTTCTGCAGAGCCTAAGGAAAGAAAGAAGAAAGGGAACGAGGAGGAAAAGATTTAAAACTCAGAATGGAGAGATAGGTAAGCCATTTTTTTCATGGTCCTGCATGAATGCAATTCTTTTCAATCCTAGTACTTTCCAGCTGTTTCAAGGACATCTGTTGGTGATGTATTGCCCCCTTCAATGGAGATAAAAGTTGGCAGTGCTGTTCAGAAGCCAGTTTACTATGGTCTTGATCTGGTGGGAATTAGTGTATGCATAGCCTGTTTAAATGTGTGGGAACTTTCCCATCTCATGACTACTCATATCCTGTAGTTTCAGATTTATTTTAAATGACAATCAATGTGTTGAACTGGCATGATATGCACCTCAAGAAATATTCTTAATCTAATGCCTATCCCCTTCTAAAGGAAAATTCTGCTTGACGGCATACTTATGAGAAAATTTAGTGGTAATCTTCTCAAAATCCTCATTCTCAAATCATCTCAAAATGTCAGATACAGAGGCTTTATTGCAAAACATGTATCTTAATAAAAGCAAACAAGGGACGTGTGTACTGACTGTCTAAACAATTTGGCATTGAACAATGTGAGAAAAAATGTGGAAATACCATCCAGACAAAGCATTAAAAAATTAAAGAATGTTCATGACTTCAGTAATGTGCAAGCCAACAATAGTATCAATTTATGACTGCTACACACCAGCACTATGAAATCATAATGCCAATATTTTTGTTTGAATACAGATTTTAAGGTGAACATCCTTTCTAAATGCCTGCAGGTTTTCCCCTCTTGTGACCATTCAAAAGAAATGTCCAAAGCTAGATTCTCCATATTGTTTTCCCTTTGACACAGTTCCACAGATTCCCTCACTGGTCTTCTGAAAAGAAAAAAAAAAAAAAAAAAAAGAAAAAAATTGTTATTTAATAAATTTACCTATTTATCATCAGATGGCTTTCCTTATGACTTTATTTTCCTTACACGTTTTACTGTGTCTCAAGTTATAGAGATTTCCTATCAATTTTTTTTCAAATACAGCAGAATCAAAGGCTTTGAGAAGGGATGAGTGTTGCAGCTGGGGAGAGTGTGAGGAGGAGAGACAAAAAGGGAGACAGGAAGGCATGACCCAACCCAGTGACCCTTTGCAGCCCCTTGCCCCCTGACTGACCCAGGCTGGCTCTCCTCCGCCTCTTGCCTCTTCCAGAAACCATTCAGCTGCCATAGATAATCAAATTTTGCTGAGCTAAGAATGAGAATAAAGTCATTCTGCCTTTATCCATGAGGGATGGGGGGAGGGAAGATAGGGTTTTGCTTTCACTGCTGAGAAGTCTGGAGCTGGCTCTGGAAATAGTCATAAAATTTATAAAACACCAGTACAATGCACACATTCCTGCATATTTGAAAGAGAGGGAAAAACATGTGAAAAGCAAGGGGTTCGACTCTCCAGGCCCTCCATATGTGGAATTTCCATCCACATCAGTTGGAGTTCAGTATATGAAAGGCTTGCAGAAGCAAATCCAAAAGGATATGTAAAACCAGTAAAGACTTTTTTTTTTTCATGTGAAACCTGAAGCATTTAGCTTACTTCACAGAACAGAGAGAGCTACCCTGAAGGCTTCTGTGAGTGTGATTCAACTTTAATCAAAATAGTGGCTAGAGTACTAGGAAAGCAGAAATGTCATTTAATTTAAATACAGCTGCCTCCCTCCCCCCCCTGAACATTCATTTTTCCTACCCCCACCACATAAAAATTCCTCGCAAGGAAGAATGTAAAGTGCTTTTATGAAGATGGTAGAGATTTCCATTATACCACAATGCAGTCATTTATTAAGAAAGGAAAACAAAGTTTTTGCAAAAAGTAATACAATATGTGGTGGAAGCTGCAAAAGACATTAAGTCAAATTTAGAAAGTCTAAACTTGTGAATTCCAAGCACAGTTGTGTAATATTGCCCAAAATAGTTCCGGCACTCTAGCAGGAATGGACACAAAATTTATTTACTTATATGCATACAGAAAATTTCTTTCAGTAACCTTCTATGCAGTTTTATGAGATCAGAACTCGGTGTGCAACATATACCAGGGAAAAAATATTTGCAAACCACTAAAATCAGTTCATTGCTTTTGATTTATTGTGACAGAGTTTTAAGACTCAAAGAAATGTATATTACAGAGCTAACAGAGAAAAGCAGTAGCTGGACTATGAGTTCTTTGAACTAGTGCAGCTATGTTTTCAGTTGTATTTGGAGGACTAACAGCAGGCACAGTGAGATTTCACATATTATATGCAACTACTAAGTCCAAGAAAACAGGTCTAAATATAATTCAGCACAACATAATATAAAATAACATGCTGTTATAAAGGACCCTATGATGCTGAGGTGGGGAGAAATGCATATACTGATATATGGAAATATATAAGTAAGAAAACACAGGAATATACCAATGAAATTATCTTCATCAGAAATGTTGTTCACAGTCATTTCAATAACGGCCAGCTGAAACTTATGTTCTGCCAGCTCATCTCATGGACTGGTCAGGAGCCTGGACTACTAAAATTTTGCCTTAGAGAGGATCCTGCCATCCAGACCTGAACACTGAAGACTGTAGGTTTGTTAAAACCTGATGTCCCAGGGCAGCCCTAGCACACACACTGCCCCTAGATGGGAACTTCTCACCTGCCCCAGAGTGGCCTGCAGGCTACTGCCTGTGTGCAGCAGCCCCAGCAGACCAGGGTAACAAAAAGTTAGGTGAAAAAGTTAGAATTTCCTGAAGATGTTCTAATTACCTCATCATCTAATTCTGAACAGCATTGAACTCAGACATGTGGTACCAAGGGAAAAGAGTATTGCCTAATAACTTTGGCAAATTAGTCTCCCTTGATGCACAATTTTGTGGATGCCACTTGCTTCATTGTGACATATAATCTCTAGTATGGAGGTTACACGCAAGACATGCTGTAACATTTGGGAAATTCATCTCCTACTTTCAATAAGTATCAATAAGTAAATCCCTTCCTGCATTTTTTGCCTACCCGTGGTGCTGTAAAATCATAAATGGAAAACAGCACCCATTCTGCTCTTCCTGAAAGCTTTAAAAGATTATGACAGATTAAGCATCATGAATATTTCTTAGTTTATGTCTGCTTTGAATTTGAACTTGAGATATAGAAGTGCTTGTCTTTTGAGGAAAATGAGTATGGTTTTCTTTGACATAATAAGACCAAGTTGTATCTGTCACAGAGGTAAATGCTGTATTCGTCTCTCCAGGTAATCTATTCACATTCATAGGTCTAAAGTCCCCCAAGGAGTGTCACAAATCCAGACAATGCTTCTGTGGGCTTATGTTTGGTCCCATGATTCTGCTCGCCGATGCGAAAAGACAAACAACTGTCTCTTACACACACACATGCTGATTAATTCAGGCCATTTTTTCACCTTTGTATTAGTTGGGCCATTATTTTGAGATCATGTTTTCTCTTGCAAATACTGTAAAGGAGTTTGATGTGCTTTCTTCCATACCAGTCCCATCTACTTTAGTAATCCTTGTCTATCTTGACCTGAAGCTCTACTGATATTAACATAAAAAACCACTGAGATGCAGGATAGTGGGAAACCACATAAGAGCGCGATATTGTGTATCCAATCATCTACCTATAGGGAGAAAAAGAAGCAAATATTGACCTGACGAAAGACTGTTATCCACTTCTTTTTGAAGAAATTAAATTAATTAAATTTATCTGCATTCAAATGTTAGTGTCCTTTTGTGTTTTGTGGTTGCCTGAAGTCATAAATGACTACCCAATTCTGTAACAGTTACAACATTTGCTTTAAAATGTCAGTCTTACGTGCCTGAACATTTTTCTTAAAGGTATGTTCATTCACTGCAGATTTAAAAATAACTCAGCTGCATAGGCAAAACAATTTTAAAACGAGCATACTGTACCTGAAAAGCACAGTAGGTTTGTGCTCACGTACTATAGACGCATACAGTTTCCACAGCCCCAAATGCTAAAAAGCAACTCACAGAGAGGTATTGTGTGATTCTGAACTTCACTTGTCATCAGTTAAACATGATCCTACTGAAAACTTCTGAACTGGGCCCAAAATTTCTGTAACAGCTAGGCTGATGTAGATTTCTTGTTACCCTCTATTTCTCACCAATTCTAGAAGAAAAAAGTTAAAAAACCCAATGGTATACTCAGAGGAGAGTCAAATGCTTCATGCAGTGTAAAGGAGACTTAATAAACAAAGGAACAAGAATTAGTCCTTAACAGCCAGGGTATCCACAGGTTTTAGTAAAATTACAAAATTTTAACTAAACATTTACCTGTAAGAGAAGAGAATCATAGAATCATAGAAGGTTGGAAAAGACCTTTAAGATCATTCAGTCCAACCATAAACCTAACACTGCCAATTCCGCCGCTAAACCATGTCCCTAAGCACCACGTCTACACATTTTTTAAATAGCTCCAGGGATGGTGACTCCACCACTTCCCTGGGCAGCCTGTTCCAATGCTTCATAACCCTTTCAGTGAAGAAATTTTTCCTAATATCTAGTCTAAACCTCCCCTGTGCAACTTGAGGCCATTTCCTCTCGCCCTATCACTTGTTACTTGGGAGGAGAGATGGACACCCACCTCACTACAACCTCCTTTCAGGTAGTTGTAGAGAGCGATGAGGTCCCCTCAGCTTCCAGACTAAACAATCCCAGTTCCCTCAGCTGGTCCTCATAAGACTTGTTCTGTAGACCCTCCACAAGCTTTGTTGTTCTGCCTTGGACACACTCCACCACCTCAATGTCTTTCTTGTAGTGAGGCGCCCAAAACTGAACAGAGTATTTGAGGTGTGGCCTTGCCAGTGCCAAATACAGGGCCATGACCGCTTCCCTAGTCCTGCTGGCCACACTATTTCTGATACAAGCCAGGGTGTTGTTGGCCTTCTTGGCCACCTGGACACCCTGCTGGCTCATAATCAGGTGGCTGTTGACCAACACCCCCAGGTCCTTTTCCTGCTGGCAGCTTTCCAGCCACTCTTCCCCAAGAAGATGCTATAGGAGTGTCCTAAACCCTGAGTTATAACAATTTTATTAAACTGCAAGGTAGGTAGCAGGAAATTGTAGAAAGATGAAAGATACAAATGATATGATGACTCTACAGGTATGTTAATAGTTACACAGATAAAACAATACGGTAGTGCACTGAGTTGCTTCAGAGATCCCAAATGTTGCCCCTTCACAGGCTTTGAAGCCTTTTCCTGTGGAGCTGGTCTCTCCCAGCAAAGCCAGCTAGTAAGTTGCATGCCTAGGCAATGCTTTGCTACCCCTCTTCTGTAGCTTTCCCCCATGTCCCACCTTCTACACTGCATTTTGGCACTGTAGCTCTGCCACAAGTTCCCTGCTTAGCCAAGCTGGTCTCCCAATACATCTGCGTACTCTGAAAGAATGTTCTTGTGCTTGCAGTGGCCTGTCAAACCCCTGCCAGCTTTCCTGAGCATTCCTGCCCTTCAGAGCTGCTTTCCATGAGAACGCACCTTGCTTCCAGAGTAAGTCCAGATCTTCTCCCCTCGAGCGCAGGATCCATATCCTGCTACTCACCTTCCTCACCTGTCATGGGATCCACTCCTTTATGTCTGCTACAACCAAAGCCACATTGAACCCCGGCACATCTTCAGCTGGGTTCCTGGGCAGCGAATCCTGACCCTGATGGGCTCACTTCACCCACAGTCTGTGACTTGCAGAATTCCTCAGGTTACTTCAAGAAGATTTTGCTGACTTCCACACCCTAACCAGGAGGTCCATAGCATATCCCCACCACCAGGTCACCTTCACTGCACCTGGGGATCCTGCAGAATTATATTCAGGCTGCCTGTGAAGAGGATGGTTTTCTCCTGCAAGTCAGGCATGCACACACACTACTATTTTTTTATTTCTTTTTTTGACTGTGACTTCTTTTGGCACTGCTTTCTGCTTTTAATAAATGTTATTTTAAGGAAGCTCTTCATTTGTGATTATCACTGTCATTAAGCTGAAGACAGTGGAAATGTAGGGCTCTTGACACTAAAACAGGCCAGCTAAGGCGCTACTGGTTATACAGGGAGACTGCAATCCACATTTTACTGGGAAAATCACTGTTCTATTCAGAGAGGTGGCTAAAACCAGGACAGTTAATAGGGGTGCGTGGAGAGAGAGCTGGAACAAGGAAGCAAAGCCCTGCATTTTTCTGACTTCACAACAACACGCCTCATGAGACGACAGATCAGCATGTGAAGGAAGGTGAATCAAAATTACCCCCAAAGGGTCAAGATGGTCCAATTTGAAAATCTTTTGTCTTATTGCTTTGCCCGTAATCTTGTCTTGACATCCTGATCACCCTTCTCTGAAGGGGAAGAAGAGCATCCCCAAGCTTGGGGGCTGCTAAAGAAACAGATCAGAGTAAAAGGGAGGATAAGACCAGAGGAGCATGTCACTGACTCTACTTCAGTTTTTATTTAAAAGCTTTTCTTCATTTGTTATTAACCTTTCTTCTCCAGAACCCAAGCAGAAATGTGAATTCCTGTTTAAATTGAGCAGCAAGTAATTTCTTTCTATGAAGAAATAAAAACACCATGAGAATTGGGCGTGTGGCCAGATTTGTTCCAGAACATGGAAGCCCTGTGGGCTTTCCAGACACCAGTGAAACACTCTGGAAAAATTGGTAGAAGTGGGTACCAGGAAGAACTTCAGAGCTGACACAGTTAGCCACCACCAAGTAAGAGACTTCATGTATAAGGATCTTACCAGCATGACATGCTAGAGTCTGGCATGAAGGCTGAATAGTTCATTAATCCATATACCATAGAAGCAGTAGTGTAACCAGATGACAAATAGTGTAACTTCTACCTACCCTTCAGCACAGCTTTCTTCCCCTAAAATGTTTCCTGTCTTTTCTCAAAGGAAACATTAAAATTACTTTACCAACAATAAAAAAATGAAGCCACTCATTTTTGCAAATAACTGTATTTTCTGTGAGTCAGATCGTAATAAGAAACTATTCAATACTACTAGATTCTGCTAGGCCTTCTTCACCCTTCTGTATGGGCAAGACTTCAAAACATTTAAGGGTCGAAATATTTCTCCAATACAAAGGGTACTTATTTCAAACTGGTTTTTATATGTATGTTTTATTTATAACAACATTATATAATGATACTACTTATTTCCTATAACTGTTTATTTTACGTAAAGAATAGTCTTCCTCTAGTTACTGAAATACAAAGTAGCAGTGCGTAAAGAGATTAGATGCTATATTAGAGCAGGCAAATCAATAATCGTGTAATAGTAACATATATGTTACCAAAGCATTTCTTTTCAGTAAAGAAGGACAGAAATTTACAAAACATTTATTTGTCTCCCAGTAATATTTTCCCTTTCTGGGAAGTGTGATACACAGAAAACTAGCCATGGGTATACGTTACATATATCACAGTTGATGTTCCCTTTCAGTTTACACAGACTAGTATGGGATAACACTTTTTTTCCTTTTTAGTATCAGGAAATTATTGTACTCTTCCAGTTACTCACTAGCAACTGTGACAAAATTACTTTCAGCTACTAACTAATTTAAGATAGTTTATAAATTAAAAGTCAAAAGAGATCTTCGCCTTGACTAAAAAAAAGACATGCATGAACACATAGGAGCTTTGAAAGGTTGTGCTTTAATTAGGATATAAAAACAAAACATCACTTACAGTGCGTAAGAGATGAACCTAGCAGAGTTACAAACTCTAGGCTGCAATTCACTGTTTATCTTCTAAAACAGTCCTGAGCTCTTGAGGGTATTTTTTCTGAAGGTACGTTTAATCATGTGGAATAGCAAGTCATCAGTCCATTTGCAATACAGTAATAGAGACACATGTGCACGTGCATTTGTCTGCCTGTCTTTACTTTCAAAATGTGATTGCCAGATTTTTTTTTTAAAAAGTCTGCTTAGACATACAGTATTTTCTCAGCAGATTTAATGTTCCTGTAGGAACATATTAAAAGATGCTCTCAGTCAGAACAAAGTTCATCACTATGTGCCACCAAACGTGGCCAATAGCTGATGTCTAGGAAGGATGATAAACACAGGAACAAATGTATGGATTCTTTACCCAAGCATGACATGAGTATAATCAGTACTCATAATCAATACAGATTATGAGTATCAGTATTTCAATTTTTCATCAATAATTTAACTTTTCTTATTGCCCTCAGCAACACAAATATAAAACACACTAAAAATGTGTTTAAGCAGTCACTTTTCCAGACCAGAACTGATCTAAAGAACAGATACAGAGCATGGTAGAAGACTCAGGTTTGTGACTTTTTGAAGAGACAGCAAAAACTAGAATATTTTCCAGTTTGAACACATCTACTATACACATGACCAACTCAATTTAGTTTGATTTTGAATCAGAATTTCCTGAGATTTTGGATCTGATATTCTGCTCTCTGCTTCTCTATATTTTTATTTTATTCCTCCAGATATTAGAACCCAGAAGACTTCTCAAAGTGCCTATGCAAATGTCGGTAATCATTTACAAATGCAAAAGCTGAAGTAAACACAAAAGGAACTTAGATATTTAGTTAGATGTTTGACAGTGCCATTTTATACAGTTATATACAGTTACATTTTATACAGTGCCCATTTTAATACAGTTCCTATGGATATGGTGTATGAAAGTGTATTGGGTTTGTGTGGTGGGGTTTTGGTAGCGGGGAGGGGCTGCAGGGGCGGCTCCTGTGAGAAGCTGCTGGAAGCTTCCATGGCTCCAAGTGGCACCTGCCTCTGGCCAAGGCCGAGCCCATCATTGACAGTGGTAGCATCTTTGGGATAACATATTTAAGAAGGAGAAACCTGCAGCAGAGAGGGGAGTGGAATGTGAGGGAAACCCCTCTGCAGACACTGAGGTTAGTGAGGAGGGAGGGGAGGAGGAGCGGGGGAGCAGAGGCCCACCTGCAGCCTGGGGAGGATTCCACACTGGAGCAGGGGGATGCCCCTGAAGATGGCTGTGACTCCACGAGAAAGCCCGTGCTAGAGCAGTCTGTGCCTGAAGGACTGCAGCCTGCAGAAGGGACCCACGCTCGAGAAGTTCATGGAGGACTGTCTCCTGTGGGAGGCATCCCATGCTGGAGCAGAGGATGAGTGATGAGTCCTCCCCCTGAGGAGGAAGGAGCAGCAAAGACAAGGTGTGATGAACTGACCCTGACCCCCATTCCCCATCCCTCTGTTCTGGGGGGGGGAGACCGTAGAGAAAATTGGGAGTAGAGTTGAGCCGGGAAGGAGGGAGGGGTGGGGAAAGGTGTTTTAACATTTGTTTTTATTTCTCGTTATCCTGTTTTGATTAGTCTGGTAACAAAGCAATTTTGGTTTTTTTCCCAAGTTGAGTCTGTTTTCTGCCCATGACCATAAGTGGTGAGTGATCCCTCCCTGTCCTTGTCTTGACCCATGAGCTTTTAGTTATTTTTTCTCATCCCCATACCACCAGGAGGGGGGAGGAGTGAGCCAATGGCTTTGTGGTGCTTTGTTGCCATTTGGGCTTAAACCACGACAGAAAGAAATGATGATTTTATTTCTCAGCATAAAGCAAAGAGTTGAAACCTCCTAATCACCATGTAACTTTACTCATAAGGGGAAGCAACTCCTAAATGGCAACTGCCAGCCTGTCTGTCTAAGGGCTGAGGTATAGCTAAGTTTTAGGGGAAAACTAATAGATTGGGTTTTAAGTGGCCTGGGGCTCAAACAACATAACTGGAAAAGAATACTTCAAGGCCTAACTTTCAGCTGATGTAAATCAGTGTAGTTGCTCTGCAAAGGGCTACAGGATTACACCAGCTGAACATTGGCTCTGGTTCTTGATCTTAATTACTGTCTGCTCCAAAAGACATGTGAAGCAGGCCTGTTAGGAGACAAAGTACAGCATTTTTATTAACCACAAGAGTACACAGATCGACTGGTCTTTCCTTACACTGACATAAGCACATCATTACAGTGTGCAAGCAAGAAGTTTAACACTTAGCCAAGTCACACCATACTAATATTAAATCCATCTTACTCCAACACATAAATTTTCCTTTCAAAACATGGGTAATTAATGTCCATCAGCTCTGTGTGGGATATGCTATTAAGCACCAAAGTGACTCAAGACTTTCGGGTAGCCCAAAGTATGCAGCAGCATTGTTCAATTTACAGTGGCAGCAATTTCACGCTCCCTTTTCTGAACTCCTTTTCTGCTTTTGTATGATATGTGGATATACAATGTGCTTCAATATAGTTTAGTGGCCAATGAATCCTACCTACCAATGAAACCACTGAGGATTTAATTAGTTAAGATGCCCATACCAATGCCAATTTACATGCCAAAAACAAACACTGAGAGTCACCTCCAAAATTCAGAGGGCAGGCAGCAGCTGCAGAAACTCTCATATTTTTCAAGTCAGAGCTGCATATTTCAAGCATGAAATACAGTGGTTAGAAAATGAGTAGCAGCCAGTTTCAAAGACAGATAGAAGGCAGGAGGGTTTCTGTTAGTTTCTTGAATTAAAGGTTTGTTAGCAATTAGAAACATACTTCTCAATAATCAAAAGATTTGCTATTTCTTGAAGTATCATTGCTTTATTGTCTCTCAAAATCTGTGTATTACAGAGTTTCTGTCCCCATTTTTAAAGAGAATGTAGTATTACTGAAAAGTAACATATGCGTGACCCAGGGCACCAAAGTTCTCTGAATGTAAAACAAATATGGCACAAGTATAAAGATGTTCTTCTCTGCCACATAGCTTTCACCTGAAGAGAGGATGGATCAAGTCTTGCCTTCTTAATCCCAAGTAAGAAGTGCCACTGACTTTATTGTCTGTAGGATTTCATTGCATGTTGGGCTGCAGACAAACTTGCTGGTTCTTTGCCTCTTTGTGTAGACGACCTTCAATGATGCTGACTGATATAAAATCTCATTTTAACTTCACTAAGAACTACTTGCATATGTGGAAAAAACCCATAATATGTCATGGAAAATATTTTTTTTCCTATCTTTTAAAAAAATTTATGTTCTATATTTGAGGAAGAATCCTAAATGAAAGCTTAGTCACATTACAGACAGAATTCACTTTTTATTGAATAATTCAGATACTTAATATAAATTCTGTTGAAACCCACTAGTGTAATGCCTTTGATTTTGTTTTTTTAATTTTCTTTTTAGCATTTTGTAGTGGAAGGCCATCATCAACTTGTTTCTCATGAGCCACTGAACTACTACAGATGATAATGATTTTTAACTACTATCAGTCAATAATTAGTTGTGTAAAACTTTAATAATCTTCTGTAAATTATTGCATTTAATTAAACAATACACATTCTAGTGAGTCCAAGGTTCTATGATCAGTTTTCACCTTGTGTCTGAGAGGTAAAGTACTCCACTCAATAGCACAGGAATAATCCTCACATTTTCTTACTAATTCCATATTTAGAATGAAGGGCACAACAGGATTTGGGGGAACAAATGTAGGGTGCAGACAGCCAACTGACCAAATGGATGCAAATCATAATGTAATTTTCAGTATTTTTCAGTCGTTTTCAGTTGGTATTTAAGATATGGGATGCCTTTTAAAGGCTCTAGCATGCATCCCATTGAGTTTGTTGTATTAAGAATATGCCAATTTTGGTATATATTCAAAATGAATTCTGTGTGTAGGGGGAGTAACATTGTCTGGTTTGATTTATATAGGATCTGAACAATTGTGGCCCTTGTCTAAATTTGGGGAAAATGAAGGAAACTTAGGTAAAAGTAACAGTTGTTTCTAAATGTTAACATGACCAAAAAAGGCCACCACTGGAAGAAATCAAGGCAATTCCAACTTGTCCAAAAATCTTCCTGTATTACATAAAAGTTGCCAGCCAAATGGAATACAAATGCATCTTTCAGTCTCAGGAACAGGGAACAAGAGCTCTTACATAAAATGCAAGGAGTTTATGAGAAAAAGAGATGTGCCAACAACCAGCTTTTGGATGATAACATTAAAGAACGTCATCAAAATCAGTGGTAACTCCTCCACTGGAAGGTCAGGAGACTTATGCTGGCTGAAATTTGATGACGTGTGATGTTGCTAGTAGTTAATCTATAATAATACCTCCAACTATCAGCAAGACTAAGGACTGAACAGTCTTGAACACATAATTATCCTCTTAAATCTCAGAAATGGAGCACATGAGTGCTCTTGTTTGCCTTATGTTCTTTGACTTTTCTCCAAGTATGAAAAGGTATTTTCCTCAAGGATCATTATAGATCAAGTTTAATATTACATAAAATATAACATGCAGATTAGTATAAGCAGTGTGAAAGACACTGAGCCTCTAGTCTGAAGAAAAGGGTAGCATTCCTGGCTTTTTGGCTGATATATTACATCAAACCATATAATCTCTCCATCAAATAATCTCTCTTGAGTTTCTCCTTTTATAAATAGTAATAAAGTCACCCATCTTCTTTTGTGAGAAGTTGAAATTTGTCTATCAATTCAAGTGTCCTGAGCAACAAATACAAATGCACTTGAATTCTCATACAGAACAAAATATATTAGAAGAATAACATGAGGCAAGATGAAACAGTAGACATGTAAAGAAACTACAGATGTAAGTTATTTAAGATTGGGAGAAATAATGGCAGAGGCAATGAGGCCAGCACTGTCTGCTGGAGGGATGCTTCTGTGTGACGTTTTCTAGCACATGGCTGTTCTGTGGATATTTTTTCATTAGATATCTTCTGTTCAGCTGCCTACAATTATATGGGATGAGACTAACAGCTCCAGTGATTATTCTAGACTCTGGTCTCCAAATGCACACTAACTCTGTGTTTTGAATATCCAAGATCAGGAAAAAAGTATTTAGCCAGCATCCACATTTTCTGGCCTTAAGGAAACTAGAAAGATTGCTTCTGTTGAATCAGATAATGTTTAACTGATATTGCTTGCTTACGGGTTTTCAGTTATTCCTGACTTCCTTTTCTTTTTACTCACTTAAAATATATAGATGCTGGTTACTAGTTTTAGGAAAACGAATAATCAGGAAAGAAAGTAAAAACCTGTTGTAACAGCAGTGCAGTACTAGTTCTTTACATGCCCTTGAGTGTTTGATTTGAAGTGTGATTGCTTTTATTTGAAACACATGAACAAAGTCCCATTATGACTGGGATCCTGTAAGAGCTTTCCAAAATACAAAAAGATTTGTGCGTGTGTGTGTTCTGCATGTATATATGGGGGGATACATGAATTCAGGTACTTTATAGCATCTTAACATGTAAATCTATGCAGACTATGCAAAGTTTTGAGCAATCTATTGCTGAAAAAGAATTTTCTGGGTTTTGGCAAATGTCCCTTTCCTTCTACATCAAGATATCTGTCTTACTAGGCACAAATTGTAACTGCTCCTTTTAAAATGCAAGATGCTTACTTCCTCTGCTTGCTTTCTCTGCTTGCTTTGTTCCTTTCTCAACAGTCAAACCAAACCAATCCTATTGTATGCTAAGCACCAAACTGTCATGAATTCCCAGCAGGCAGAGACACTCATTCAATGTCACAAGGATTGAGCTCTGTACAAGTTCATTGGCTTACCACACCATCTCTGACATGACAGAAAAACTGTACCTCCCAAATGTGACAGCAGTGTGATTAATTTTATGCTGGTAAAGGTGCGCCCACAGGGTACCCATAAATACACTAATAGCTTGCATATGTGAGGAATAACATTGGTTTCTTTAATTCCTGTGGGAAAGGGAGGGGAAGATTGTATTTTACACGTGTAGACTATTGCTGTACAATTTCCTTTGGTGCCAGATGCTAATATGTTGTGCTTACAGGATGTCTAAAAGGTAGCATCTGAAAATTTATAAACATTAAGAACATATATTTAGTTGAAAGGTTAGACATAAATACTACAGGTATACTTCTTTTACCTACACTCAAATGATGTGATATCACTGCTTCAGCAAAACCAATTTCTTTAGCTTTTTCAAAGTTTGTATTTATGGTTCCTCTCACCTCTGTTACAGCATGCCATCCTAGGATGATCATATACTCTCTGATCTATGTAGAAGCATTGATCATTTTAGCAAATTCACTCCAAATTCTTCTGCATTTCTACTGCAAGGCTACAACAAACTTCACAGACATGTTTTTAGGAGGATGGCTCTCCTCTTAAAAAATGACTTACAAAATGGAGAGAGACTATGCAAAGAAATGTATGCCACAGAAGTCAGAAAGAAGTTAGTCTTCACAGCTTTAGCCATTTGTTTTTGATGGTATCTTGGTCCAGACCTCTCATAGCCTGAATATTTTCTCTTTAGTGCATGAAGTCTGTAGCAACGTGCCAAAGGTCAGATCCTCAGCTGGGGTAAATCAGTAGTGAGATCCACTAGCTTATCAAAATTATGCCAGTTAATAGTGCTGAAGGTCTGTCTTATTATCATTTGATTGCCATAGAAAATCAAGCACACATTTTGCTCAGCGTAAATATATCAAAATAGTACTAGAGTAGAAGCACTTTTGGGTAAAAGAAAGGATAACATGCAGTACTTCATTTTCTGTGTGAGTGTCTGAAGGCAAATGTTGGCTCTAATCAGACTGATATACAATTTTCCCACTCATTCAGCCTCCTTGGAGCACAGCAGACTTGGGAAGGTCCAAACAAACTTATATGGTAAGATCTAGAACAGATTTATATTAATTCCATGTAAATTCATACAGACTTAATGTGAACTATCTTTTGAAACTAGCTTCACAAGACAGTTTCTTATTTTCCATGATGTAATTTATTTTGGATGAAATAATACTAAACCTGGAAAAAGCTCAGAAAAAGCTCAGAGTAAGGGAGAAAGCCGACTAACAAAACTGTTCAGGGAATTGCTTGAGCTGTTTACAAAATCTGAAACTCAAACCTCCCAGAACACATAGCTCTAGCTAAACCTAGATTTTCTAATATTAACATTCAGTCAGCTCTTTGTACCTTAGACTAGCATACAGAAGAACCATAGAGAGTATATTCAGCATTACAACACTTCAGTTTCCCTTTATGTTTCTCTCTTATTGTAGTTTTTATAACAAGTATATTGGGAAGCTTTCTTTTGGCAAAGCAGCTGATTAAGTGTTCCATTTAATAGCACGATGCAAAGAGTGCTTTCTTCAAACAAGGCCCCTGTTCGTTTTCTGACCAAATGGAATTCTGTCAACTCTTTTGTTTGTACATGTACAACCTGTATTGAATCAAATTGAATAGTGTAATTACACTACACTGAGGTAAGCCGTTTGGTAATTAATATTGTAAAAGCCAGACATCTTACCTGCTCTCTTCTGCCAGCTTTACCATACCCTATTTCCCAGAAACCACTGCAACAGTAATCACATGGTTTAAAATTAAATTTCTTCTGAAACCCATGTCTGCCTCCACAGAAGGTAGACAAGAAAACAAAGACCAAGGTGACTGAGAGCCTGAGATACCTGAATCAACATCCAGATACCATGCATATTTTCATCCTCATATGATGCAGTGTGGGTACAGCTAGCGTCAGAGCATGCAGATCCATTTGAACAGTGAACTTTATGTTGCAGTCACAAAAAATGTGAAATTGTAAAAATACAGAAGGATCTAACTCTAGGTACAGGGTCCATCTATTGGTATTGAAACTGAAAACTGTTAGTTTTATTCCAAACACATAGTTGTCTGCCAGAGCATTGTAACAGAGTTAGCCAGTTATATGGTGGTGCTGGAGATGTTGTTAGAAGCAATGGTCTAAGCAGAAGGACAAATTTTACCCTCAGGAGCTAATAAGCTCTCTGTAGCAGGTAAACTATAGGATAGTTGAACAACTCTTGTCCTGTGCAGCTGAAGATGGCTGTGTCCAAGTGTGCTAACCTAGCGCATCAAACACTACATAATTTGGAAAAGGCAAACAAAGTTATCTGGAAGTGTTGAGCAAATAGCTCCTGAGAAACTTGTGCCTTGACACCAGCTCTGTCATGTTAGGGGCAACTGAGTTTTCTCGTTCACTAGATCTTGACACCAGCTGAATAAAATGAAGTTACTGAGCCAGTAATCCTACAATGAGAGGCGTGAGCATAGAAATCAAAGCGACATCCTGGAAATGCTCAGCCAGGAATGCTGCAGAAGTCTGGGCTCTCATGCAAAACTAGGCAGCTTGAGCAGACAAGGCAGTAATCCCACCCCACCCCCAACACACACTCAGACACATGCATGCATGCACACGCACACACCCCAAAGAGAAAGAAAGAAAGAAAAGACAGAAGTGCTCTGAGAGCATTTCACTAAGCTCATTTTTGTGATGGGAACCGGTATAGCAGTCTGGCCGTTGACACCAAACCAGCACACCAGTGCAAAATC
The DNA here is from genome assembly GCF_000737465.1 of Haliaeetus leucocephalus. Lineage (NCBI taxonomy): Eukaryota > Metazoa > Chordata > Aves > Accipitriformes > Accipitridae > Haliaeetus > Haliaeetus leucocephalus. The sequence goes on from NW_010972616.1 coordinate 1,075,642, forward strand.
AGTTCCCATGCTTATACAACCTGTCCCTTGACATCAAACTACTAAAAAAGAGGGTCTTATGATCCAATAAGTGAAAGGGATTGTGCATCAGCCCAGTTAGGAATTACTTAGCCAAAACTTCGTAAAGAAGAGCCTGTGCATTGGTGTCAAACCAACAAGACAGAGACATTGGCTCAGAAACATTCAAACTTGGACATTGACCTCAGACAAACAAGATGGCGTTTCTGAGCCAAGAATTTAAATGGGGTTTGTGCCTTAGCATTATCACAGTAAGGTAGTTGTATTTACAGAATAACCACACAAAAAGCCTGTACCTTGGCATCAGCCCAGCAATTGAGAACTGCTAAGTCAATGAGCTCAGAGAGGCCTGTTATTTATCCATACAGGAATGCTCAGCAGTAGCTATGTGAAGAAAACGGAGGGATCAAACTCTCCATCCACCCTCTAACACTGGGGACAGCATAACTTTTTTAAAATGCTCCCATATCTTCACTGACCATCGAAATAAAGATTCATGAAGATTCAAGGTAAAAGAATCTCAGGTGGGAGCAGAAGAAGAAGAAGCAGGTGCTTGATTTCAGGTTTACAAAAATTTCAGAGCCTTTTACTAGTAAAGGGAACATGACTATCTGATGGAAAGTTTGTTCAGTCTGGAAATCCTCAAATTCTCGTGTTTCATGGGAAGTTTTCCTTCTCATATTCCCTCTGCTTCCAGTTCCTTCTTCCCTCCTGGATAAGGCAAGAGAACCTATCAGCTCGAATTAGTTAGGGAGAGGATGAATTTGTCAGTTTTCTATATTCATTTACAATAGCTTAGTGAATTACTGACAGAGATGAGGGTGGTGAATGCACAAGTAAATCAGAAATATTTCCCTGTTCCACTCCACCTTCTGCACATGCCTCACAGTAAGCACACACATGCACACATGTACACACACACGTAGATTTTCTTGCCTCTCCTTCATCCTCATACTATGAATCCTGCCCGAACACACAATATGATGAAGTGCAGTACAGCACCTTACACAAAGTAATGTTTACTGACCATTCCTTCTCTGCTTGATTTAACAAACTAGATACCTTGCAATATTCAATTCTTTTCTAACTTCTGTGTAAACTGTACATTTACTGAATGAACTTTTACACAGAGGTTTACTAGTTTTGGAATCCAAGAAAATAGGTAGCATGGCTAAGCTCTGAGTGGCAGAAGTGAAGATGAGTTTGCCTATAAAGTTAAAAAGTTATATAACTAGTACACAGGTGCTGTTATCCCTTAACTTCTACCATGTCAACTTCAAAACAGGGCATGATGTATTCTCATTTTGAGAACATGAACTTCTGTGTAACTAAAGCTATATTTCAAAGGGTTTTTAATATAATATTTTGTTTTATTTCAACAATACTAACTTAGTGTAAACACAACAAGGAAAAAACCAAAGTTTGAGAATCATTAGTGTAACTGAGAATATAACTTTAAAAGTGAGTTGGTGCTCTTCATTCTAATGGTGCTACCTCTCTCAGTGTCTGGTTTTAAAAAACAGGCTGAGTAGGAATAATTGGTACCTGATATATTTTGATCACCTCAAGATTGCACTTTCTTTGCCTCCAACTTGTAGCAGAAGGAAGTAATACTGAGTAGCTACACATCCTAGAGTAATAAGTCCATGTCTAAGAAAACATGTAGTGTCTTAAATAGAACATGTATCTTTATACTCCAGACCCACCAGCAGGGAGATGTCTTCTGACTTAACTCATACCACACCAGGTATCACCTAGTCAAGGTTGCTGGGAACTGCAGTTCAACACATGCCTCTGAGGGAAATACAGTAGAAGCCTTTAGAGGGTTTACTGCAAAAATGCTTTTTTGTAGGCACTGAAAAGCCGACATACTGCAGAAAAATATTTACTTTTTTATCTTGCAGAAGGAATCTGAAGGACAGGAACTTGGTGAATGCCTTCTTCAGCCAAAGTAACTCACAGTAATTACACACTCATCTCCTGCCTAACATTTAGTCATCCCAAATTTGTGCAGTGTCCCTCCAGCACATCTAAGAAAAATGATGTCTAAGAATAACCGTATGGTATATTTACCATGCTGATAATGAATTCCAGTGTCTCCTGTCAAAACTTAGAAGAGCATGGAACTACAGCATGGAGGTGGCAGCAGTACTGAAATGCCAATGCAACTACTTTTTTCAAGCAAAGGCACATCCAACATCATTATCTGAATCTGTAAGATTAGTGATAATTTCTTCAATCTGATATTGCAGTCCTTCATTCTGGGTTCATTCTCATTAGTCCCAGCACTGCAATCAGATTGATTCAGATCCACCATGTCCATATGAGGTGGGGCTTCATATAGGTATCAGTCCTCTGCTGGACTAGGAAGCAGGCCAGTTGCCTCATTAAGAATTGGGCACTATATTAGTGCTCTGGTATTTTATGCAAGTACACCTATTTGTAACTCAGAAAATGCAAGTGCCTTTATTTCAGCACAGGAGTATGCACATTTGTGGGAGAGAAAGATGTGGGAGGACTAAGAGAAAATGTTAAGATCAAAGGTTAGTGAAGTGACAAACATTTCCAAATCATTAAGAAAAAAGCCCTGCTACTCTTTTCTTAGGACTCCTGTCTCATGCCATGTGTTGCTAGTTAGCAGCTCTGAATGTGGCAAGTGTGAGAAAAAGCAAAATGTCAGCCAAGTTCTGCATAGTGGTAAAGTCAAAACAAGAGCCAAAATGGCATTCTTAGAAGCTAGGAACCTTTTTTTGTTTGTTTGCTTGTTTTAAATGTAATTAATAGTTTTCTGCTTACTGCAAGAACTGCAGTCAGTGATTAAAGAAGTTATGTTTCTTTAAAAGGACTGACAACCCTAGATCCATTTTCATTACAATCATTTGTTAGCAATTCATCTTTGCTTCTGAAGTGTCCTGAGGTAATTCAGTAAAGAAGCTGTTATGCATACAAATGGTATTATGTCTCTCTCTCTTTTATTACACTAAAAATGGAGCAAAGTCTATAAGGGCTAATCTTCTGGCTCTTACTCAGGCAAAATTGCTCTTGCCACCCACAAGAGACTTATTTTCTGGGTATGGCTTATGCAACACCTATTAATTTCATTACGGCAACTAGGAGTCTGATCTTGGGTTTAGAGGATTGAATTACTTAATTCTGTTAAAACTTTAACACAGGAAACATCAAGTTCTTTACACAATACAAGATCAAACTCTCCAAATGAGCTTAAAGGCCTCTAAAAATTGCACCTGCTGTTTTCTGCAATATTTAAAACATGGTATAGTACGCATGAAATACACTAGGAAAATCTTAGGTGGCAAAAAAGTTGTGTCTAAGTTGCAAACAATCCTGGACCTTGACAAGCATGGGGTATAAAATTACAAACACACAGAATAAATGCAGAAGTGTACTATGCTTTACAAATACAGGTCACCATAAAAGTTACTAAAAACACCATTTCAAAACACCACTTGAAATTGCCATCCAAACAAACAGAAATAAAAACAAATTAAAAAATTTCCCTATCATACTTATTAAAAAATCAGCTTCAATAATCCCATTCAATCAATGAAATTATGCTTTTGCCTAACATAACATGATACTGTTCTTGCCTAATAGGAACCACAGAACAAGATGTGCTCTGTTACACTGTAAGGTCCTTCCTCCTGGGATTGGTTCAAATACTCCTTCCCAATCATTGCTACCAAGATGATGTCAGACACTGATTTTTTTTAAGAGATCCTATGTTATCCATGCCAAAACAAAAAAGTAAGTTAAAAAAAAAGCAGAAGAGCAAGAGTAACTCATACAAGGAGAAAAAGAGATTTAAAAACAACCCAGGTTTATTAATTCTGTTTTGGTTTATTGAAACTATTTTTGTGCTTCATCTGTTAAAAATATATCATAAAATTGAACTTGATATGAGGACATTAATTTGTTCTAATTTCCATTTTAAACTGATCCTCTTAATCTTAACTCCATAATAGATACATACAGTACAAGAATGTTTGGACTCAAAACATTTTCATAAATATGAAACAAAACTGTTCTCACTGAAACTTTGATTTGGAAGTGCCATAAATTACTCTTTTTTTTCCACAGGATATATTGACCAATGAAGATTACTGGTCCTTTGACATAAAAGAAGGTTCATTTGCTCTGGGACTTCATGTTGTATCATTCAAGTCAGTGAAATAGTTGTCATTGATTACAGTACTGTAAAGGCTCCACGTGCTCTAGATTGTCTCTTATTTTTATACATACTCTGATTCATTTTTTTCCTGTGTGAGTGGAAACAAAGATTCAGGCTTGCATTCATAAGTGAGCCTTCTCCTCCTGCAAAAAAAACCCACAGAAACACCTGCCTAATATGTTTGTGTTCACTTAAAAAAAAAAAAACATAACCACAAGTAGAAACAGTTGAATTTGTTTTAGTCAAGGGACAGCGGAGCTATCAGTGCCCAGGGTTAAGTAAAGATAGAATAATTCAGATCTGGTGTGAATTCTGTGTGCAGATCCCATTCCACCTTTACCCCCACGCTGGAATTTAGATTCCCAAAATGATACTAATTTTGAAAAGAATTGGAGGGGAGGGTAATGAAGAGAGTGTGTGTTCCATGCAGTGTGTAGCAATGGGTTTGGCAAATGGCAATGTTAATACCTCATAGTTCAGGGTGATTTTTTTCTCTATTCAGCCTTTAAGCATTCTCATACCTCTAAACCACTGGCCCTTCTTTACATCCATGATAACCCAGAAAACATTCCCATAGCCACAACAGATCGTCTGGCTTTTAAAGGTAACACTGATCAGCTCTTGAGTGTTGGCAGCAAACAGAGCTGCGGAATGCGACTTTTTAATAACCCCCCTCACTCCTGTGGTGAAGAACTAATTCTTCAACACCTGCCAACGGTGAAGAAAGCTGGGAGCTCGCTGTCAGCAATTACCCACATCAGGATTTAAAGAAAAGAAAGGGGTGGAGAAAGGAGGTGCACATGCTACCAAAAAAATAGTAAAATAAGCAACACTTCATTAGCATATATAACATAAAACTAATAGCTGAGGGGAGAGATCCTATAATGACAGCATCATTCGAATTTGCAAAGGCATCATAGAGTTCTCAGAAAGCTGAGAGGTCAGCTCCAAAAAGAACAAATAGGTAAAAATCAGCCAGAAAGCTTATTCCTGTATTGGTTTGAAAGGCGAAAATGCTTCAGAGAACAGGACACTATATGGATGACATTTGACATTCCCATTTGTCAGTGAGGTGAAACCTTTGCTCTGTTTCAGTCACTACCAAATTTATAGAAGTAGAGTGAAAAATCATTTCTCTTCTGTCCCCTTATTTTTGCTACAAAACTTCACCTGTTGTACCCCTGCCACAAAGTCCCATTAAATCACCTTCCAGAGTCTTCGCTAGGAAGTTAGCCTACCAAGCTGGAGGTAATCAGACCACAACCACAGGCATAAGGTACAACATTCTACAGATTAATCACAACTCCTGTAAAAATCTGATCAGGCAACTTCTATTAATCCTGAAGGATGGCAAAGCAGGACTGTCAATGCATTAAAAATTGCTTAAAATAGAAAGGAAATCTTTACACAGCTTCAAACAGTGTGCAAAACATTGTCTTTGACTACATACACACAGGCCTTTGGGAAGAAACAATTTGTAATTCTCACTACTCTCCTGTGCTGCATACTTCTTATAATTGATTTGATGTTATATCCTTGGTTTCACTTGATTTTCCTTCTTTTATGGAGTAAAGGACAAAAGAGTAGAAACCTAGAAACCTGGAACTCATCTCTCAAGCAAACCTACACTGAAAAGCAGCAGCTGAATAATAAATACTGTAAGAAGTGTAATTTCTGCTGTGCAACCCCTGGTACAACACAACTGTAGTGAGGTTGCACATGTTTTGACTAAAATAAACCTATGTTATATTTCTGGTTTGGGGAATTGGTTGAGCAGTAAATTCTCCTCTGATGTTTTCCCTACACTTATTTCAGCCCAAACTCACATGAAAAATAGAACACTTTAGACCCTTGGAATTTCCTGTACAAAATGAAATGGAAAGGTAATATTCTGAAACACATGATCCATGTATAAGCTCAGGCGTTGTAGTCCTCAGAAATCTTTGCATGTGAAGCCATCAGCAACCACTCAGCAAAAAGGAAAATGTGCATTGCACCTTGAGCTGATAGTAGAGTATCAGGATGGAACTAGACATAGGTATCACACTCCTTAACCATCAGCAACAGTGAAGTGCTTGGTAAGGAGAGATATCCCCTCATCTGCCCTCCAAAACTTCCCCTACTCTTTTCATTGCCTCTTCCCTCATATCCTCCCAGAATCCCCAGGCTCTGTTCCCTTGATCCCCTAGGCACACCACAAGTCTGATATACTGCTTTCAAACAAATAGAAAGTATGATACTTCCTACAGCTGGCTCAGTTCTAATAATCCACTTCAGAAAACAGTGACAATGAGATAGCTTTCCTGAGATCAAGTCACAGCTGTGTGATATCTTGAGCAAGTGTATAGGTTGATATATTTCCTACCCTAAAAACCTGTTTTGACAGTTCTGCTACTGTCAAAAATTACAAAAACTAAACCATTCTTTTCTTTTCTACAAAGCACAGCTTTTTTTCAAACTCAGGATAAAACTGAGACTACTCCACTAGCCACTCAGGAGAAAGTTACTTTTGGAAGAGAATGTTTTAACCTACAAATGGTAATACTTTTAAGGATAATATACTAATTTTTTAATGCAAATAGGGTATTTGGTCTGTAACAGAGATTGGACTTGTGGTATTTCAGTAGACCTTGGAGCAGTTTCTGAAGCTCAGTCTGTTCAGACTGAGGTTTCTGTTGATTAACCAGGACATTAGGAGAGAATCTTCACTGAGACAAATTTGATGCAAAATATAAGTGAAGTTTTAAAGAAATGGATGGTTTTTCCTATTACAAATCTTTACAGGGAAATCACTGCATATTTAGTTAGGAGTGATTTCTGTGTCTGCAGATCAGGCTGAAAGCTAATGAACATTCAGTCTTCCTAACTAGCCCAACAAAAACAAAGAGTTTCAACTTTCAGAACCAGGTACACTTAATATGCTGTCATCCAATTGCCTAGAAATCATCTCCATGTCTATTTCAAAAAGCAGTGGTGCTTTCACGGCTGTTTTGAAACAGAAGCGGGATTGTAGCTAAAAAACCAACTCCGCTTAAAAATGTCAGGAGCAATTTTGGCTTTAAATAGTGAAGTGTGTTTTGTCAGGTCCTCATGGAAAAAAACCACCAAAAATACTCAGGTAAACTTCCTTTCAAGTGCAGGAGTAATTTGATTGCTGTTCTCAGTCTTTAGGTTTTATTCATGTATTCTAACGTTAACCAGTCCATGAACATTTACCTGAAGCTGAGCATGTACATTATTTTTGTCCTGGCAAATTCAGTCTTGATGCTAAGCAAATCTGTTTCCACAAATGTATCTCAAACACAAAAGGATGTTTTCTTCACCTGTGATAAGCAAATTTTCATCACAAATTAGCATGGAATTCTGTAATCTTGATTCTGACATATAGTAAAGAATAATACATTTCAGATTGTGGATCTTGACCATGATGTATAAAAACTTATATGTACTCTGTTCTTATTTATTGTTTTGTATCCAAGCACAGTTTTAATTTGCAGATTTGTTGAAACACATCAAGAATGCTTTAACAAGTGTATCTGAATGAACAAAAATACAAAACAAAGCTAAGATCACATGAACAACTAAAATACCCATTTCTGTTACAAAATAAATTGTCTAGTAGCTCTAGTTTGCGTTTAACGTTTCATGTAATAAGTTGTTTGCAGCGTGATGTAAATTACAGATGCATGCCACCCTTTTTAAAACACCAGCTTCAGGAAACAGACATTTTTAAGCTATATTTTTCTAATGATGTTATGTATGATAGGTGCACTGGAGCTCTACAAGAAGCAGCATAATCCAACAGAGACTGCTTCACCATGAAGGAAGAGCATGTATGTGTGAGAGATTATACAAACCATCAGCTTGTAAATGAACTTTATCTGAAAACTGAAAAAACTGAGTACAGAGTGATGGGAATGTTGTTATTTAAAAAATTTAAAAAAGAAAAAAAGAAAAAACCCAACCCCCCACACCTTCCAGAATGTCGATTTTCCATCTTTTTAGGAAAATTTTTAAACAAAACTACCCAATCCTTCTATTTCCTTAGCTTTAGTAGTATTAAAAATAAAAATCATAGTTTGTCACAATAGACATGAATTTCTGAAAATTACATGCTCAGCTACAGATCCAATCTTGTCTGACTTTGTTCACAAGCTGTTTCAGCCTGTCTTTCACCACAGAATCAGGTATCTCAGAGCATAAATAAGCATTGCAGAAAAAGCCAGAGAAAGCTGAATTTAGCATGTACCAAAATGATGCAACACAGAAAGGAAAAGTTCTGAGTAGCACCAACTCACCCTTTTCCTAGATTTGTCCAGCCATGGTGGAGATACTGTGCAAACCAGAAACTATTAAAAGGGTAGGAAGTATCCAGATAAGCCGTAAAATAACCCATAACAGATGATGCAAGAAGGAAGACAGTGTGTGGTCTTACACTCCTAAGTAGCAAACATTAGTAACGAAATTTCTTCCATGAGCTGTGAAACAGGCAAATAGATAATCTGTTTTGAAACTTGGAGACAGGTAGAGAATGACAGGCCATTATACCTGAACTGTTTTCAGTTGATATATGTTAGGTAAAAAAATCAAGTTGTTATGATGAGTTTAAAGACAAGCTAAGCCACCTTACGGGAAAGAGAGGACTCAATAGAGGAGTCTAACACCAATCTGAGTTTTGGCAGATGTCATGCATAGTGTGGCTTCAAATGTGCTTTGGGTTTGTGTGGTAGGATTTTGGTAGTGGGGGAGGGGGCTGCAGGGGTGGCTCCTGTGAGAAGCTGCTAGAAGAAGAGTGAGGAGTTCTCTCCCTCGGGAGGAAGGAGCAACAGAGACAATGTGTGATGAACTGACCCCAAGCCCCATTCCCTGTCCCCCTGCGCTGCTGGTGGGAAGGAGTTAGAGAGAACTGGGAGTGGAGTTGAGCTGGGAAGGATGGAGGGGTTCGGGAGAAGGTGTTTTAAGATGTGGTTTTACTTCTCATTATCCTTGTTTTGAATTGATTTGTAGTAAATGAAAATGATTTTGTTTTTTCCTCAAGTTGAGTCTGGGTTTTGCCCATGACCATAAGTCATGAGTGATCCCTCCCTGTCCTTGTCTTGACACATGAGCTTTTCTTTATATTTTCTCCTCATCCCACTGGGGATGGGGGATGGGCATTGAGTGGCTTTGTGGTGCTTTCTTACTGGCTGGGTTTAAACCACAACATGCTAGGAGATATGTGATCGTGTCTTTTTTTGTGTGAAGAGCCAAAAAGCAGTTCTGGACAACTGCTATGTTTCACTTGCTCTGGGTTCTCCTGTCTTCACTGCATATCAAAGACTTGCCCAGTACAAAGACTGGGCAATACGGGGACATAAATGACAGCAACATGGCTGAAGTCTAGGATGATGTGATTACAGTGTGTGATGGAATCTGCAAAACCTCATATCCTACAGTGTTTTCGCATACCTGTTATTTGTGAAAAGATTTCAAACTAGATAGATTGTCAGCCACCGAAGAAAATCAATCAATTTTTTTACATCAACAGCATGTGATCATCTTTCTCTGGACAGAAACATCCCTATTTTAGCTATCAGGACTAGTGGGCAGCAATGCAGTTTGCATCCACTCAGAAAACAAGTTCTGTAAGTAGCAGAGCAGATTATTAGCAAGTAAATTTGGGGGAGAATATTTTCTAGTACTTCATTATTTAAAAGTTAAGTTCTCTGATACTGCTACATGTGATAAACTCTTCCCCAGTAGCCCACAGCCTTTTCATGCTCATATCATGGCTCTTTTCAGTAGAGAGGAAAGAGGTGGACAGCATGGCATTCTCCTGGAGAAACTCCTGTCCTTGCATCTGGCAATCTCCTTTCACTCTTGTCCTGCAATACATGAACTTGTTGATGGCCCAAACACATTGCAATGCTTACTGCACTGAACACATAGCTGGGTTCAGGACTTGACATATACCAAGAGGTGTATTTTTCCACCAGCTGGCCAAAACATGGGGAAGGGAAGTAAAAATCTCCAGTGGTAATGAGGTACAAGTCAGCCAAAAGCTGTTACAAACTCCCAGTAAATTAAGTTTGATGGCAGGTTTGTACCAAACTGGGTGTTCCTTAGGATAGCTTTGGAATGGGAAAGTTGTAAGCTTTTGAAGAGTATTTTCTTGCTTCTGGTCTCATGCACAGTGAATGAATTAACTGCTGTTCTGTTTTGTTATGATTTTATAATTTGTGAGTAGTACTGTAAATTGACTGCTGGGAATAACAGTAAATAATGAAGCAAATTACAGTAGTCAGAATGAATTCATTCTGTTTTCAAGAAGAGATTGCATACAGAAGAAGTGCAGTTAAACTTGGTCTTTTAATCCTCCCCTCGATCTGTAATGTTTCTCTGTTCACTTTGAAACTGATGTGTCTTTGGACCAAAGGTGCTCCTGCTTTAGAAAACAACATCTAAAACATTTAATTTAAATTCTGGAGCCAAGATTAAGTCTGGCTAAATTTAAAGGGGAGAAAACAAAGTGCTAGAAAATTATTTTCTTCATTCCTAAAATGCATCAGTTTCAAAGCAAGTGGGAAAACATCATGGCTTAAATTGGGCCTGGTCATGGATCAAAGAATCAACAGTACTCACCCCCAAAATGCAAACATCTCTTAAAATATGCTTAAGTCAACAACAAACCATACTACATAAACAAGGAGCTTATTTTTATACATTAATATGTTTTTATTAAGGTAAGAGCCAAGTGTATCAGTCAAATCAAAACCTGCCTGAATAAAAAAAAAATAAAAAATTATTGCTTTTAGTATACAAACAGCATACTAAAGCAGAAACCCTGCATTTTTTACTGTGCTGGCTATACCATGAAAGCATGAGATAAGATGGCAAAGTAATGCCAAATCACAGCTCCATGAAATATACAAGAATCAAAGGGCCAGTGTTATTACGGAAGGCAGCACAGGGTACTAGTTGTAGTTCCCAAAGAGGAAATAATGAGGTCCACCATGCTGATTACAATACAGTTTCTCAACACAATATATTATGGGTACTCATGAAGTCCTCTCCCTTTTTACCAATGTTTCACATAGGATAAAGCCAGATAAAGGGCATTTAAAAGCTCTGGATTTGGCCAGGAAAGATTACTCCTGGTTTAAACATCAGGAATAGCCTAAAGGTTTTTCATTATCTTCTACACAGGGAGTGTGCCACATAAATTGGAGGAGGTCATCCTGGGAGAGAGACTGCAGAACACGCATAGCTGTTTCATCACTCCACACATGATCCAGAATCAGGAGGCACAAAATCATTAAACTCATCCTTACCTTCCCTGACAGTGGGTCATAAGTCCCATGTTTCAGCAGTTCAAAAGAGACTTTCCTCTCCCTTCGACAGAAGGGCACCAGCTGAAATGCTAGTGGCTACACAAATAACCGATACCAAAATTATATGGGGGAACTGAGCAGCTGTAGTACTTCAACACCAAATCTTGCATCTTTCCTTACTCTCTTATCCTATGCTATAAGCTTGAGCAATGAAGATAAATAAAACATAAATGTCAGTGTAAAAAATAAAACAGAACCTAAGGATCTGGCTTATTATTTTTAAAGTCTAATTGGGTATGGGAACCTGGTCAAGGATTTTGAGAGTTTTGCCTTGTTATTCAGTAGAAGGCAAGACTGAACAAAAAAGTTATGCATGGCATAGTAGCAACTGCACACAAAATTAGGAGAAGAAAAAAAAAGAAATCAGAAAAAAAAATCTGAAATGGGAATTTCTTTTAATAGGATGCTGGTGTGTGGTGTTGCATCCTGAAAACTGAACACTTGGCCAAACGATGTCATTATAGCTCAGCCAATGGAACAACAAGCAGAAAATAAACTACTCACAAAATGTTTTCTGACTTTCATCTTGCTGATCATTGCACAACGTTCTGTTACCCTGTGGTTATTTGAACTCCCTGGCTTTAACAAACCTGAAGTAAAGGATAATTTGGTAAATTTCATCTATCTCTTTGTACGTCTTGAGCTAACCAAAGTTGGTTTGGGTTTTTTTTTTTTTTTGGACAGCTCAGGTTTCCTGCTCATGCATAGCCTGTCAATTCTCATCTACCTTTTAATGTTCTTCCTGTGTTTAAAAATAGATACTTCATCTCATTGCAGACCACATTCCTCAGAGATTTTACCAGAAGCCTTGTCTAACAGACCTGCTGTGCAAGGCATTTGCAAAGTTGTGTTGATTTCCTTCATAAAGGGCATGGCATGTTTAATGATGTTCAATAGTTAAGTTTAGAATTACAAGCACATCCTCTAGATATAATAAAGAATTTTAAACTCTCATAGTAATAAAAGTCTCTAAAGTGATTGAATGGGCAGATCTAAAGCATTTGCTTGATGAATATTAAATGAACATAGTTCAGCTTTCTGCCTTACTTCGCCATCTTGTATTAAATAATTACCACTGTGATTTAAAATAAAACCCAAACAGTAACCACAAAATTAGACATAATTGTTTGCAGTGATCTTCAGTATTAGTTACATGAAAACAAATGACAGGGGCTTAGTCTGCCTCTCTCTTATGCCTGGTGCTGCCAAATAGTTCTGACTGGAACATCCAGTTTTGGCTTAGAGTAGAAACATGGTAGAGCCATATTTGGTCTGCAGTTATTGGCTTTTACTGCAGATAACTGGTCAGATTCACTGTTGGAATACATTTCTTCTTCTATTGGGAAATTTTTATTTGTAATGACAATGGCAAATTAACATTAATCATATACAAAGAATATCACTGCCACTTTTTTATGGATGTGCAGACATCAGTCACAGTCTGGAAAGCAGTGTCAATGCTTCATGACAATGGAGCTGGCAGAAGCAGGATGCTGTCAAACCCTTGTACTAACCTGATGGTTCCCAACCCACCAACAATAATTTTGTAGCTGCTTTACAAGTCACTGGAGTGCTAGGAGACAGGAGCCCTACCCTCCGGAGTCCTCCTCCCTTCTGCCACAGCTTCCATTGATTCTTCAGCTATACTCGAGGTAACCTTGCATTGTTTATTTGCTCTTGTTGCACCATAAGCTGGTGCACAATGCCTCTTGCCTTTTGTTGGCTTGATGACTGAAGCCTCTGCAGCCTGTCTTCTTGTAGATCAGGCACTTTATGGACTGTCCTGTTCCAACAACTATTTTTTCAAATTTCCTCCAAATGGATTCTTATGGTTGCTCAACTTTTACAGCTGACATGACAACAAGCTTTAGGGAGCTTGAGTGGAGCAATGAAATGAGTTCACTTGTGTTTCTCGAACTACAAAAAGGCAATGCAGAACTGACTACAGCACAGATGTGGTACATACATCTTTACAGGACTCAAGAATATTTACATGATAAATCCCTCATCTACTGATACTTGTAAGCCTATCACAAGCTATTGCAAGGTCTTCCACTACCTGTCAGGAGTTGAACTTAGTGGTATAGCAACATCAAATCTGCTATTTAAGATTTGAGCTGTGTTACATCTAGGAGCCTCTGGTTGTACCCTGGCCTTGATTCATCCCCTTGCTAGGCCTGGGATGTGGATGGACCCTGTTATCAGCACCCAGCTGCCCACTGCGGTCAGACCCTGCAGGACTGTGCCTGTCAGTGAAGCATGGCCTGTGCTGGAGTCGCCATCACCTCCCAGGTCAGATTCCCTCATGGGAGCACCACTTGCTGCTTTCTGACAGTGGCTATTTGTATTTATGTCTTATCACAGCACACTTTTTTTGTTAATTACACACCATGGAAAAGAAGTATTTATTAGAGCCTTGAAACACATTTATAACTGATAGAGTTTTATGTGAAAGTCTAATAAGAAATAGTAAATTACCTAATCTACTTTCTTTAGCATATTTTTATGGCAGCCACTTTACAGCCTTTTCCAACTTCCTCTATAGTTTTTCTGCTACAACATTAAACAGTTCAAATTTCTTTGGTCTCCTTATGTAAGTCTTGCTACTCCTCTGTGATTTGTCATCATGTGTTTCTGATGCTCTTGTATTTATCTGCTTTCAGACCTCCTAATCCTGTTGGGCAGAGCAGTGCACTTTCTAAATACTAAGCAGACCTAACATGTTCAGGAGAGAAGAGTGCACTGGACTGCATACACAGAAGGTAGACAAGTACAGGTCATGTGAGAGACAGCACAGAGCAAAACCAAAGAAATTACACAAGCATGCCATATCAAAAAGCCTATTTGGGGCAGAAAAACATCAACTTCTGAGACATCTTAATGTTTTGTGACACAGGAATTCCTAGTTCTTCTGATGACCACATCTATTAGGCCACTACAACAATATACATTTCTTTAAGTAACAGAGAAGCAGCCAATAATGTAAAGCTGCAGAAAAGAAAGACGCAGGATACAAAGAGAAACCTATTACAGTGATCCGGCCTGTTGTTTCATGACATGAAGACAGTTTTTATTGGTGCAGTGAAAGATACCATGGGGAGCCTGCAGAAGAATTTTGTCAGCCAGGATGTTTGGGTTGACAGCATGGTCAGCCCAGGGCACCTTAAAGATGCATTTTGTCTTTCTCAGTACAAATCCTTCTCATCCTTAGAAATGTTGCAATAAAAACCAAAGCAGAAACAAGAGGAATGAGGCAGTCTGGCTCCCAAAGTATGCAGAATGTTTTAGTGCTTTTATAAGTCAATAAATGTACTCACAGTTAATGATATATTTAAACATATTTTCCTCATATCTACATGTATCATAAATTATAAAGAGTATCTTGTTGATATTTATATTCATGTTTTGCATATATACATGAGACTGGTACTTCTTGAAACATACAGTAGCTTGAAGATCTGATTGCAGGTTTACCATCCTCTTTTCTTTGTTGGCATAACCGTAAATGTGTAAACAAGCTATAGTTTTCCAAGCATGCTGCTACCTGCAGTCCTGCAGGTAACCAGAGAAGAGTACCCTGGATTTCAAGGAGTAACAATGTAAAGATAGAACAAAATACAATGAATCTGCGTGGAATAACAATCCAGCTAAAAAGGCATAGAAAATTAATTAGCAAGAACCAGGCTACATATAAGCCTCAAATTTGTGGCCTTATCTTCTCTAAAAGGATTATTTGAAATTCAGTGGGCTTATTTCACTCAGGAACTTAGCCTATTGTCTTATCTCTTAAAGCTTATTAAATTTATACAGCATTGAAGGACCTCAGAGGACAAACTTCACAAGACACTCTCTATTCATAAAATAAGAACTTAATGTTCAAAGAAGTAAAGTTGAAATTCTGTTTCAGCTGAGTACACCCAGCTTCCTGAGATAATACCACATTTACGTTGTAGACAGAATTATGTACTTGTATCTTTCCAAAGCCTTATATTTCCCCGAGTCCTGGTCTTCCCAGGTAATGCCAACTAATGCCAACTTTAACTTCACTTTATTGTGGCTGCTACATGGGTAGTTTTAAACATTAAGGCTAAGACCCTAATGGATTTTCATTGACTTTTAGACACCTAATTGGCCTTTACTCCTCTGAAAACTCCAATCTAGAAATGTCAAAGATTTTCAGGACAATGTGTATATATATGCATACATCTTAAACATAAGCTCTTAGGACTACATCTGAGCATTACAGCCAGCCATCAAAGCCAAGAAAATGTGCCTGCTGTGAGGAACCTACTCTGGTTCTTGAATATCAGCACAGACTTTCTGCCCACAGTCCAGCATGAGGGTTGGTATTTGCTCAGTGAGGATATGACAGCAGTGCCTGTATTCATGATATGCCCTTGAGCAAGGAGTAATGCTCCCATTAGGTATAGGAAGTAATTCAGTCTCTTCTGTAGCTCAATATAAAGGGCCTCTAAGCAGGAGCTGGCAATTGTACCAAATTACATATAATTGTTCATGATGAATCTGAGTGTAGGCTAGAGTTTGCTAGGAACTCAGCTGAGACCACCATACTTATTTAAGTTTGGTTTGGCTTGTGTCCAGTACTTTACTCACTAAACTACAAACTGGAGATTTTAGGGTTTTTTTGTTGTTGTTTGGGTTTTTTTGTTGTTGTTTGGGTTTTTTTTTTCACTCTCAGCATATCTGAATCCCAAACCAGAACCTTCCACACAATGAATGGAATCAGTTTTATGCTTCTTGCTTTGTCCCTCCCATTTGGGGCACTCAGTGGGATAAGGCTTTGTGATATGCTGTGAAATCACACCATCATCTGTCTGGGTAACATGAATTGCTACATTCCTCTAAAATTGTTTTGAAGAAGAAAGAAAAACAAAATAACTTATTACTTATTTCAAAAATAATTTCAGACCTGTGTTTCTTTTCCCCTTTATCTTCATGCCACAGTAGCAAACTAAGTAATTGATAAATTTTTGTTTAGGAAAGAAACCTGGGGGAAAAAAAACCTTTATTTTTATTCTCTTTTTACTTTTTCTTCATTTATACTGAAAAATACATCATAGAAAATAGAACTACAGGATGATTCAACTAGGTTGTTGCAAGGCTTCAGACTGAAGGTTGTTCAAATGTAAAATATTATTTTCCAGTACCCATTTGGCCTCCTTATGGTATGTTTCTCTTTGTCTGCTTGTTTTGTAGGGTAACTGCCCAAGTCTGCAAGGTTAGCCACTGTCCTTAATTCTTTGATACCACTGTCACATTCACATTCTGGAGCACCAGCAGTCTCCTTAATTTTCTCTGAAGTTATTAGGTACAACAACAGCCAGATTAGCTCGGGTGCAAAGCTCTTTCTGAGATCATGAAATAGGAATGACTGAGTATCACAAAACCAGTGAGGCTGTGAAAAGGGCAGCAAGGAGTACGAGGGCAGGTGAGGAAATGTTAGTCAGATATTTAATAGAAATATCAATCTGTTAAAAAAGGACTAACACATCCTCTACTCTGAGGGACTGATTGGTGGTGAGGAGGTAAGAGAAGGGTTACCACTGGTGCAGCCATGTAAAACATCTAGATTAACACATAGAATTTCCTCAGACCTCCTGGGACTTAGTATAGCTTCTGAAAGCCTTTACACTGCTTTGTCATGGACTCAAGTTTCAGTGCCAGAGTCTGATGCTTGTCATGATCTGATGGCAAAGCCAAGTGTCCCAGTTTCAGCCAGGATAGAGTTAATTGTCTTCCTAGTAGCTGGTACAGTGCTATGTTTTTGAGTTAGGTATGAGAAGAATGTTGATAACACACTGATGTTTTCAATTGTTAGTAAGTAATGTTTAGACTAAAGTCAAGGATTTTTCAGCTTCTCATGCCCAGCCAACAAGAAGGCTGGAGGGGCACAAGAAGTTCGCACAGGACACAGCCAGGACAGCTGACCCAAAATGGCCAATGGGGTATTCCATACCATGGGACGTCACATCTAGCATATATACTGGGGGGGGCGGGGGCAGGGGAATTGCCGCTCGGGGACTAACTCGGCATCAATCAGCGGGTGGTGAGCAATTGCATTGTGCATCACTTGTATATTCCAATCCTTTTATTATTACTATTGTCATTGTATTAGTGTTATCATTATCATTATTAGTTTCTTCTTTTCTGTTCTATCAAACTGTTCTTATCTCAGCCCACGAGTTTTACTTCTTTTCCTGATTTTCTCCCCCATCCCACTGGGGTGGGGGGAAGGGAAGTGAGTGAGCGTCTGGCTGAGGTTAAACCACAACACCAGCTAAAAAGGATCCCTCTCTGCCCTGGCACCAGCTGTTTCCTTCTCCCTCCTTTTGGCCCAGTAAATAATGCAGGCTATGCCACTTCAGACGGCACAAGAATGGGAAAAAGCAGCCTAGATCCACCAGGACTGAGACATGACCTCAGCTGACCCGAGCCTCTGTGGAAGGCAGGCAAAAACCTTGTACTGCGCTGAGCGCCTGTACCTCAGTTCTGGGAGAAAAGTAGCAGTGCTTTTTAAATCTTACTGAGAGAGAGGCTGGGCAGCACTCTAGCCGCTTTTTGCACAAGTCCCATGCCTTTCTTCACTCTGCAAGGGCACAAAGCCCCCAGTCATATATTCTCTCAGTATAATGCTTCAACCAAACTCTAAAACTGGATCCTTAAACTGCATAAACTCTGGAGCATGTAACTTCCTCTGTGACCATTTCAGTGCTAGGAATAGCAGTGATACTAAATCAGAAGCAACTCTGTTAAGCTTTCTCCTAACATATTTTTTCCCCAGAAAAATTCTAAAAATGAAAACTGGAACTTCCAATATTGCCAGTATCCATATTCTAATTCTTATTTTTAAACAAAACAAAAAGATGAGTGATACTTCTCAATGCAGAAAAGTCTAAATCTAAACACTAAGTTTACTTTGCAGAGAATAGTACACAAGTGTCTGATCCTGACCTGCACCCACACCCTGAGCCACACAGAGAACTGATGCTGACAGCAGTGAACTGATGACCTGGAAACAGCATGCAAATGAATCGGGAGCTGGCTGGGAAAACAAATCAAAACCAAACCAAACCAAACCAAACCAACCAAAGAAAAGAACCCAAGGAAGAGAGATTATGGTTTAAAAAACAAACCAGAAGGTTTTGACAAACTAAAGATTCCCAAGTTCTTCTTGTAAGTTAAATAAAAGAAGACACAAAGCAGAATACAATATGGAAAAGGAGAAAAAAGTCCTTTCAGAAACCATATGTAACTCCAGTGTAAACTGCTAAAACCTTGAATCATATATGTTACGTTTGTGGTATTTACTTGGGAGTTTCTCCGGTATCTGTTAGAAGGTTGATTCAAAATATCCATTTATATGAACTTCTAGGCTTCGTCCCTCAAGCTGATTCAGCAGCATAAGCAATTAAAAATTTTAAGTACAGTCAATTAAAAACTGCAAAGACAGAAAAGAAAATACAGGAACCTTTTAGACAGGAAAATACAGAATCACACTGATGGCAGCAAACAGGCTGGGAAGGCTGTTCACTTTCCTCTCCCCCTGTTCATTCCCCCATCCCCTTGCTAATCCTTAAGGAAAAGACTGGCAAACCTTGTTCCTAAGTCACTTCAGGGACAGATTCCAACCACATTGGCTCCACAAAGAACAAAAGTCAGTTTCATCAGGCACCTTATTTCATACTGTAATGGATCTGTCTTGGAGTCCAAGCAGTGTATGAGATGAATGGGAATAGTACTGTATCAATGACTGATCTTTTCTGCAGCAGGCCTTTCTGTAGTCAGAAGCACCTTGTGAATTGGGTAACAATATCCAGAGAATTACAGTCATGCCAGATATGTTACAATTAACAATTCTAATGCTGATTTAGGTCCTTCATTTCAATTTTATTAATACTTCTTTTCTTTTTGTACCCCCATCTTCCCAAACATATTTACTAAAAGTACTTAAGAATAATGAAAGGTTGGCAACCCCAAAATACCAGTATTGATGGCATGACTCAACAGAAACAAAATGCAGGTTCATTCAGGAAGTTGGGGTGGGCTTTTTTGTTTTGTTTTGGTTTGGTTTGTTTTTTCACTTGGAACAACTGTAGTTGTAGTGGAAGACCTTTTTCTGGTTGTTTCAGGTTACCTGCTTTGTGAACATGGAACAGTCATTTAGCTGGTCCCTGCCTAAATAATACTTAGCCATTTTTGGAAAGTGTTTTGTGATCTGCTGAAGGAAACCATTTGATAATATTGCCCTAGGCTTTCTGCTAAATTGGCAAGGCAAAACCCAGCCTGCTCATGCAAAGCTACCACAGCTTTCAGTGGATAGAGTCTATACATCGGCAAGACAGTCCCCAAAGGTGAAAGTTTGGCCCTGCCAAGGTCAGTAAGAGTTTCCCAGCAGCTTCCCGCAGGCCAGAGTTTTGTTCTTGATATTTGGTGCTCAGTGAGAATGTAGGAAGCGGGCACTATCCCTGGGCTCTCAATTAATTTCACATCTGAACCCTTGTTTTGGCATTTCCACTAAACATATTCTGCTTACATGACAAGTAACTAAAGACCTGAATGAGAACAGTGGCTTCTTAAAGAGACGCCCCACCTACTGTGGTCTTTTATACATCACAAGAAAAAAAAACAAAACCAAAACCAAGTGAACTTTCTCATTTTTAGAACACATGTTAAAACCAAGATGAAAATGCGTACAAGGAACATGATGTGGCAGAAGATAGTGCCAGTGGAACTCTGTAAGTGTGTCCAGTGAAATCCATCCATACTGAAAAGTATTTTCTGTTAACAACCATCCTGATACCAATAAGAAATGTACACTGTTCTCTTTACAGCATGACAATGAACTCCAACAACATACATCCCTTTAGGAGGCTGTCAGCACACCTTGCCTTTTGACCCTTTTTACAGATCATGAGATATGGAAATTCTCTATACAAAAAAGAAAGGGGGGGTGTTGCGGAGGATCCACAGGGGACATCACACACAGACCAATGTGATCAAGTGAAGTCCATTTACTACAACGTTTGACACAGTTATATATCTTATGCGCTTGTGCACGCGCCTTATACAATACTCTAATTGGTACAATACCCCGGTTCACGCGACACTATCTTATCCTCTATTGGCTGTGCAAGCTTCTTCACGAGGTGTCCAGCAGTTACTTATCTCATTCTTCGGCATCCAGGAGTTGTTTGTCAGGCTTTTCTTATCTTCTTTTCTCCCAGCGTACAAGGACACAGCGTCCTTGTCTGCTCCGGCACTTTGTAAACTTATGCTTCGTTCCCACCTAATGGCTAGATTGCTCACATGCCTTCGCCCAGCCAAGAAATCCTCAACAGGGGGGGGAAGTAAAAGCTGATGCAAGCCATTACTCCACTGAAAACAGATAAAGTCTTCATGTGCTACAGTCACATGATGCTGACAATATATGACTTTTTCACACAATAAGTCATTCTGCCACCAACAGATCTGGGTTTTGTCTGCAGTATGAGTTTATTAGGCAGCAAACCATAACGTGAATGTAGCATGCAGAACCTGCTCTCCACCAACTCGTTTGCCTATTTTTAGAAAATGTGCACTGCCTTGTAGTCAGCACCTGCCAATGTTCATAAACAGGACAGTACTGTTACTTCAGTAACAGAAGTTAGGAGTTAAGTTTTTAATACAGCTAACAGTTTTCCCTTTCTATAAGGAAGGCACATTGACAGTCTGGAGGTCACATGCCCACCTGCACAGAGAGGAGCCCATGTTCAGTTGTATGGATGGGCAATATGACTGCCAAATAAAACTGTATAGAGTAGTCTTGGCAAACAAAACAAAACCCAGAAAGAATTCCTGCCATGTCTCATGTCAAAGAAACACTTGGAAAGCCCAAAACTTATGAAAGTCTCCTCAAAGACATAAAAGAAGGTTGCATATAAAATACCGAAAACATGCTGTGACAACAGAATAGTATGGTACTATTTCAAGCACACATTCCCCTAAAGGTATGTTTTCAATAATAACAAAAATAATTTTCTTACTTAAACTGCAGTTCACAGTCTGAAGTATACTTTCTGAGATTTTAATGCATATTTTACTTCCCCCCCCAATAAAGGTACTTAACAGATTACAGTGAATCAAATGGCCGAAATGTCCATATTAAAAATGTCAGAAAGCATCGATGTGTCAAGTGTCTTGTTTATGTTCAGTCATAATGACTAAATGAGAGGCAGAAATAGAGAAAACAGATATTGTTTTTACCTTTCCTCCCATCTTTTAAACACAGGTAGCAGCATAAGAGATTTGCAAAGAATGATTGATTTACTAGTCAGCCACAGGGGTTTTTTTGGTAGAACTTACAAAGTACCTGAATGATTAACTCTTATATGAGATCAAATGCTTTCATGTTGAGAAGAACTGTGGAGGTCTTCTGAGGCATGTCATTAGCCTCAGGGCAAGCAGATGATGGTCACCTGGATCAAGTAGAAGATATATATATTGCAAAGGACAGTGGTAAAAAAGTGACTTTCATTTTAAAGAAAGGGTATTCTGGTGTACTTCTCTTGGACTGTTTTTTTCCTTCCCCTTCCACAAATCAACTCTATTTGTAAATATTTCTAGCTTTTTGCTCCATTTTTTTGTTATTTATTAACTGTATTGTCAGTTCTGTAGTATTTAATTTATTCTTCTGAAGCATTTTATCTTAGAACTGTGTAAAATAACAGAGAAGTATATAAGAAAGGATCATTTCCTACTTAGGAAAATATCTGGATCTGGGCAGATTTCTTCAAGTCCTACAGTGGGAAAGCAGCTGGGAAAGATTTTGTGGAAAAGAATATAAAGGCAACAGCACTTCTAGAGTCATGCTTTAACTTTCCTCTCAATAACTTCACCAAATTCATTAATATCCATCCATATTTGGAAGAAAATAAGCATGGGAGTTTCTTAATTTCATGAAGAAGTACAGACCAATTCTGCTTATCATCATGTTCTTGGTTTTCTAATTTTTAATTGAGGGATCAGCACAAATATTGGTTAATGACAGTTTAAAATTGCACAGGGATTGCCTTCACCTGAAATTTGCAGCACGGTCCTCAGCTTTGAGGAAGATCATACTCGGATCCAGCCCTTGTGTTTAGCTCTTGCTATAGCTGATGTATTGTAATAGGACTACTTTAGCATGGTTCTTTACCTAAATACCAGATGTCAGCAGCAGTGTGTCAAATTCAAAGGCTGAAGTCTGGTATTACCACTGGCACTACTGCTGCTTGTGATGCACTTGTGCTGTGGCAGGCTCCCCAGGTTGAAGAGCAGCTAGTCTGGCCTTTTGAGTAGAATTATATTAATTAATAGCTATTATATTATATTATACTATATTATATTCTTATAGTATATCACATTGTGTTATTAGCTACATAGGGTTATATAAATATATGGGATTATATAAAATATATTATAAAATTAATATAATTGCTATATAGTTTTATATTAATTAATAGAATTTATATAAAAGGGAACACTTTTCAAAATGAAAATTCACTATTCCTTGCTGACAGAACAGTGACCTTGATGAGCGCTAGTTTTCCCAGTACCTGAAGCATTGTCTCATTGATTATTTAGTAAACAGCATCTGCTTCCCAAAGAGCAAAACAACTGGTGTATACAAAGTATAAATGCTTTGAGCCAAGTTGCCATGTGACATCCATCACAGCTTATTAGTCCATATAAAATAAAAGCTAGGCTGGTCTCCATCCACAGCCTGAATGGTGTTGTTTTCCTACTGCTGTGCATGACTACAATCCAAGCTTTCATCTCTGCCTCTTTTTCCCTCCTTTTTGCAATGTTAAGGGAGAAAACCTTGGGGGAAAATGAACAGCTGAAATTCAAACACATGCACTGAAAATGACAAAAATATTCTCTGGGAGTAATCAGTCAGAATTATATATTTCCCTGGTTTGCCAAGGGGGGTTGACTTGAAGCCAAACTGGCTCCTGTTGGGCTACAACTTATAATTAACGGTCACTTCATTTATCACTGCTGAGGCAAGGATCTAGGAAAAGGAAATATCATTTTAAGTAATGTAATTGGGGGCAGGGGAGAGAGTGAATTAAGGATAGTGAGAGAAGAATGGTTCTTAAATCTAACAAAATAACTTCGGGAATGGGTATTGGAGTGGAATAAGACTTTGAAAGATGCATTCATGCTGGATATTAAGCTGAACCCAAGCCCTCTAAAGCAGTTCATAGTTCCAACCTGTTGCTTGCTCAGTATGCCAAATTGAAAGACTTTATCTGAGAAACTTCAAACTTGGTTCTATATCCTCTAATTTGAATATTATTCTTGTCTCTGTGCTTATTTCTGTCTTACACCACTTATGATTCATTCCCAGATTAAACAGTCTCGCTTGTATGCTTTCCTTCTTTCTTCAACAGTGAGGCTGCTTTATAATAAGGGAAAAAAAAGCTGGAGGTTATGCATAGTTATTACTTACTTTTCCATAAAACAAATTTCTAATTTCAGCACCAGATTAACCCTTCTAGGATTAGTATGAACTATTGAAGACAATGAATGTTAATAACTACCACAATTCAAAGTATAATGTTAATGTATTCAATGCTGTCTTTGGCTTATGTTTGGATTCATCTTTCTGTACCTAATAGATCTTTAGATCATATGACGTTTCTTCATGACTTCTTCGCCAAGACTTTTTTGATCACCTATCCCTTGCAATTCCTTGAAGGCTTCACTTTGGGCTTTTTTGCTACATTTTGATTTGATTTCCTGAAATACTGCCTTAAATAAGTTTTAATCCAGCAGTACTTCGTAGCATCTCAGTTGTTATCCATTCAGGTCACTTGACAGCTAAACTCTGAGCTTATCACTAATTCATGAAGACCTGAATTCCTTTCATAATACTGTTTCCTCAGTTGCTACTTTTTATAACAGAACTAGCTTTATATTTGTATGCTAAAGATTTGTGTTCTTATATGCTTTTGTTTCCACTCCCTAATTAACTTCAGGACAACAAAAATATTGTTTACTTTTTAATTTCTAGGATGTGATAGACGTCTTACTCCATGTAGATGAATCAGCTGATAAAGCTTCCAAGGTAAGTGCAAATTCCTGCAGATATTCAACACAGCAACAGTTTTTTCATGGCCTTTTTTTTTTTAAAGATCATCTTCAACTTGGCTTATATTTCATTCCTTGAAAACCTTGAAAATTAAGAATAAGCATATTTATTAAAAATATCAGATTCTCTTTCATATTTCTAGGTGTTTTTCTTCAAGTCTCAGACACAGTGAGAGATTTGATGACAGAAGCAATCCAGTGAAATACATCAAACCAATCAGAACTGGATATAAAATGGAAAAACGGTTTAAAAGATTCTTACTATGACCACATTCTAGACAAAGATACTTGAATACAGGTATTAGTGAAAGTAATATTCCTGTCATTAAAGTCAATAAAGCAATTATGTATGAAACTGAATGAGCGTATAACTTTTTTTTTAATGTACAGTGCAAATTTTATCTGAATAGTGAAAAAGCAAATTGAATACACAGATAGATTCAGATATAAATGTGCATTCATAAATCACTGACACATTTACTCATTGGTAACACTAATTTTCTTGCACGCTTCCTGTAAATATGGTTCTAAGCTCTGTATATGAAACTGATTCAAACTGTTGGCACATAACAAGGGAAATCAGCAGAGAGAACAGGGAAAATCCTGCACCATTTGATATGCAAAGGAAAACAAAACTCAGATTCATATTCTGCAAGTGACTGAACTAACTGCCTCTCCATGGGCTTGCCCATGGAACAGTGAGCAAAGGACAGTTTCTATAGCCTAATTGCTTACCCCTATCCAATAACAATTTACCCTGTCATTCAGTGCAATAGTATATATTACTTTATGTGCTAAAAGCCATAAACTCATCTACAGGATGTGAATGTAGGTAAGGAAAGGACGCACTTGAAGTAAGGGATGTAAGGAAATTGTTATCTCACTCCTGATTCAAGATAAGAGCTACCTAACATTTAAACAATCATCCCAATTGGTTTGGGCCATGGTGAATGAAATTGTAAAGTTGTGCTATAAGATGCTTAACTTGAAGAAACTACAGATCAGTCAAATGGATATTCATATACAACTAGCTATGTTGAACATATAGAAAGCTTTGGTACTTTCCTATAAAACATGCCAACCACCCACAAACCATCTTGGTAAAAGGGAAATAACATCCAAAAGTTTTGTTCAAAGATTAAGCCGAACAAACTTCTTCAAAATTTCTAAACACTTTGTTCATGTTTCATTACTTTGGCACACATCATGCATTCCTAGTTTTGGATAGGGTGAGAGGCAAAAAATTTTAATATTACAGAACAGCTTTGGAATAAGTGGCATGCTGCTGCAACAGTAAAACATCCTGACATACACGTGAGACAGAACTTGGAGTATTGCTGTGCAGGCTTCCCACAGAGAGATACTAGAAATATGTCTAAACTCTATTAGACTCTTGAAAATGCTCTGGTGCTGCATGTCATGCCAGATAAGACTCTAATGTGAAAAGTGTAGTGGCCATTCTATAACTGTTTAATCAAAAATCTGTTGATTGTTTGGATAACAGTTTGCAGACAGGCATCTGAGAAGTTGGTTGCTTAACTCATCTAAAACCAATAGCAAAACATTGATACATTACAAGGTAATCTCAGTGAGTGCAAGCAACTTTTCAAGCACTCTGCTCTGGCAAATAAAATCCACTTTTAGCTGCCCAGCACTATGTGCATACTCAGATTCTTAAGATTATTTTAAAAACAGGAGTGCTGTTAGACCTACAGTTAAGAGATTTTTTTTTTAAGTAGTTATACCAGTCTAATCCACATCATGGTCACCGTTCTGCAGGTTTGCTTATGTCTTATACCATGTGGCCTACATGGGAATATAGCACATGCATACTGACATACCCTCCTTCATATAAAGATAATGAGCTAGGTTACACTTCTAATTGAATCTGAATGTTAAAGCAGGACAAGCTGCATCAAGAAAATTTTAATAGATAGCCTAAATATCAGAAGTGCTGAAAATCATAATATTCATTAAACTTTCTTGTAGTACTTAGATGAAGATTTAGGTGCATAGCTTCAGTCACTAACTTGCAAATGTGTTGTAATAATGGTTTAGACCATAGGATTCACACGGGAAGATCACAGAATCATAGAATTATAGAATTGTTGAGGTTGGAAGGGACCTCCTGAGATCACCTAGTTCAGCCTTGCAGCCTCTGCGCAAGGAGAGGAGATTCCACAACCTCTCTGGACAGCCTGTGCCAGTGTTCAACCACCCTCATGGCAAAAAAAATGTTTTCCTATGTTCAGATGGAATTTCATGTGCTTCAGTTTGTGCCCATGTGCTATCATCTCACCATCTGCTGGATTTGCTCCAGTATATCCATGTCTCTCCTGCACTGAGGAGCCCAGAAACAGATCCAGCACACTGATATCTCTCACCAGGGCTGAGTACAGGGGAAGGATCATCTCCATTGCCCTGCTGGCAACATTCCACTAATGATGCCCAGGAGGCTCTTGGCCTTTCTTGCTGCAAGATTGCATTGCTTGATTAAAAATCTAGAAAAAAGCACAACCTTTTTACACATAGCATTAAATGACTTCTTAAAATAAAAGTTAAGTCTTTAAATGCATTCCTTAGGCTTCCTGCTAAAACCAAAATACCACTGGAAAACTTTTCTTCCCTGATGCTTTGAAATCAGTCAAAACCAGAAGAGGCTCAAATTATTAGGCTTTGTGAAGTGTTTGGCTGTCAGATTGGAGCCTGTGGAGATATTTTCATTTAAATTGCTAAGTTTCATGATGTCCTTCTGAAACAAAATCTTGGTGAAGTTTAAAATAGCACAGTATTCTGAAAAATCAAACTTCAATCCCAAGAAACTATCAATCAAACCCAACAGTGCAACAAAAATAAACAGACCTGCTGACAAATTCAGAACCATATAAACTACCTTTTAGCAACAAAATAAGATTTCTTATCTACAGTTACTGTTATTACAGAATGATCAACATAATTAGTAAGAGGTTGTCCCATCTTAGGCAGAGTTTTTAGTGTTGGCAGAGTTCTTCAACACTGGACATTAAAATCACCCACAAGGTTGAAAGTAACATACAGTGAAGAACTCATGCTATGGCAGCAGTGACAACTTCTCTAACCTCCTGTATTTGCCAACTTTGTTAACACAGAGCAAGTTTCTTTGAGAGTAGAACTGTTGTGATATATTCTGTAGATCTAAGCAGGCAGCTCATCAGCCTAGAGCAAATGTTTGCATCAATCACTTTATTATGTCCTGCAAATATATTAAAATACTTTCATCTTTGACAGTACCGCCATTTAAAGCAAGTCAAACAAATCAAGAACTGCACTTGCACTCTATTGCAGGTGCAAATCACTGAATAAGATGCTAAAAGCAATATTCACGATGTCACTAAAATGTCTAATTTAAACAGATTCTGATAAAAAGTTAGTGGCTTTACTGTATTATCTGAAGTAAGTACTATTATTTAAAAACAAAACAAATTATCCAACCAGTCTATTAATAATGTCTAGCTAGTACAATAAAATACATTTAAATTCAAATTTTCATAGAAAATTCTGAAAATCAATCAATCATTTGCTGAATGAAGAATCTAACACATGGATTGCATCTTATTTGAACTACACAGGATAAAAAGTGGATAGCATAATCAAGAACATAGTGCAAAATTTCCCACATTCTCTTAGATAGAGCATCATCTTTTCAATTTCAGGAACAACAATTTATAGAGACAGCTAAAACTGCAAGCAAATATATCAAGTGTATAAAATGAAGCACAGATGGACCACCTCTCAGAAAAAAAAATCCCTCCTTTTTTTGTTTTCTGCTTCATTCTCTCTTTTATTTAAATCTCCTATTTTCCCACTGATCTCCAACTATCTTCTGTATGTCAAAGACTCTAGTTACATGCTACAAAATACCCTTCTAGGCGTCAGACATTTATACTGAGTTTGCTGGGGAGTCCACACAGTTTTTTACAATAACCATTTTGGGATCAAGTTGTGGCAGATGGAGCTAAATGGGAAACTTAGTTTGTACAAAAGAAAAAACCTAAGCAAAAGAGAAAGAGAATGTACTACTGATATTTCAGACAAGCAGGACAGAGTCCACATTTAATTGGTGATACAATGGAGACAGTATACAGACAGATTTCTTTTAACATGAATTCATCAGTGTGACATGATGCAATTCATTTGATTTTTTATGCTTACAACTGAATATACTTAGCTATTATCAGAAAAATGAAAGTACTGCCTTTCTGCACTGAAATTACTGATCAACATACCTTTTGTACAGAACCCCAGGCAATGAAATGTGTATCTTTAAGAATTCATTATCCAGATATCACAATTCTTTCTGGTAATTCATAGCACATCATAAGACTTTACTGAATGTACAAACATCACTCATTGCCACCCAGATCAGTCGTAGTGTTTCCAATGTAAATGAACTCCAGAAAAAATGGAGAGGGGGGGTGCGGGGCGGGGGGGGTGAGGAAGCACAACAAAGAGAGGAATCCTTTTGCTTTTTGTCTGCAAAGATTTCCACAGTTTAGTGATGCTTTCACTGACTGTAGGCATACAATCCTACTAAGCAGATGGTTACTGAACATTCGTAGCTTCCCTCCTATATTATTATAATTGAAATTTTAATTGATGCTTCTTCAGAAATCAAAGCAGAGTCTTAGTGCAAACTCCATCTACATAAAGGGTCTGCTAATAAACCCTTCAAGTAAAAGATGTTTTTTTCTGAACGATAGACCTGAAAACTGCTCAGGCTAAATCAAGTTTTTAGCAGCTAGCACTAGACAAGTTTCTAGAGAGTTAAATACCCCTCCAGGTAGCATCACAAAACAAGGCTTTTTAGGTGACTGAAGGAATACATGATAGTTGGTATCTTGTCAGTGCCTGGATGAAAATCTCCTGTCCCTTTCTAGGAAAGCAATGTTGCTGTTTTCCATAAGGAGGTGATGGCTAAGCTTTTATTCTGATCATGGATAGTATTACCATGTGTTGCCCCACCTCAAGTCTCCCTTTACACTAGAAAAAGCTATAGGACAGTTGTGCTGGACTTCACTCAGGTCTGCTAGATTCTGCTGTCTAGTATGTTATGTAGATAATGATTAATACTATTAGCCTGTACAGATGCTACCTGCTGTCAGGCAGTATGGATTGGATTTAATGGAATCAAGTGACTTGTTTTAATTTTGGGGAAGTCTCTACAAGTGCTGATGGATGACTGAACTTCTTCTGTATGCAATCTTTTTTTTAGGGTCCTTTTAAATAAATGCAGAGTTCAGTGCTTTTGCAACCTGTGTCTTATGGAGTGGCTCTTGCAGACAACACACTATACACTTCTGAAGGTTAAGCACTGCCTCCAGCAAGTGAGGATACAAGATTTATAACTTCAGAAGTTGTACCTTTTGAGAACTCTTTGCTTCAAAAGTCATTCTTCCACATGACAACATAACAGTTGAGTTCAGATGAACCATATCAGCTAACTGTCCCTCTTGCTGAAAAGGAAGCTGTTGGCAGAGTACTGCAGAGACGCATCCCATGCTTTGTAAGTTATGTGTTCCAGTGATTTGCTAGAGACTGAAGGTGCTAATGACTACAACATATAGTAAATCTCTCTGTGCTAGTGCACTTCTTTGGGAGAAGTGGTGAATAATTGGATTTAATAGTACAATTTTGTTTCTTACTGGATCATTTTATTTTGGGATATAAAATGTCATCCCTGCAAAGTCTTATTAAAAATTAGCAGAAGAGAAGTGAACTTTATTGACTTAAAGTAGCAGAATGAAATGAATGTGTGTCTGAACCAGTGAGGAGAAGATACGGGTCATACATGCATGCATATGCAGAACATAGTACAGTTTGCAAAGCTATACAATATATTAACTTCTGGTTTGCTCTAGAAGAATTGTGCCTTGCCTCCAGCTCCTGAATTTACAACAGCTGCCAAACACTTTCAAACCTCCCATCTCAACTCCAACACAGAAGAAATTCCACAGTGCTGGCAGATCAGATTTTACATCAATATTTTGTTGGGCTGCTTGCCAATGTCTTATAAAAAATAAAACTACAAGCGATACTATTGCAAGTTGATGCTACTATACACTCCCCTTCTGTCTAGGCAACTAATATAGGAAAAGTGTTATGAGATATGAAATCTTTAATCTTACTTTCATTTCAGTTCAACTTTACTGAAGGCTCCAGGTGATGCTGGGGCTATTGACACTCAACTGCTTTACCACAATGCCATCTGATTTAGTATTATTTAGTTGCATATTTTATACAGCTAATGAACTAAAATGTCCTGTAAAGGAAGCTGTTTTTGTCATGAACCTGTTACAGAGGACAGCTACAGATGTTCTGCAGTTAATTTTACCTTTGCATTTCCTTCTTCCTCCACCTAGTAGTGATCAGTTCAAAATATGTCTATAAAAAGATTTTAATTCTATTTCCCATGAAAGCCATAACTGATAATAAACAATTTCACAGTATGGCTAGTGTTGCAAGGGACCTCTGGAGGTCATCTTGTCCAAGTCTCCTGTTCAAGCAGGGTCACCTAGAGCTGGTTGCTCCAAGGATGGAGACTCCACAACCTCCTTGGGCAATCTGTGCCAGTGTTCAGTCACCCTCACAGTGAAAAAGTGTTTCCTGATGTTCAGATGGAGCCTCCCGTGTTTCAGTCTGCACCCTTTTCCTCTTGTCATGTCGCTGGGCACCACTGAAAAGAGCCTGGCTTTGCCTTCTTTGCACCCTCCCTTCAGGTATTTATATACATTGATAAGATCCTCCTGAGCCCACTTTTCTCCAGACTGAACAGTCCCAGCTCTCTCAGCCTTTCCTCACAGGAGAGATACATTGTGCTCTCTGTGCTTTATATTATATATTATCTGTATTATGCACATAGAAAGTGGCATTAGCACTTGATGTATTTTTGTAGCTGGAGTCTATTGTCTTTTACTACAAGACACACAGGTACAGCCCAATACTGTTATTAAATACCATTCTTAATAGCTGTAATGTAAGAAAACACCCAGTAGCTACTGTGATTTAACTATGCTTTTTGTCCTGCTATAGCACTGGTAAAATTATTTTAGGTGAAACCATGTGTAAAGGTCCAATTCTAACAGTTGAAGGTGTATGGGGAGACAACTGTGAACTGTAGTGGAGAGAAGTACAACTGAAAGCAGGTCCCATGGCTACTTCAAGGCTAGCTGATAGTTTTGTACTGATTTTGTTCTAAGGTAAAAGAAAAAATAACTTTCTTGTAGATGCAAGATACTATAAAGAATTATAATAATCAAAAAACTCTACAGTATTTTTTACAGCTTTTATTTGCAGGTATGAAGCAGATGGTCAAAACAATTACACTACTGCTAGTCTTGAAATACTGTATAGAGCAAGAATATTTCCCTATTTCCCTCCCTAGTTTCACTGTTCAACATCTGCAGATATGCATTTGTCTCTGTGTTTCTTAAAACTTTAATCAATGGTTCTGGATGTGAAGTGCTCACTCAGAGATACATGATTTCTACAAAGGGGACGACTGGGCACATTTCTTGTAAATAATGGCAGAACTGAATGTGTCTCTCTGTGCGTACTTGCTCGTAGCTCATTAAGCTGGCATTTTCCAAGGAGTGTAGGAATATTACAGCCCTTTGATACCACAGCTCCTGCCTTCCATCCCAGTATTTCTAGAGGCAAGGAGAAGCCTTTGTCCTTTCATATTCAAGTATGAAAAAGAAATATTTCATCTCTATTAAAAGATACGCAGTGTTGCCATAAACACACTTGTATGTTCCTGAAATCTATCAGGAAACATGCAAAGGAAATCTTTATTAACATTTCTGGGGAACTTGCAGAAATAATTGTTCTGCCATACATAATGGCACTGCATCCTCCCATCAACAGGTGCATCTCTAATTACTTGCAATGGGAACTGTAAGCACAAAATAAGGAGAGAATAGACCTCAGTGGTGCTATGCTTCCATTAATATGGCTGAGTTGTCTCACTAGTTTGCTGCAAGGACTGGATATCTGACGTTGGTTCACAGCTGCGTTACAGTTACTGTGCTATCTATTATGTCACCTATATTAGAACTCATCTGTGTTCAAGTTAAGTATACATACAACTTTTCTTGTCTTCACATCTAAAGCTGATGATAGTCATGCTTGCATTAGAAGATTTTTAAATGGTTGTCATTTGCAATCATGTAGTGTTTAATGCAGTAGAAGAATCACATTGCCAAATGATTTCTGTTTGCTTTACATTTCACAGCACAGTTTAAGTAAAAGAAATAAATTACGTAACTCTGTATGTACAGAAAATGAACAAAAAGCAGATATGAACTATAGTGCTGTAATATAATTTTAGGTTTCTGGTGCCTCCATAACCCACAACAATCATGTTCAAACAGTTTATACAGGCACCAGGATATTGACATGAAAGCGCTGACTCACAGCTCAATGACTTCTATTTTATTCAGAGCATGAAATGTACAGTCCAGGATTTATTATGCTCAATTTAAGCTGCAACTATCCTGCTGCTTCCCCTCCCTCAATTCTTTAACTTTTCCAAAGAATTGAATTTTTAAAAAATATGTTTACATCTCACCTATTACTAAATAAGTTTGGGTAATGCCCAAATGCTTCTCCAGTATTTTCCTTTCCAGCAGCATATGTGTGCAAATTTGATAGGTGAAAAGAGTACTTTTTCAGTTTCATAATTACGAAGCCTGAGTTCCAGAAGCCAAATTATTTAACTGTGTAATAAACTTGGCAATGGGGAGTAAAGCATGGTTTATGGTGTGAGCATGACCAGAAATTGCCTTTAATGAGCAGGTTTTTAACCTAACATCGCCACTACTCTGCCCTGTGTTGCTGTCAGCTGAGAATGAACACTCCATTCTGAATTTCTCTGTTGGAGCCATACTCAACCCTGGGACAAATGTGCTAAGAAGGACCAAACTGGAGGCTTACCAAGATCATTCTTTAAACCAAGCCTGTTGGACAATGTCATTCTATTCTATTCTTTCATCCTTAATCTATTTTTGTACTCTTCATGATAATGCAAGCCCATACTACTCAGATTTAAAATCTTAAATGGTCTTTGCATGATATGTGTGTGTTCTGTTTTTCTGCCTGTCTTTCCTGTATCATAACAGAAGCGGCAGCAAGGAGGAAGCATATGAGGACGTTAATTGTCTTCCACCTTTCCTTTTCTATTCTGCTTCTATTATTTTCTCCAGTGGTAGGAAATGCTAGGAATCTCACATTTCCTTCTTTCCTTCTACACAAAAGTTCTTCCTTCAGGGCTCACTTCAGACTAGCAGTGCCGTGCCACATATTCAGCATAGTGGGATTTGCTCAATAGAGAAGAAAATAATAATATTTAATAAAAGATGGAGGAACAAGATCATATTTTGTTTACAAAGTGACAGACAGCTCCATTTTGTAGATACTAAGTGAAAGTTCACGATTTGGAAGCTGAAGAATGGAAAGACTTGAAAGAATTTGGAAGAGAAAAAGATTTTTATCATAGAAATTGCAGTGTTCTGTACAACTACTAATATTCAGATTTCAGATGAAAATATGAAAATAATTAAAGAAAATGGCAGAAATAAACCATTTTGCAAAGTTTTCCTTTTAATTTACTGTGTATTCAATGCTACTTGACTACTTAAAAATTTATTGGAAGTTCTTAGGCCCTGCTCAGCCATCCAGAACAGCTGAGGAGCTGTTGGAAAGCAAGTCTTTCCCCTGAGTGTACACTCTACAAGATGAGGAAACACTGAACAGATGAAGTGTGGAAAGGAAACTATTTTGATGATGGCAATTATTAATGATGCCTGTGACTCTGTCAGGCATTCAAATACCACTACGATGGGCAATAAGTGGTTTAGAACAGCAGAAGTGTGAGGGGAGCACATTGGGCTGCTCTTGGGATTTCTCAGGAAGGGTTCATGGGTTAGAAATTAAGAACAATCGGAAGAGAAGAGAAAACAAAACTTAGGAGGCTGAGGAAAAGGGGACTTTCTTCAAAGTTACAGCAGTATTTTCCAAAGAGCTAGTCCAGATCATATTTCCCTTCTAAATTTTCATAATAACTGTCATTCCTATATTTACTCCACCCTTACAGAAGCAAGAATTTCCCATTCTCTCTTCTCCTTCTTGTTCTCAGTATTACAGCCTGCCCTTTTCTCAGTTACCCAGGGGACAATAAAACACAAAATAAGGGAAAGAAGGGGAGGAAAAACAAGAGCTCGGACAAAGGGTACCAGATTCAAGCCATTTGTCTTACCCTATAACCTACAGTGTAAGAGGAAAATATATGAAAGGAAAAACTGAGTTAAGACATCCTGGATTTCTTCCTCAACTGATGTTGTGAAACATTTCTAGCACCTTATACAGTACGCTTGGGTTGAACCTGGCTATTAAAATATGGGGTTAGGAAATTTAAAGTTGCTATGAAATTTAATGGTAAAATGAGTCCCATGAATAAAATTCACAGGCTATACCATTGTGAATAAGCATAAAACTAAACACGTACTCTATTCATCTCACCTATTCTGTGATAGTAGGGGGTACATTACCAAAAAGTGCCTCACAGCATGAGCAAGCAATTATTTCTTATGCAGTAAATACCCTCACATTGCAAACATAACATAGCTCTCTAGCCAGAGATGACTGCTTTAGGCCTAGAGCTAACAAAGAAAAGAATTTTTGTAACAAAAAGTTACATTAATTTGTAGTTGTTCCCTTTAACCATTAACTCCCCAGTGACTCCTGGTTGCTAGCTTATTACAGATGTCTTGGTTGGAATAAATCTTATCATTTCTTCTTGATTTCTAAATTGATATGGGTGTCAGTTCCATTATACAAAACACCTAGCTGAGTACAAACTCATTGTTTACAGCCTTAATGCCCTAGTTGTCTAGCCTCAGTTTAGGCTTCTAGGTCTCATAAACAAATTAGCATATATATAGCATCCAGATATATGCTAATTTGGGCTGAACTGCACTTTATAGGGCTGTTTAGAATAGCTTACTCCAAAATCAAATTCCCAAATAACAAAGATGTATGGGCTAGTAGAGTTCTTTGTACACACTGTCACAACTCTTAATTCTTAGCCTCCTTGAGACTTAAAGCCATGTTGATACTATCTTGAGTCTATTTATAAGAAATTTTACATTGACTCCTTCATGGAAGGAATGTACCACAGAATTGCATTTTATTATAATTCACTTAGCTGTTACTTGATTCCCCAGTCTTCAAAAGGACACTTATTTATACTGTTCTGTGGTAAATTATCAAGACAATCTTTGCGGCTGTTAACTTCTGAAAAAGTTATTCTAAGCCTTTTAGTTTCTTAGTTAAAAATGACAAAGAACAGAGTCAAAAGTATATGAAAATTAAGGTGTGGAACACTATTGGTAACTAATTGCAGATTAAATTTTGAATAACAACATATAAAAATTATTTTTTGAAAACCTGGTTTATGAAGAAAATTGCATACACAGGATGGATATCCTTTCGACATCTGATATATTCTTACTCAGAAAAGAGCTGATCATTACTTATAACCCTAATCAAAAAGAATTGGATTTTTCAAATTCTTGACAACACCAGCTTCTGTCTTCCAGCAGTCTCTCTTCTTTTCTCCTTCAGCTAAACTGAAGCACAGAGGATTCCTTGTTATTATGTTAGGCATAGATCATTTATAGGAGTAACATGGGTGTACACTTGAAGAACAGAGCTGAGAATCCTGACATCGGGGTTCTGTTCTCTTCCTGTCCATGCAACCTTTGGTAAATCACTTATTTCACTTTGTCTCAGTATTCACCTTTATGTAAAGTCAACAGTAGTGCAGCACTCTCTCTGAACAGGGCAATGCAAAGCATCAAATCCTTTGTCACTGAATACCACAGATATGTCGGTGAAAAAAAACTCTCATGAAGCATTTGGCCAAACTTGCTACACCAGTAATATGCAGAGGTAGTTTTTAAAAAAAATGGAAAGACTGTATCTGATTGGACATTACAATTATTTGAATCAAAACATATCAAAGGACTTTATACTGGAGTTAACATCTGAAACCTGATAAAACAAAACCCCCCAAAAGCCCCAAATGCAGCTTATTTTGACTTATGGTTTGCATTTTCCAAAAGAGAACACTGCGTTCTCATTTGGAAGAACTTAGAGCCAACTTTCAGGAGGTTCAAATGGAAAACCCAAATCCCTCATACAACCTGATTTAGTACAGACATGAATGGTATTAACAAATGTAGGGGCTTTTATTGATAGAAGAAGGCCTCATAGAGAGCAGCTGACAGAGACAGATGACTCTGCATGCATGACTATAAATGAATAGGACTGTAAAAACAAACTAGATGTGTTTATTTACTTTATGATCACAGATTTGCAGCAACGTTGAGTCACATCACTACCCACTGTTACTGATTAAGTTCTGAGTTATTACAGTTTTGAGCAAAACACCTTAAAAAGGCAAATAATTGTTTGCTTAGACTGTGTTTGTGAATAAGCACAAAGTAACAGATATTGCATATGTGTATATACACAGTAGCATGGCGTGCTATAAGCAGAATGCTGTGCAGAACTTTATTAAGATTATATTTTAAAATTGCTTTCTTTACTTCCTCTTTTGCCATTGAGTCATTATCAAGAAATAAATATTATAAAATGATATATGAGCATGCAGAACCTTGCATCATAATTGACAGCATGCAGCTCTTGAAATAACACCACTTTCCCTAAATAACAGAAGTATTTTAAGTAGAATTTTACATACTTAACAAACAGCAAATCCTCTGTTTTAAAATTTTAAAATGTTTATATTGCTTTCTGTATTTCAAACAATTCAGCAGGAACTGAGTTTGGTACCTCACAGAATAAGTGCACACATAACATAGATCTAGACAATCTAAGTTACTGGAAAGAAAATCTTCAGATGCCTTTTAATTTATCTTTTAATTTTTAATGCATAATTTTGTAACTAGCAAAGTAACAAAATCAAGCTCCTTCTGATTGTTTCTGGCAACAAGTATTTTGTAATTCACTGAAACAGTCCTTGGACAAATGTAGAAAAGCATACAGCATTACTGAAGGACTATAAGGATTCTGCCCAACATCTATGCTATAGATCTCACCAGATTCAGTGCATTTTGCAGCTACTGTTGTTCCAACAAGAAAGTCACAGTAAGCAATTTAAACTTGGTTGGTTTATTGAGCATACATAGCTATTATGAAGCATTAATGTCAAGTAAGCACAGAGAGAATTGTGAATCCATGGGAATTCTGAAAGCATTAAATCTTCAGAATGCTATTTTCTCTCATACTCCTTTAACTCACTCGGAGAAAACCCAGCACCAGTGTGTGAATACACATGCTTCATGGGTTGCTGAAATGCAGAACATCCCACAAACTCTAAATACAATTATGTAATTGCTATTTTCATGCAGTGCATCACATTACGTAAGAAATGGTTCACTGAATTAAACTCTTTAGTAATTTTTTTAAAATTACTCCAAAAATGTATCTGCTTAATTAAAGCAATTTTGGCTTTTCAATATCCTTCTACTATTTAAAAAGAGATGGTTTATATGTCTTCAAAGGACAAGTTCCCTAGAATAATAAGACTAGTAGTCTCACGATAGCATTATTCATGGGCTTTCATTTTTTTAGTTTTGTAAAAGTCTGTTTAAAGATCTTCAAAGAACAACATCTTTCACTAAGATAAAACTTCAAATTTTCTTCCTCTGTGACAGATAATGTCTGATTTAATCCCAGTGAAATGAGCAAAACTAACCCCTATGCACATCAGTAGAACTGGGGATTACATTTTGTCCTGGCTTCAGCCAGGATAGAGTTAATTTTCTTTCTAGTTGCTGGTATAGTGTTATGTTTTGGGTTCAGTATAAGAAGAATGTTGATAACACATTGATGTTTTCACTTGTTGCCAAGTAATGTTTAGAATAAGTCAAGTATTTTTCAGCTTCTCATGCCCAGCTAGCAAGAAGGCTGGAGGGGCACAAGAAGTTCGGAGGGAATACAGCCGGGACAGCTGACCGAAAGTGGCCAAAGGGATATTCCATACCATGTAACATCATGCCTAGTATATAAACTTGGGAACTAGCTGGACATCAGTTGGCGAGCAGTGAGGAAATCCGTTGTGCATCACTTGTTTTGTATATTTCAATCCTATTATTATTATTGTCATATTATTATTATTATTATTATTATCATCATCATTATTAGTTTCTTCCTTTCTGTTCTATTAAACTGTTCTTATCTCAACCCACGAGTTTTACTCTCTTTTTTCCTGATTCTCTCCCCCATCCAACTGTGTGTGTGTGAGTGAGTGAGTGACTGCATGGTGCTTAGTTACCAGCTGGGGTTTGTGATGGTCTGACAAATTATAGCCAATGTCTCAAATATTCATTAAAGAACTCTGGTGGAGAATACAGCCTATGTAAAAATGCTGGGGTTGTGTGAACAGGACAATGTGGCTGGAGGAGATGGCCCCACAGAGGGTGGTATCGCGCTTCTCCAAAGCCACAATTCCTTATCTTAAGTGACCAGGAGAAGGAGCACAGCTTATGTGCCTGGAGGAGGGGGCCTCATGGAGGATGGGACTGTGCTTCTATCTTAAGTGGTCATGCCAGCAGGGAAAGAGAGGCAACTCCCCAATGAAAAGCTCACCGACCAATTCCAGAGAACCCCAGGAACATAAACTGCACATGTTGAGACCACCGACGAACACACAATAAAAGAAGGGAGAACAAGTTCTCAGGGCATGCCCTCTGGACTGGATCTCCACACTGGCTGGACCAACGCTGGACCCAGGACTAGTGAAACCCTTTTCTTTCCTTCTTTCTTTCGTTCTTCTGTTCTGTCTTTCTTTCTTTTTCTTTCTTTCTTCCTTTTTTCTTTCTTTCTTCGTTTCTTTTTCTCTTTCTTTCTTTTTTCATTTCTTTCTTCCTTTTTCTTTTTTCTTTCTTCCTCTTCTTTCTTTCTTTCTCCCTTCTTTCCTTCCTTCCTTCCTTTCTTTCTTTCTTCCTTCCTTCCTTTCTGCCTTTCTTTCTTTCTGCCTTTCTGCCTTCCTTCCTTCCTTCCTTTCTTTCTTTCTGCCTTTCTGCCTGTCTTTCTTCCTCTTTCTTTCTCTCTCTCTCTTGCCCCCCCCTCCCTTTTCTTCTCTCTTTTCCACAGTCCCTACACCTCATCCTTTTAAACATAAACCGTTGACCAAGTCTGAGACTAGGAGTGGATCCAGCTGCCCCTGGACTCCTCTTTGAGAAGGAGTCCGGAAAGCAAGGGGGTGTGCTCTGAACCTTGTGACTCAATGGGAGGGCTCTCCTTCTGACATAGTTTCATGTTCCTTTTTCCACTTCTTTTTCTACACCTCCTTTCTCTTTTCAAACAGCAGCTTAATGACATAATGCAAGGTTCATATTGATAAGTTCACTTGTACTTTGGCAAGGTTAGCTAGGTTGAATAAATGTTGATTGTTGTTTGAACTCTTCTGGTGTCGTTTCACCTTAGTTCTGACAAAGGAAATCCAGGAACCTGAGTCGCTCCAACTTTGGGATGTGACAGGGTTAAACCACAACAGTCCATTTTACTCACCCAATGTGGGGAATGAAGGGTTGAGGTAACGACAGACCTGACCAGAGCATGTTAAAACAAATTTGTTACAAGCATTCATTATATTTATTTAATAGTCACTGGTCACAATGTTGATTTATCAGTTCTTAGAGTTGTGGCACTCATTTTTGGAGTTCTGTTATGCATCACCTCACTTGCTGTGTGTAGTCCCTGTGCTGCTGCTTGTCATTGGTGGGAGGTGGATAAAGGTTTTCGCTTTGATGTATTGTGTAATAGTGGCTTATGGTATGATAAAATTATCGGTTGTGGGACTAAGTTGGTATTTGCACTCAGCATTGTCATCACCTCTATACTTCAGGAGCGATCTGTGGGAAACTATTAATAATTACACCCTCTACCTTTCCTCCTTGGAGAGCCAGTCTATGGGCGAGACACCTTTCTACACCTTTCCCTTCTCCTCCAGTCTAGTTACAATGATGTTTGAGAATTTTGAAAAAAGTAAATATCCTTGGGATGTTGAAACCAGCATGGTTCTATTGCTAGGAAGTAGCACGTTCCTTAATGTGGTTCAGGTCTTGTTTAGGGCTAAACAACTATTTAAGAAGATCACCCAGAGATCTGCCCCAAAGCTGGATGATTATGAGTGGCAAGAAGTGTGGGATAGTATGGGCAAATGCCTAGGGCGGTGAGCACCTCCAGGCTTTTGGAACTTCACCCTTGAACAAGTGCAGAATCCTGAAAAACTAGTAGACATTTGGAGAAAGTATGCTGTCACCCCACAATTCCAGGGAGACAGAAATTACCGTAACATGCTGGGGCCTGGCCCATGCCTATCGAGCCCTGTTCAACACTACTGATTACCCTCAAGGGGAAGAGAAGGTCTCTGGATCTAACAACAGGACGACAGGTACTGCGGCCACTCCAACCCCTGCAACAGGCACTGCGGCCACTCCAACCCCAGTGACCGGCAATGCAACTGAAACAGTGAACCAACCCGTACTAGTATCAGTTGCCCCCATACAGAAGAAGAAATATACAAAAAAATCAGTTTGCTTAGCAAAGGATGAAGATGAATGAGGGTCATCACAGGAACAGGAGGAAGAGGCAGAACAAGAGGTAATCACCTGATCCCTGTCCCTGAGTGAGCTGCGGGATATGCAAAAAGATTTCAGCCATCGTCCAGGTGAGCACATTATCACCTGGCTGCTCTGATGCTGGGACAATGGGGCTAGTAGCCTGGAATTAGAAGGTAGGGAAGGTGGCATTGACAAGGCAATTGGAAAAAGGACACAAGCCCTCAGCCTCTGGAGGTGACTCCTGTCAAGGGAAAAGGAAAGGTACCCGTTCAAGGAAGCTGTTATATGTCAATCAGGCAAGTGGACCACCATGGAGAGGCATATCCAGTACCTGAAGGAATTAGCTGTGCTAAAGGTGATTTATTATGACTCAGTCAAGGCACAATTACCCAAAGGTCCAGATGAAGTCCAATGCACATGACCTGTGTGGTGGAAGTTTGTATGAAACACATCATTGTCATATGTTAACCCACTGGCAATACTGACCTGGAAAGATGAAGAGGTACCAATGGTGGGTGAAATGGCTCACCAACTCTGGCAATACAAAGAAAATCTCTCTTCCTCCCTACAAGCCTGCATCTCAGCTGTGGAGAAGCTGTCCTGGGATTTCCAGCAATTCAAAGAGGCTATGTCCTACTTCCCACATTTGGACCAGTGTCTCAGCTATTAGGAGTAAGCGTTCCTTTGCCCAAGAGAGAGAAGCTACCCACCATGAGATACCCTGTGGTTTTACCTGTGTGACCACGGAGAGGACATGAGGAAGTGGGATGGAAAACCTGCCTCGGTCCTAGATGCATGGGTACATGAGTTGCAAGGAAAAACCACTACAAAAGAGGATTCTTCCAGGAAAAAATGCTGCTCTAGTTTCCAAACAGAGTAGAAGGGCTAGATCTTATTCTGATCCTCTTGAAGGGACTTCTAAGTCAATTTTACAAGAAGTAGGTAATGGATACTCTGACCAGAATTAGAGAGGCCCTGCAGCCAGACAGGGGGAGGAAAGGGATAACCGAGTCTATTAGACTGTGTGGATTCGATGGCCTGGCGTGTTAGACCCACAGGAGCACAAGGCTCTAGTAGACATCAGCGCACAGTGTACCCTAATGCCATCGAGCTATAAAGGGGCAGACCCCAACTGTATTTCTGCTGTGACAGGGGGATCCCGAGAGTTAACTGCACACCTGTGTCTTTGTCAACCCATCACTTACGGACCAAGCTTGCTACTCTACAAAAATGTGGGATGCAAGGGTGGTGATACTTCCCCTTTCTCTATCCCCTTCTCTTCTGTCTCTCTCTCTT
This sequence comes from Haliaeetus leucocephalus, assembly GCF_000737465.1. NCBI lineage: Eukaryota > Metazoa > Chordata > Aves > Accipitriformes > Accipitridae > Haliaeetus > Haliaeetus leucocephalus. Next base: position 1,118,337 of record NW_010972616.1, read on the forward strand.
TTTCTCTACCT
>NW_010972616.1:1118357-1191060 GCF_000737465.1 Haliaeetus leucocephalus
AGCAAATTGTTCCTCTGAGTCATTGTTGTGGGTCAACCCGCCCCACAACTCTGCTGAGCAGAGGCCAGCTTTTCCAACAGTACGCAGGCTCTCGGGAAATCCAAAGATTCACCCCCCCGTCATAACCCACCGCGTGAGATGAGACAGACTGGCCCAGAGGCTCCGTGCATCCTTGGCATAGGCTACCTCAGGAGAGGGTACTTTAAGGACCCAAAGGGGTATCGGTGGGCTTTTTGTATAGCTGCCTTGGAGACAGAGGCAATTAAACAGCTATCTACCCTGGCTGGTCTCCCTCAAGACCCTTCGATTGTGGGGTTGCTGAGGGTTGAAGAAAAACAAGTGTCAATTGCTACCACAATGGTGCACAGGCGGCAATATCACACCAACCGAGACTCCCTGACACCCATCCATAAGCTGACTTGTCGACTGGAGAGCCAAGGAGTCATCAGCAAACCTCGCTCACCCTTTAACAGTCCCGTATGGCCAGTGGGAAAGTCTAATGGAGAGTGGAGACTACCAGTTGACTATCATGGCCTGAGCGAAGACATGCTGCCGCTGAGCTGCCGTGCTGGACATGCTAGAACTTTAACACGAATTGGAGTCAAAAGCAGCTGAGTGGTATGCCACGACTGACATCACTAATGCGTTTTTCTCAATCCCTCAGGCTGCAGAGTGCTGGCCATGGTTTGCTTTTACTTGGAGCGGCATGCAGTAAATCTGGAATCGACTGCCCCAGGGGTAGACACACAGCCCCACCATTTGCCATGGACTAATCCAGGCTGCACTGGAACAGGTTGAAGCTCCAGAACACCTGCAATATGTTGATGACATCATCATATGGGGCAACACAGCAGAAGAGGGTTTTGAGAAAGGGAAGAAAATAATCCAAATCCTTCTGAAACCTGGTTTTGCCATGAAACAAAGTAAGGTCCAGGGACCTGCACAGGAGATCCAGTTTTTAGGAATAAAATGGTAAGATGGACGTCGATGATCAACAAAATAGCAGCTGTGTCTTCACCGACTAATAAAAAGGAAACACAGGCTTTCTTAGGTATTGTGGGGTTTTGGAGAATGCATATTCCAAATCATAGTCTGATTGTAAGCCCTCTCTATCAAGTGACTCGGAAGAAGAACAATCTTAAGTGGGGCCCTGAGCAACAAGCCTTTGAAGAAATTAAGCAGGAGATTGTTCATGCAGTAGCCCTTGGGCCAATGCAGGCAGGACAAGATGTTAAAAATGTGCTCTATACCACACCTGGGGAGAATGGCCCCACTTGGAGCCAGGAGTTTCTGGCAGAAAGCACCAGAGGCCAAGCCCTGGGGTTTTGGAGTCAGGGATATTGAGGATCCAAGGCCTCCTATACTCCAACTGAAAAAGAGATATTGGCAGCATATAAAGGAGTTCAAGCCGCCTCAGAAATGGTTGGTACCGAAACACAGCTCTTCTTGGCACCCTGACTGCCAGTGCTGGGCTGGATGTTCAAAGGGAGGGTCTGCTCTACACATCAGGCAACTGATGCTATGTGGAGTAAGTGGTTGCACTGATCGCACAACGAACTCGAATGGGAAACCCCAGTCGCCCAGGAATTTTGGAAGTGATCACGGACTGGCCAAAAGATTTCCAAAGGTTCTGGAATATTGCCAGAGGAGGAGGTGACGCGTGCTGAAGAGGCCCCACTGTATAATAAACTGTCAGAAAATGAGAGGCAACGTGCCCTGTTTACTGATGGGTCCCGTTGCATTGTGGGAAAACACTGGAGGTGAAGACTTCTGTATGGAGTCCTCTATGACAAGTTGCAGAAACTCCTGAAGGAGAAGGGGAATCGAGTCAGTTTGCAGGGGTGAAAGCCATCCAACTGGCTTTAAGAAATTGTTGAATGAGTACACTGCCACTACTGGTGGCAGTACACTTCCCGCCCCCACCCCCCCACCCCACCCCATCCCACCGGCAGGAGACAAAACTTCTCCAGGCAGGGAGAAGGGGAAGGAAAAAGAAAACCTTAACCCTGGAGGCTGCAGGTTGAAATTTGAACTGGCCAGTCGAGATGTGCCAGGTACACTGAGGTGACCTTCTTGGCCAACAGGGATTAAAATGACCACAGATCAGATTCGACAAGGGTATAAACGGGGTCCCACCGGAGGACACGTTGGAATCAGTCCTCCTCGGAGCAGCGGGTCTGCAGTCGGGGACTCCCCCTCGGGTCGGGGCACCGCTCGAGGTAACTCCTCAAGGGAGAGAGCCCTCATCTTTTAGGTGAGTGATATGTGCATTTTGAGTCATCACTTTTAAATCTCAAGGATTCTTAAGTCGCCTGTGTAGTACTAATTCCCCTTACACCATTGAGCCTGTAGTTCACTACTGTTACTGGAGTTCTAAGTAACTTTCACCGAAGAATAAATCTGAGCTTTAACACCTGTTGGATTTGAGTGTGCGTGCATCTGTAACAACGAGAAAAGTGGCCAGTGCTCTACCTCTATAGTGACTCCTGGGTGGTGGCAAATGCCCTGTGGGGGTGGTTACAGCAATGGAAGCAGAGCAACTGGCAGCGCAGAGGTAAACCCATTCGGGCTGCCACACTGTGGCAAGATACCGTGTCCCGGCTAGAGAATCAGGTTGTAAAAGTACGTCACGTAGATGCTCACGTACCCAAGAGCTGGGCCACTGAAGAACATCGAAACAACCAGCAGCTGGATCAGGCTGCCAAGGTTGAAGTGGCTTAGGTGGATGTGGACTGGCAACATAAGCGTGAACTATTTATGGCTTGGTGGGCCCATGACTCCACAGGCCATCAGGGAAGAGATGCAACATATAGATGGACTCACAATCGAGGGGTGGACTTGACCATGGACACTATTGCACAAGTTATCCATGAATGTGAAACATGTGCTGCAATTAAGCAAGCCAAGTGGTTAAAGCCTCTGCGGTATGGAGGGCGATGGCTGAAATATAAATATGGGGAGGCCTGGCAGATCGACTATATCACACCCCCACAAACCTGCCAAGCCAAGTGCCATGTGCTTACTATGGCGGAAGCAGCCACCGGGTGGCTGGAAACATATCCTGTGCCCCACGCCACTGCCAGGAACACTATTCTGGGCCTTGAGACGCAAGTCTCATGGCGACATGCCACCCCTGAAAGAATTGAGTCAGACAATGGGACTCACTTCCAAAATGACCTCATAGGCACCTGGGCCAAAGACCATGGCATTGAGTGAGTATATCACACCCCTTATCATGCACCAGCCTCTGGCAAAATCAAATGATACAATGGACTGTTAAAGACTACATTGAGAACAATGCGGGGTGGAACCTTCGAACACTGCGATACAGGTTTAGCAAAAGCCACCTGGTTAGTCAACACCAGAGGATCTACCAATCGGGCTGGCCCTGCCCAGTCAGAACTTTTACATACTGTACAAGGGGATAAATTCCCTGTAGCACACATAAAAAATACGTTAGGGAAGACAGTCTGGGTTACTCCCGCCTCAGGCAAGGCAGGCCCATCCATGGGATTGCTTTTGCTCAAGGACCTCAGTGCACTTGGTGGGTGATGTGAAAGGATGCGGAAGTCTGATGTGTGCCTCAAGGGGATTTGATTTTAGGTGAGAATAGCCAATGAATTAAATTGTATGATGTTAGCTGCTATATAACCCTGCCACTGTATGTTATCATTACTGTAATGGGTATATGCTATATCAATGGTATTACAGTAAGAATCACTTAGATTAAGCAAGAATGAACTTTGATAAAACTAAGTGAAGTGCAGTAGTGATGGAACCAGAACTGACTTCAGCATGCAACAATCCAACTTTACGCACTATCCTCCTGCTGTGTCCAATGTCAGCCGCCTGCCACACTGCACCAAAGCCCGATCCTGCTCTGCCAACCGAGTGGACTTTGTGCCATTCCTCCTGCCCAGAAAGACTGGTATGACAGATGGAGCCCAAAGCTGGGGACTAAGTGAACTCAATGGACTTTTTACAGGCCCATAGACTGTGGGAATGATATCTGTGTGTATATATATCAAATGACAGGAAAAGTGGTGGTGATTAATTGAAAAGGTATCAGAAAGTCTGGGACCTGGTCGTGATGTAGATGGTATAGAATAAGGGCTGGATAATGTCCTGGTTTCAGCTGGGATAGCGTTAATTTTCTTCTTAGTAGCTGTTATAGTGCTGTGTTTGGGATTTAGGATGAGAATAATGTTGATAACACACTGATGTTTTCACTTGTTGCCAAGTAGTGTTTAGAAAAAATCAAGGATTTTTCAGCTTCTCATGGCCAGTCAGCAAGAAGGCTGGAGGAGCACAAGAAGTTCGGAGGGGACACAGCCGGGACAGCTGACCCAAATGAGCCAAAGGGGTATTCCATACCATGTGATGTCATGCCCAGTATATAAACTGGGGGCAGCTGCCCTGGGGGGATCGCTGCTTGGGAACTAACTGGGCATCAGTCAGCTAGTGGTGAGTAACTGCATTGTGCATCACCTTTTTTATATATTCCAATCCTATTATTATTATTATTCTAATTTTATTATTATTATCATTATTACTTTCTTCCTTTCTGTTCTATTAAACTGTTCTTATCTCAACCCACGAGCTTTACTTTTTTTTCCCGATTCTCTCCCCTACCCCACGGTGTCTGTGGGAGTGAGTGAGCAGCTGCATGGTGCTTAGTTACCAGCTGAGGTTAAACCATGACATTTTATTTATTTAGTTAATTATTTAGTAAATACAACATTACTGAGTATATGATAAAATGTCAAAGAATACAGGTGTTGAGGAATTACACTCTTTGCAAAAAACAAATACAGTTCTGTATTTATATGCAGTGCACACAAAGGTAAACTTCCTACTATCAGTAAAGTCTTTGGCCAACCATTTTACTCAGACATAGCACAGAATTCACAGTGATGTGTTTCCAAAATGTTTAAGAAGTTTTCGGGTCGACAGGGAGTTGTAACACAGAGACATTTGTTTATTCTCTATGTTTAGAGCAATTTAACTTTCTAGTCCAAACACAGAATGTCTTGCCTTCATCTAAAAATATATATGTGTAATATCCAAAAATTATTATTCCTCCTTGTTATAATATGCTTAAATGGATAATTTCAGTTTGATGCTATATTAGTATAGCATATACAATGGTCCAGGCCTAAAAGAAAGCCACAGTGTTTGATAGACATCAATATAGTTCTTCAAACACTGGTCTTCGAAAAGGTAACATTTATTGTCTTTTTTAGTAAATGTCATATAAGAAGTCACATTGATCCAAAAAAAAATTGCTGACTGCATATGAAATTTAAAAATTATTTAGGACAGTAGAAAAACATCATTTTTTTTTAGGTCTCAGTAACTTGGCCTGATGGTAGAATGCCTCTGTTTGAAAAATCTCCCTCTAATATTTTGTGGGGTTTTCACAGAACATTTACAGAAACTTTCCTGGTTGACAGAAATTATCTGCAAAGAACTAGAAATCGCTTTTAATCTTTGTCCATTATTTTTAAAATATTCCACTAAACTTCTAGTCTCCATTTCTAACTTTTCCAGAGTTTCTCAGGATTAATGTGAAAGAGATAGGAATGCAGATAAACACTCAAAATCCCTATGTTTGCTATATCAAAACAGTCACTTAGCTGCTCTCAGTATTGGACAAAACCTGACCCTGGTTTCTCTTGCACTAATTTTACATTACTTTTTTGACATTTTACTTCACAGTTCATCCCACAGGAGCAAAACCACACTGGGGCCTTATGTCTGTACAGTGCTGCTTACTTCAGAACATGTTTTGAGTAGGAGATGCATATTATTTTTTGCTTATTGTAAGGATGAGGTCACTAACATAATTCAAATAATAGATTTTTATTATTACTTCTTATTAGCTCCAGAACTTAAATACTCTTAAGTATTCCATGATATTATTTAACAGAAAAGCCCTGTTAGATGGGGGGGAAATGTCTCAGGTTTTAGTTTTTTGATATGCACTTAACTGACTTGTCCACTGTGAAAATGAATTCATTAAACAGGACTGAAAATGAAATCTTGACACACAGATCAGGTAACTGGCAAAATTAACTGAATTTCATCTATTCAAGCACAGGCACTCAACCCCTTGGTGCTTTTTAAAAAGAAATGTTTTATGGGAATGGTGCCACATTTTTCTTCTTACCTTTGGATTAAAATTGCTCTGTGATCCTAGATGAACTGCTGTCCCCTCTCTCTCCCTGCTTCCTTGCTTCTTCTTTCATTTCTCCCTCTTGCAACTCTTACATTTCTGCAAGCCATCATCACTAACCATATTTCTTAAAGAACAGGAGAAAAAGAAACATCAAGAAGGGCAAAATTCCTTACATTGGAGAATCAGTGTGTGTTCATTTAAAAGAAACTGGCAAAAATCAAGGTATGAATGTCATCAGATTCAGTACAAAGGGAGGGATGAAAATTACCTGTTTGTGCTCAGTGTCTTCTCCTGCTTTAAATGAAAACTGCCAGTGGAGTCATGAGATGAGAAGGTTGTCTGAAGTCAGGTATGATTACCTCTGCTGCACAAGGACCATATTGGTATCAGCAAGACTTCCCCACACTGGACAGAAGGAATGGGTCTGAAGCCAACTGTGTGTGCAGACAGAAATTGCTGCTGGGAACACAGGCACTGAGCATACCATACAGCACAACCACCTTGCAACCTAGGAGCTCAGTGACTCCTCTTAAACTACCCAGACTTTTAAATTCTAAAGTAATTACAGAAAAAAATTGAGGTGTTCCTTGGACGAGTACTCCAGCCTCCCTCTATGCTAAATTGGTTCTAAGGAGTCCTATCCTCATTTTTTTGCACTGAAGCACAACAGAAGTTGAAAGTGTCTCCACTCTGAATAGAGTGACACGTCAATATTTGTGATGTTCATTCAGGTGGCAGGCAACAGAGGCTCAAATTCCTTTGAGTTTTCCAGTTATAAAAAAAAAGGAAAAAAAAAAAAAAAAAAGAGCTTTTCTCAGCTCCTTAAAAGAAGGCCATAGGCCCTTGCCTTTTAAGAATAGGATATATAAACTGTCTTGAATGGATGGGAGTTTCTCATAGCAGCCTGTCATGGAGGTGACACTGAAGACATACCCTTTTGTCATTGTATGTGGTCAGTAAGAGATATTCCAAACACCTTAATTTTAAGCCTTTAGGCTAGGGGGATGCCTACCACCTTGCTTGGTAAACTCATAATTTTGGATCCCAGATGGATCTTTCATGCAGAGGGTAGGCAGTGCAGCTCTGTAATTTAAGACTCTGTTTAAGGCAAGAGAATCCCATGTCCTTTTTTGGATCTGGTTTACAGTCTTTCTATGCCTTTTGGGTATCTGCAGAATGGGATGTCTCCCGTAGGCTGAGGTGAGAATGCTTTAAATAAATAGTGGCACATACTTCAGAGAGTGCAATTTAAATGTTAACATTCAAGGTCCTATACAACACCCAAATAGTTAGAGACATACTCTAGGGAAGAACTGATTCAATGTGCAGTGCTGGAAAAGATGCTTGGAAGCTTCACATCTCAGAAAGCACTGTTGAGGAAACCAGCAACATCTTTTGTATTTTTCAGTAAGAAAGTAATGATATGAATGGAAAAAGTCAAGAATCTGTTAAATATTAATAGCTTTTAGTTATAACAGCAAAGTGAATATTGCTTCAGATCCTAAATAAATACCAAAAAATAAAAGACAAGTTAAAAAAAACCCTGTGAAACTGCACATGAGATAAGACTATCAAAAGGAAAGGATTGCCCTGGGTACCATTCATTACAGAAATCCTCTGGATTCTACTGAAATAATTCTGAAAAATAATTTAAATGCACGTTTACTATTTATACACAGGCTTTCACACTTGCCTTTTTAAAATTCCAGTCCTGTGACAGAAAGTGAGCAAGATGAATTAAATATAAATTCTGATTCTTCATGACAAAAATGCCATTTGAAATAGAAATTGGCCTATTCCTCTGCACTTTTGTTGTTATTAAAAAAATCCTTACCTTTCCTTATTTTTCAGCTCTGGTGCTAGAACTGGGAGTTGGCTCTGTCAGTTCTCATTCTGCTGTAACTTCCACCACCACAGCACCATGTAGACACCTTGAAATTGCAGAAACAAAGCCACTACAGACATGTGCTCTGCTCTGTACCATGTGTTGTAATGGGTGAGTAAACCACTCTGCAAATCTAATTCGATACATGCAGACCCTGCCAGTATGGCATTCTGGTTTGTAAAAATTACATAATGTTTTAATGCTTGCTCTACTATGGTTTCTGTACAGTAATAATACTTAACATTGCATATGCAGAAGCATTATATCCATTACAATTAAATGACTGAAGGCTTTCTTATTTCCTGTTCAATACAACATCAGTCCAACTTAAAGGCTACCAAAGGTGTTTTACATCCCACAGGTTTTCAGTGTACTGAGTGGAATATATCAGTATTGTCACCAAATCATGGAATCACAGAACCACAGGGTGGCTGAGGCTGGTCAGCATCTCTGCGGATTGAACATTCAGGTTCACACCAAGTAAGTTTTATTCTGTTGCTCCTGCTGTGCTTGCTGTGTCACTAGAAAAAGATTCTAGTATTCTCCATAAAATTCATTAAAACTCACTGAATTATTTGGTATTCAGAAATATAATTTTAGTTATTTGTAGCTGCTGATTTAAATCTGTTTAGAGAATATGTGCATTCTAAAAGGCTTTCTTATTAGCAATTATTTTCTCAGGCAAGTTTTCTATGTCCAGGAGAATATTCAGTTCAAGAAGAGGCACATTTTTTATGCACACTTACCAAAGCATTTGAACACTTATTTTTGGTGATAACTGTTTAAATACTTTGTTGAATCACTTTGGCAAAATTCTGGGGAAGACATAGCTATAGCAATAACTCCATTAACTTCCTTGGTTTGCAAAGTTGGGAAGTAACATCCAGAAGAGACGTAACTCTAAGCAATAAAGCATACTCTGCGATGTCTTTGCCACTCGCAAGAGAGTTTCCTAAGTCACAAGATAGGGATGTAACACAGAGCATGTGAAAATAGAATGAGGAAAATATATAGTTGAGTCGCATAATAAGAGACAAAGAAAAAGAGGAAATTATCTCTCAGTGGAGTTTCCTACTTTGGTTTGTGGTAACAAGTTCTGGGAAAGGTTTAGAAGGCCTGGGTTTTGAAAGAAGCCCAACCCAAATTTTGAGAGCCTTGTCTACACCCTTATTGAGAGAGATGGTGTTTATACAGCTTACTACTCTTTGAAGCTGATTGGTTGTAAACTGAAATAGGTCTGTACATGGGTACAACTGGCTGAAGATGAAAATTGCACTCCCATTGTTCAGTAATCATATACACTGAAACAAAGTGTTGTAATGCTCCCAGAATTTTTTATCAGTAAGTCACAACTCCTAATTTTGAAAATGGCTACCATTCTAATTAATTAATGCCAAGCTACTCACAGTTCTATTTATCATGCCCTATTCCATCAAGCGATGATTGCCTTTACCTATATCCATTAGAGTTGAACAAGCTAACACAGAGCTGGGAAAACAGCCAACCCTTATCCCCATAGCATGCTATGATATTATTTAGCTTGTTTCATTTGACTGCCGTTTCCTTCATAGAATGGGCAGCTAGATGATCCTGGTTTATGCACTTTCCCAACAAATCAAATGTTACACAGTCCTTATAAACTTACTGCCCTACATATGAAAATGTAGGTATCAGAAGAAAGCAAGCTGTCAGATTTGCCTGATTCCTGCGTGCGCTACATCAAGGCAAGGAAGATTTCCAGAGGAAAGACTGCATGCAGAATACTTTGTAAAGTGTTCGGCCTTTCTCTCCTAACATAGTCAATGAACGCTGCCAGTCATTCACTCTAATAGTTGCAGAAATCATGGCTTAGGGAAGAGCACGTTGCCTCTCTCCTTTTTGCTTCTGGTCAGGCCACTCTCTCAAATGAAGGAAAAACAAATTCCCAACAGTGCCAAAGCATGAATAGAGGTATTGTTCTCACAGGGGCCTGAATACCTCTGAAATATATCAGAGAATTAGCTTGTCATTTTTTTCTGCTTCCTCATTAAAGCATTTTGAAATGACTAATACATTACCAAGAAGCGGCTTCTTACATCTGATGCAGACTAATTACCCAGGGCTCCCATTATGTCGGCAACCTAAAATGATCAGTTAACAGAGTGCGTTAGCAGCATTGAAGGGGGTGAATAAAGCAATGAGAGAAGGAAAAGTAGTGTTCTGTGGCTTGCTTCCCTCCTCTTTTAGTAGCATGTCAAACATAATTATGCTCCTGTCATCTGCACCTACAAGACAGGATTTTAGTTATGATATCTTGCCTGGCATGTAGCTGCTGTTGACAGGCCCCTGTGACCCTGTTCCAAGCAGTCTGACTCTACAGATGACAGGACTCTGGCCTAGATGCAAGAATTAACCTTCCTAGGCAGAAAAGACTTTACCAAGGGAAAAGGATAAAATGCTAGAGAAAGGCAGGTCACCTTGTGGCCTGCTTGGTTCTTGGTAAGCAGTTGCAAGAGACTTGACTTTGCACATTGCACGTGAACTGCCTAGAAAACGGCTGCTGCCCGTGGACCAGTGCATGCCTTGAGGCACCAGGTTAGACAGCTTTGTGCTACCCACACCCTCCTACCCAGGTAAGCTGTTCTGTGAAACACACATAAGACGCCAGGCAATTGACAGGCTTTCCCAGGAGCATGAGCAGATCATAGCGGTAAAGTTGCAAACTTGAGTTATGTTACTCAGGCAGGGTGGAAGAAAAGTAGAAAGTTAAAAGAGAGATGTAATTATTCAAAGAAAATTGTCCACCTTCCTCCCAGTATTCCTCAGCTTTTAGGCAGAAAAAGAACTGAAAAATTCACCAAAATTTTAAAATGTTTTTGTGCCTTCTGGAAAAGGAAAAAAATAGATTACTACATCTACACTGAAATAATGCTGTCTGCATAATACTATTTCCCCAGTGCCCTGCTACAGTTACCATTGTTTTTTTAATTAGGCAATACATTCATTCAGATGAGATAGAGACCTTCAATACCTTGAGAAAAGTATTTTCAGCCTTGAATGTTTGGGTTTGGGGTTGGAAAGCAAATTTGGCTCCTAAACAGAAACCCCTCTGGGTTTAAAGAGACTGAGATTTTGCAAGTCACGCACTTAAGCGTGGAAAAAACGTGCTTTTAAAACTCCCTGATGTTTGCCTTGCTTTCACTGATGTCATGTGCATTTCTAATAAGAAGCTAGCCGTATAGCAATACGAATTTTATTCATTCACTTTACAAACCCGTCTTCTGAGCATTTGAGGCCTCTAAGGATCAATGACAATGAAGAGCTGCCTTCCAGAGGACATGCTTGACGCTGTGTTCAGTGATCTGACAGTTTACAGCACACAATAAACTGAAAAAAAGCAAAGTCCTGCAGGAACGCCTGAGACCTAGGATTACCCAGAAGGCTGTGAAAACAAACCTGATGGAAAGCTTGCATGAGAGCTACACTCAAAATTCTTACAGCTCAGCTCAGGATGCAAGAGACTGAGGAGCACCTGGGACATGAGATAACAGAAAGTTCACACTCGATGAGATCAGAAGCATGTTTTGAGCTAATGTTTCAAGTTCATCAGAGTTAGATAGCTCTCCCTGGAGAAGCTAATGACACTAATTCATGGCAGTTAGACAACCACATACAGCAGTGGGTCAGATTTTCTTTGGCAGGTTCTTTATGCAAGAGTAAAAAATACCAAAAATAAACATTACAGAGAGGCACATGGTGGCACAGCACGAGTTGGAAAAGCCCACAAGAACTCCCAAGAGTCAAGTCATGAGCTGACTGTGCAGGTGATCCCAAAGAAGAAACAATAAAATCTTTATGCGCTTGTTCTTTATAAGTCATGTTATACAGGAAAATAATTCAGGCATAATTTAGAATTTATCAAATAAGAATGAGTGAGATTATCTTGCATGTTGTTCTGTTTCTAATATCAAATCTAATATGTTACTCAAAAGACTTGAAATATAATAATTCCAACCCTTCCTTAACAGACCTTTAAATAGTGTTTTAATATGCAAATGTTGCAATTCTAAAAGTAATTTAGGTTAACTCAATCCATATATTACTATAATTGCAAGGGTAAATCTCATATTGCAATTTAAAGGAAGAAAATATTTCTGTGGTCACTTTGAAATATTATAGGGTCTTTGACAATGGGAACCTTACAACCTTAGCATTCTTATAAGACAAAATAATAAATATTAGTATTATTAGAGCACGCATGGAGACTGATTAACGTGCTTATTACAAATTAAGTAGCCAAACAGATACAGCTGAATTACAAACCCTATGTGAAGGGCAAAGACTCATTAGACATCTCATTATCCTGTATCTTTGAAATTACTCTGTATAGAAGCATGGAAAACCTGAAAGCCAGGAAAACACATGAGCTGAGTCTTGGAAGGCAGAGGACAGAGCTTCCAGTCACCCAAGGGAAGCTGGAAACTACAGAAGTAAACTCAAAGTCAAAGGAGGACAGGGTTAGTAGGGTGGCTAAAATTATAGAGCTTCTAAAAATTGGGAAGTATGGAGGGCTCTGCATCCATCATACAGAAGAGGCCAAGGTGGTACAGTATGGTCACCATGAAAAATTATAGTAGTTTTGGAAGATACTGGTTACTGACATCAAAAAGTCATTCTGTTTACAGACAAAACTAGCCTTTATTACAGACAGGGGTGTTGCTTTCCTTCCTCCTGGCCACATAAATGAGCACATACAGGCTCTTTGAGGAATAAGGCACCTGGTGATCCATAGAAGCCTCTAATACAACAGACCATGAAGCAAGTTCTCATCAGGAATAAAGGCTGGTGAACTGCAAACCTGGAGGGGCTATTTGATAAATGAAGCACATAAGTGTTCATGCATCTCTTTTGTCTTTACAGACTGCAACACTTACTGTCTAAACATTGGCCTCAGAGAGGCATTACCGTCTTCTGGTAATTTTCCATCTACTTTTCACACCCTGGAGGATCCAACAAACTTAAATATACCTGACTAATACTGAAACATCACCCCCCAGTGCCAGACCCTCTCTTTCTTAGAATCTTATCTATCTTACCCAAACTGCATATGAAAGACTATGCACTAGATCCCCAAATGAGTTGTGCAGATAGTCTGACTTCTCAAACTTGTGGCTGCCCTTTGATACGAATGCAATAAAGAACACATTTGGCATTGATGTTCTTGCAAGTCATGTATCTACAAGAGCATCACTACATGGATAAGACAAGATGAGAAACACATTCAAATAGGATGGTAAGTAGCCCCAGGAAAAAAAATAATCTTAGCCACAAGGATGCTAACCACTTGAATAGGGCATATTGCCATGGAGTTTAATATACCATATATTATTTTTATTATTGAAGTACTTTCCTAATCTTCTGTAAGGTTTTTCATTGAACATCACAATGTAAGTGCTTAACATCCAACTGCCTTATAGTAAGTATATAAAGTGATGTAAATTTCCATGTATAGGCAAGTGTCCTTGAGCTGAGTGCTCTGTGCTCAGAATATAGTTTCATAAGACTGTAAGACAGCGAAGAGGACTCCTTAAAGTTGGAATGGGCACAAATATTCCATGGTTACAGGGCTACACTCAGTTTAAAAATAAAGTCCTTGCCTTTTCAGAGGTACACCAGATCACCTAAGCAGAGTGACATACCTTAGCTTTCACTTATTTCCCATACACACATTAAAAGTTTAATAAAAACTAATACAGACTAACAATTTAAACACTGTGCAGATGCTTGATAATCAAAAGTACCCATTACAAGTAAAAAAAATGCTTTTGAAGTAGTGTAATACAGCTCTGCAGCTACCACCTTCTCCTCTTTTTTCCTCATGTACAAGATCAGTAAAAAACAGATCTGATACTAAGACAGAAGGAATAGAAAATGGGAGGACAGTGTAAAGATTCACTGAATGGAAGGCCTTCAAGCCAGATGTCAGGAGGAGAAAAATTAATAAAGTTGAAAACACTTGTTAGCTTTGTTCCAGACTGTAAAGTTGAAAAGAATATTTTCTCTTAAAATACCAATTCAACCGTATGAAAACTAGGAAAAATTAAGAGTAAATCAATAAATCAAACAATCAGATTGCTCAAATAGACAGTGTAGAAGACTGACTAGAGAAGTATTATACATATTTCAACTCTCTGAAATAGAATTTCCTTAATAAAAGTAAATATAATGGTAAATCCTTTATCTTTATCCTTTATCTTTTGTCTGTCAGTTCAAAGTTTTTTTTTTTCTTCAAGAATAAGCAAATGTTATGTGACACCATTAATCAAAGTGAGATTTTGTATGTTCAAAGCAAACTTTCTCCTGTAGTTTTAACTGTTCACTATAAAATAACACCATGCTGAAATAGCATTATTTTTTTTTTTCTCTTCTCAACATTCTTAACTTACTATCTTAATGATTTCAAAGTGCCATTAACATTAACAGCAGCATGTATCCTAAACCAAGTCATTTACAAGCTTCATAGTTTAGGTCATAGGGACAGAAAAAGCATTTAACTTAGAAGAAACCAGCCAGTCCCTTGCCCAAAAGGAAATGTAGGATGAATAATGGCCTTTTTTATATACATGTAAAATTAATTTGATGATAACTTCCAGCTCCCTTAGACAATTCATAATGGTTGTTCTCTAGGGATTAGCTGGGCTAAAGTTACTAAGGAGTAGGGCTACGCATTACCACATTTCTTTGCTATGTTTTAAGGAGCTATTGGTAGGCAAACTGCATCCCAGCCTTGTACTTCTCTCTCCTGTTGCTGCCTAAAAGCGGTAGAAAGTAATTTGTTGGAGTAACAAATGTTAATTGATTTGGATATGTAGCTGTGGAAAGAACAAATCTGAGGAAATGTGAGCTGATAAGAAAGTCGCACTTCATACATCAGCTGTTTGCACTCTATTTCCTTCATTGGTTCAGACTCACAACTGCTTGCTGGAACTGTCTTGCTCTTATTTTTCTTCTTCTAATACATAATCTGTAAACTGTAAAATGTCAATGGCCTGAGGCATCTTCTTCCAGAATGTTAATTTTTTAATTGTCTAATGGACACTTTTTCTTAACCTGTATTGCTCTCGTAGTTCCTATCACCTATTTGTTGCTGTCATTTTTCAAAACTGGCCATCACTGATACATCTGGCATACCACTTAGCCAGTATTCAGTTCACAGTGGATCCCATTATCACACTAAATGTAGTAAAATCTTCCAACACAGCAGATTTTATCACAAACCTGACAGCTTATTACTTTTCCTAGGTTAAAAAAAGCATACCTTTTTAGTTTACAGCTTATTACTGTTTCGCTTTCCCTTGCTATCTGTGTAATTCTGACATTATTGGAAGGGTCAGTCTCTCACAAACTCATTGAATTAGAGAGATTTCATTATATAAAAACCAGCCTAGAAGTCTTATACAATTTCTAGATCTCTCAAGTTTCTGAATTGAATTATAGACAGGTGAGAGCCAAGAACTTAGGGAGGAAGCTAGAAAGGACAGAAATTACAGACTTGAGGTTGTAATGTCTCAGCTTCCTAACAAAACCTTTGCTAAACAATAACAAAATGTGTTTTATAACAAATAGTTTACTATTTTTATTTTGCTATGAAAGAGAAAAATAGAATAAATTCCCAGTGTAAATCAAAACTCCAAGTTAAAATAAACTCCTTATAACATAATACTATTCTGGAGTTTTCAGAAGTCATGTAATTCTAGTAGTTAGGAAAATATTTATCTTTTAAAATGTCCATGAGTTTTCTCTTTGTCCAGATTTCAGAACAGGAAAAGCAATTCCAGGTCCTATTCCAGAAGGATTCAAGAATCTAGCTTCCTTTTAAGCAGAAATTTTTCAATCATTAAATGTAAGATGAAAAGAGTAAACTACATCTAAGTCTTGAATTATATAGCACTGATGGCATCCTGTGCACCAGATTTGTCTCCATTATTTTTTTCAATAACAATTATTTGAGGTGAATTTGGTACTTTCTTTTTTGCTTTTCTGTTCACCACTAGTTTAACAGCAGTCCTAGTCACAGACTAATCTTTCAATTTCTCTTATTTTAAATTATTCAATGCTGACAGAAGTGCAGGAATGGTGACCTTACTATCTTGATACCAGACCTCTGTGTATTCTCCAATGGTGAAACATATATCCCATATAACGGATTTTATCAACACACTACGCTAACTTTTTCTTGACCCCTTCAATAGTCTTTCCTTCTGTGTCCATTGAGTGTCTCAATAACTTTTCATCTATCATGGTAGTTTACTACAAGAGTACATGGTATATATGGGAATATCTAGATACTGTAGGCGAATATTTTTTACTTGTTAGAATAAGATAGACATTGGTAATTAAAAAAAGAAATTAAACTAGGCCCAAATGTTATGAAATATCTAAGAGTGCTGCTGGTACACAGATTTTTCTGCCAGAGTTCTTTATGACCAACAAATTCAGATAATGAATCATGACGCTCTTTGGTATTAGCCAACTGTGTCACATTTAGTATACCATCAGAAAAGCCTATTCCCTTTTATTCAACATGTGAATTGTGAGAAAAAAACCCCAAACCAAAAGAAAATATCCATTACATAAGCATTCAAAAGACAAACTGAAATAAATTATTGATTAACCTATTACATAAATATGATAAATTATTTACCCATCTCAGATTTCCTTGTTAAGATAACCAGAAGATTTGAGAAGATTGTAAGAAACTTCAATTCTTGTCCTACAACCAGACTTGCTGAAATAAAATAATTTCACAGTATTACAAGAAACAATGTTGATTCATTGCAATTGAAGGCATTCCTTCTGCTATAGCTGTTTCAGTACTTCAGCCTTGACAATCAAGATTACTTTAGTAACTACATTTGGAGTTAAACTAAAGTAGTATATTTGTGACAGATATCTAGTGTGCTATATGAGACCAGTATAAATCTATCTTTCTGGGGCTTGCTGTCAATTAACAGAAATGTCTTACTGCAGTCTGACTGACAATTTACTGCAAGCTGAGCAGAAAGACTGGGGAGAAAATGGAGAAAGACTTGGAGTTGTCCTCTCTGGACGATGAGTATTTTATACCTGTCATGTGAGAAGACGACATAACCTTTATGACTGTGAATCTTGAATAGCAAGAACAAGACCTTTAACTGACTAGGTATTTAACAATGAGTCTGAATATCTCTTGACAGAGCAAGCCATGTAAGTGAGAATTGCACTTTGCAGGCATTTAGGGTGTGGGTGCTGAGAGTCAGGACTCAGGTCTCACACAAGCAGTTTTGATGTTGGGAAAGCCATGCCTTTCCGGATCACCCACTGTTGAGATGTGTACCTTATTAGGGAGACACTGTATGCAAATTAGCATAAAAATCTTGAAAGCAACATTAATTTAACATATGAAGAAATAACCAGCACTGTTTAGCTTTCATTTTCCAGTATGGTGTACAGTCACTTGCTAGAGATAGAATGTCAAAAATAAGTTTAAGTAGCCTGGCTTTAGTTGATTTAAGGCAGATCCTAAATATTATTTAAACAGAGTTTCACATTTAATAAGAAACACATTCTACTTCCTTAGGACACAAAAAGAATAAAAAATAAAAGGTCTTAAGTAGAACAGCAGAATGTCTCCATTTTACCAACGCGCAGCTTGCTAAACAGAGTTGAAAATAGCTAGAACTGAGAGGGAAAAAACTGAAGAGTATTTTAACAGTGAAGTAAAACCACAACTAATGACTTTAGGAGACAGGAGCTAGGTGGACAAGAAAAGCATAACAGTTTTAAATATATGATATTTGGCTTCACCTCCCAAGTAAGAGGGCTGGCACTGATTCAGAAAGGCTGGTCTGGCATGCTTGTGCCTCTGAGAGGGACCACACTGCCTGATGGAAACAACCACAAAAGCCGCAGTGAGAGCACAGCCTTCCAAAGGCAACAAGAAAGCAACCAGACTGGCAATTAGACCATGCCAGTGCTTGGCCTTGGTGAAGAGAAGGCAGGCATCTGAAATGGCTCATCTGTCCACAGGAGCGTCAGACCCAGTGACCAACAGATGGGACAAAGTAAAGTAACAATCAGATAACAGAGAGAAGCATTTTAAGCATGGATGACCTCCTCTTCTAGCACCTACATAACAAACAAGATAGGAGGTTTACATATACTTCTACATCTTGAAAATAATATTTTTACAGTGTTCACTGAAACCTAAGACAGCTGTGCAAAACATCTTTGCATGTGAAAAGTAAGGCAGAGTATGGATTGTTATGTCTATTCAGTCTGTATCCTGGAAGCTATTTTGCTATACGTGGAATCCTCCTTTCATCTCAATGATTGCCAAACAACTCATATTTTAAGCATATTCCCTTGTGCCATGTGATAAACTGCGCTGTAGGCCGGATTTTTTTGTTGCAGATATCTCTGGAGCCTACAGGCACTGTGGCTTCCATAAACATCTGTTTTAAAATACCGCTTTTCCCCTTTCAGTGTGAGTTTTCTTACTCTTCTGTTGGCTTGCTGTTTCAGTGCAATAATTTAAGAAAAGAAAATTAACAACTGTTGATGAAACAAGCTGTTAAGAAGGACTGAGAGTTTTTATATCTTAACTTTGTTGGAAACTGAAGATTTATCCAAACTTAACTGGTCATCTTTTACATATTTTCCATATCAAAGAACATGGGAATGTCAATTTCTTGGATAGTACAGAAATTGGATTCCTGTATTAGCAGATTCAGAGTTTAAATGACAAAGTAATTGTTTCTAGCCTTCATGCTTCAGAAGATGGTGCTAAAATAGATGATATATGGCACAATCTTATCAAGCCTAAAGCAAAACACATCACTACCAGCAGCATGAAGCCTCTCTTTAATTCAGTCATGTTCTTCTCCTGGAACATCCTCATAGAAAAAAATGATGAACTATCTGCTAGATAAGTGGACAGTGAGGTGAACTGAAAACTACTAAATTGCTGGGCTCAAAGCGTTGTGATCAGCACCACAAACTCCAGCTAGAGTCTGGAGTCTGCAGTGCCGTACCCCAGGGATGGATACTGGGGCCAACAGTATTTCATATCTTCCTGAATGACCTAGATAGTGGGCTAGAGTACACTCTCAGCAAGTTTGCAGGTGATACAAAATTGGGAGAAGTGGTTGATACACCAGATAGATTTGCTGCCATCCAGGGGGACCTGGACAGGCTGGAGAAATAGGCCAACAGCAACTTGAAGAAGTTCAACAAAAGGGAAGCAGCAAGGTGTTCTCCTGGAGAAGAATAAGCCCATGCACCAGCACAGTCTGGAGGCTGGCTGGTTGAAGAGCACCTTGTGAGAAAATGTTCTGGGGATCCAAGCTGACCATGAACCAGCAAAGTGCCCCTGTGGCAAAGAATGCCAACAGCCTCCTGGGCTGCATTAGGCAGAGCATTGCCAGCAGGCTGAGAGAGGGGATCCTTCCACTCCACTCAGCACTGGTGAGACCCACCTGGCTGCTGGGCTCCCCAGTGCAGGAGAGGCATGGACATACTGGATAGCACCACTGGACAAAGGGCGAAGGGCCATGAAGATGATGAAGGTCTTGGAGCACCTGTCATAAAGGGGGTGAAGGTACTGGGAGTGTTTGGCCCCAAGAAGAGAAGGCTCAGAGGGACCTTTACAAGTGTTTGTTAATATCATACGGGGGTGTGTGGAAAGACCACAGTGGCAGACTCTTCTTGGTGGTACCCAGCTGCAGAATAGCAGGCAATGGGCACAGATTGAAATACTGGAAATTCCATTTAAACATAAGGGAGAAAAAACCCCCAAACCATATCTACTGTGAGTGTGATCAAACACTGGCACAGGTTGCCCAGGGAGGCTGTGGAGTCTCCCTCCTCAGAGATACTGAAACCAGTCTGGTCATGGCCCTGAGCAACCTGCTGCAACCTGCTTGAGCAGAGGTGGGACTAGGAGACCTCCAGAGGTGCCTGCCAGCTTCAGCCACTGTGTCGTTCTGTGATTGTGTGAACATGGTGGAGACCCATCAATAAACATACTTCTGTCATTCTTTCTGACTGCTGCTGAATGAAAGAATTGTGCAATGCTTATTTGCTAGTACATCTAACTTTTCTGGATACCACCAGTTACCACCAGGGCACGCACCATCTAGGTGCATTCAGGTACAGAGCTGTTAACACAGGTTCAATATAGTTTTCATCTTTCATTAATTGAACATGGAATTCTGGTGAATATAAGATATCTTGTCCCATGATGACTACTGCAGCATAAGACATTCTTAATCTTTTCTGAAAGAAAGCTGAAATATCAGTGTGAACAGGGCTGCAAGAGAAAGTTGCAGGAGTATATTCCATAGGTGGGGAAGTAAACTCTAGGAAGACTGCAAGCTGTATAGTAAAATTTATTTGTTTCTGCCCTATAAAGGTAGCATTTATATGCATGTTTCCAGTCTGTACTTTACTGGGCAGATTTTTATTCATGTGATATCTTCATGAATAAGATCTCATCCTAAATTATATGCTTACTGTATTTTCCAGTTCATCCTTCACAGTGTCATCTTTGTTATCCCAATATTCCGTTCCTTTCTTCAAAGATGGATTTTCAGCTGGCTTTAAAAGTTGAACAGCAACTAAAATACACATTTTTCTGCTAATGTTTTTCAATTTCACTAACGTTTTTAAGGACATTACTTAAGATGCCTTGAAGAAACCTGATTTTAAGATAGTAAACCCAGACTCCTTGAGGAAAAAACTTAAGCCCAAACACAAAACCCATTGTCTTAAAGTTGAGCAACCAAAACCTGAATATCTAGTCAGGCCCTAGTCACCTCTGGAACTGCCAGTGAAATCACTCTTCCCTCTGGCCACAATTATTGGCTGGTAAGACCTACTTTCTTCTTTACTGTCCAGCTTATCATATGTGGCAATTTGATGAGCATACCTGCAGTACTGAATGCCTTCAGAAGCTTTGTTTCCTTTGGCTGGAAGTCCCATGCTCATCACTGCTAAACTTCATGGGAGAGAGAAAATATAAGAGCAGAAGTAGACTGGAGCTGTGAGTTCATCAGACGGGGCTTCAGTATCTTATTAAATCATTCCTTGGTACAACTGCACAATTTTTCCTTTTTAAAACTGGCATAGAAAGTGGATGTCAATTTGAAATTCTGTTAATCACATGAATGGTTATGTAAGTTCAAATGAGTGGCAAGACATATTTGTTTTAGTTAAAGAATTCCAAGTCAGATGCAAGCTGGAAAAGTTATATGTAATTTGTGATTCACTGTCAGTTTTAGAATCAGGGCCAGGATTTCCCAAAGGGGTAGAAAAGGAGGAGGCAGGAAGAATCCTCTGATGATCAATTACTACACACATGTACGCCAGCATTCCCTTTTCAGAGAGGTGGTAAATTCAAAACTAAGAACGGTTCTACAGAACAAAACTTGACTCACTTTGGGTGAAGCCAAACCCCATGATGTATTGTTAGCTAGGGAATGGGATTAATGTAAAGAACATCAAAATAGGGAAAACATGTGCCTTTGTGAGCCTTAGCACATAAATAGGAAACACAAAATATGTGCTGCTTCTACTAAAATGTATCCAATACCTAACCTTCACACTAAATTCCTGTACTGTAGTTTATCTCACCTGACGAATCACAGGTTTATGCATTTACCTTAACTACTGTTGAAGCTGTGCAAAACACAAAAAAAATTTGGCCATGCTATTTTTCAAGAAAAAGATATTGTCATATTATTTCTGACAAAATTTGTCAATATACTTTTCTTCCACAGTTTAACAAAGTACTTAATGTACATGATGGGATAACCTTTTTTTAGTTAGAGGAAGTTTTTTAAGTTATGTTGGTTACAACCACAGCAATCACATGCTCCACCACAAGCTGACATATATTTTCGCAGTCTTGATTCTACACAGGTTTTAGGTATTGTTGATCAAAGCTTTCCTCCATGGCCTGTTTAGTTGGTTGTTTTTAAAGTGAAATTAGATCGCTGATACTCATTTCAAATACTTTTGTTCTGTCATTATATATATACAGGCAGTTTTGGATTTCTAGTATGAGTGCATCCCCTTCATCATGCTGTACCGGAGCTCTATTTAGCCTTTGTTACTTGCTGAATATCTTTACTACTACCATGACTCTGTTGCAGAGCTGAAAGCAACAATGATTTTCCTCACTCCGTGCTAATCAGGTTTTACATATCAGATCCAAAAAGTTTACCTGGTTGTACTTCATGTTGTCTTTTTTAACTTGGAGATAAACTTGTACAGACACTAAATTAGTGCAGAGCGCAGCCGCATGCGTGTACGGGTACGTGTAGGCCAGAGGCAGATTGCACAAAAAGAATATGAAACAGCACCCCTTAGTGTCCAGTTGGATCAGTTGCACCAAAACCGTTAAAAAAAGAAACATTAAAAAATAAGCAGATTTGAATTTATCAAAGCCTCTGAAAACAAACTTCTTTTAAAATCAATGCTATCATACAAAAAACCAGTAGGAAAGCACAAGCTTTTCAACTATACCTACTGGACCTACATACAAACAGAATACTGCTGTTGTCTATAAAACATTAAGAAAAATATGGTTGGACTATACAAAGGGAGGTAGTGTCAAAGGAAAATGTGAAAGCTTCTCAAAGGAGATAGATACTGGTGAAAGTTATTTTCTTACAATTTAGGCTAACATCAAAGAAAACTTCTGTCAGGGAAGCTCCACCTATTTGTGGACTACTTTCCAGAGCGAGATGTTAGAAAGACCAAATCTTAGCATCAGGAACATCAGTTTTAAGTACATTCCTGGCTGCAATGGGCAGTTAGCAGATGACTTTATTTTCTATGAACTGGATTCTCAATGTGGTAAATAAAATCAGCTTCCTCTGCCCTCAGCAAGGATACCAGATTGGCATATGATACCTATGTCAAGATTTAGATGTTTTCAGACTAATTTATGTTCAGAAAAAATATTTCATTTAATAGTTAGTGAGCATAAGAGGCAACAAAGTGTTAAAAATAAGTTTAAAAATATGAAAAAGAACATTTCCAAGGACCTTTCATGAATTCTGGTTATTTTGGGCTGACAAACAACGTCATTTTTTAAAATGGGATCTTTTCATAAATGTAGGCTGCAAACCGAAAGCATACCAAATTCTAGTCAAAAGCTTTTTAATGAGAATAAGAGAAATGTATTAGAATTAGTGCTGTAAAACTAGGCCAAAGGAACATATAAATGCAGGAATAACTTACACAAAACAGAGTTTTTGAGCAGAATTGTTACCTGATTTTTCTAATGGTTAAAACTGAGAACCATCCAACATAGAAATTTGTTGCCTACCAATTGGCAAATGTTCCCTTCCCATGGGTTCCTCCACAATGTGTCTCTAAGGCTGCTGGACCTCCAACCCTCCTAGGGTATACCTTTTGAACAGAGCACTTAAGATACACAAACCATATGCTAACATTAACCGTTAATCTAGATCTTAAAAATATAACACTTAAAACTTATTTCTTCAGCATCTTCTTTAGGTTACTGAAGGTAAAATCTGTGCAGTAGGGAATGGAAACAGAACTAGGAGGAAATGAAGGGACAGGACTAGGTATTGTGTGGCCTGAAGAAGAAGTTCTGATTTTTCTATCATGCCACTTAGATTGGTCCCAGCCTGAAGAGCAGCAAGCAGTTGCAGCCCAAGCATGACAGTAGCCCACAGATGCATGTGAAAGTGTCTTTCTCTTTGTCCAAACTGAACAAAACACATGAGCTAGGAAAAGCAACAGAGAGGCTAGAAGAACACATCAGGGTGAGAATATATCATCCCATTAAACACTTTCCCAGAACACATATGATTATGTTGAGAAGGAGGCATGCTGGTCTCCTTGTTATGTAGGAAATCATTTAATGAGCTTCCAATTCTAAGAGCTAACCTTTATTCTACCATAGCTTTCAGCTAAAATGCATACAGAAAACCACCAGATAATAATAGACAAGCTCAGAAACAGTCCATCTTGGCTGATATTTCCAGGGTTTGTTTTGAGTTTTGTTTTGGGTTTAGTTTTGGGTTTTTTTTTCTATGAAAGACCATATTTAATGTTCTTAGAAGTACCTAACTGAGACCAGGGATAAATTACATTCTCTTACTACACTTAGCATCTCCCTTCTACTATTTGTCACGATCACCTGTGACATTTGAAAAATACAGTTTTTTTCTTAACACCAGCTAGCACAATGCAGTTCTGCAATGTGTACTGCCTTTGGAAGTAATACATTACTGACTTGTAGCATATGTAAGCCCATGTATATCCCAAGATACTGAGAATAGTCATTCCCTTATTTCAGATGGCCTAGAACCATCCAGAATTCAGAGTTACAATACCCCTTAAAACATAATAGCTGAGATTACTAAACTACTGAACTAACCTTTTGCATCAAATTCTGTAAGTATTCATCAAAAATGTTGAAGTATTTCTTGATAAAATGATAATGAATAGGCTTTTTTCCTAAGAATTTTGATCTGATTCAGGATGCAAAAATGAATATACAGACAAATCTACATAAAAGCTTTTCAGTTCTGAGAAGAAAATGAGTCAAGTTTAATCCCTTATGTTTCTGGAATCTATGTGGTATGTGTGACCCTTCATTCCCATCTCTATTCTGTATGTCTTGAAAGGTAAGCTTTAACAAATATTTCAACAATACTGTTACACAAACCAGTTTTTGTGTATTTCTTTCAGAATTTATTCTCAACAAAATATAAAATGAAGGAAGTAACTGCCTAAATTACAAAAACTAATTAAGGTAATGAGAATTTTACTCCATGAACTGCATGAACTGTTTTTTTTTTCCTGGCCTAGGAAAAACTGTATTGTGTACTCTCAAGCTCAGAATGAGATACTGCAAAACAAAAGATGTACTCAAGCTGTGGATACATAGCAGCTCTGCTTTCAAAGCAATGCTATACTGTACTTAGCTTTTTTTTTCTCCTCCTAAACAGTGCTAATATTGTAACTGGTCTCTGGACAGGTTAAAGAGCTCTTACTGAAAACATATCATGAGAGCTGTTATTCAGTCTCAGACAGGTATATATTATGATCATCTCTGAACCCAATTGATATGATATGGACTCTAAACTGCAAGTTCAGAGAATTATCTCAATATTTCAATCAGACATGCAAACATGCTTTGTCCCCCCAGAATCTACAACTCAGGGTGTATGGTTATACCCCCATGTAGAAAGGCTGCGTTGTGCCTCCAGCTATTACAGAGAAGAAAGTGGTTCCTGTAAAAAATATTTTTATTTCTGAGCTCTCAGTTAGATGTTGAAGCCCAGAGAAAGAGATTAGAATCTGAAAAACATGCAGAATTATTTTTCCTATGTCAAAGCAGCAGAAGATCCTTCTCCCAGATTTAAAAATTCATTTAATGAGAATCAAAGACATCATTTGTTGGCAGCAGATTTCACAAGCTTTGCTAATGCTAGAATTTGTCAAATGTGTTTTGACGTGTTGATCTTCCCACCTCACTTGACAAACTATTAGATAAACAGGAGATGTCCTAAACCTTCACACTGAACCTTTTCAATTTGACTTATTTAATTCCTTAAAAATTAATTCATTTTTAATTGATGTGAAAAACCTAAAGAAAATATGATGAAAGCTGTGATCACCAAATCACTGCAAGCACATGCTCATGTTTCCCACGAAACTAATAGGGAGGAGACCAGGTTACAGCTGGTAGCTAAAGGTCCTCAAGCAACAGTCATAACTTGTACCTCTAAACTAAGGCTTTCAAAGATGGATATATAAATTTATACCTGTAAACCTGTATCATGGACCATCTAGAATTGTGACCAAATTTTCAGAAGTGCTGGCTGTCCATTATCCTCCACTGTCTTCTCTCTGCTCTTGTGTGGTTTTTTTTTCAATCTTTCATGGACCAAGCTTTCAGGCTATTTGCTATGTTTCCATTTGCAATTTGAAACTATAAATAATTATGGACATGCTTTCCTGCCTCGCAATTCAGGCAGGTAACATTGCTAAAATGAGGAAGTGCAACATACCTTATTAATTGATACTTCAGTACTTAAATTACTTATACACTAGATATAAAGATTTATAGATGCAGTATACTGTCATCTGTGTGTCTTTTTTACAGCTGAAAATATGCAGGGTAGGAAATTTGGCAAGCCGGAACCCTTAGAGCCCTCTATTATCCTATGTAATTAATCTTTTAAAAGATATCTGTGAAATATAGTGCAATAGTAATTTTAAAAGCTTCATTTACCAGTATTTTCGGAGATTAACATCTGGTCAGTACCGTGGTAATGAACAAACAGATGCTATAGAAGTTTTGAGGAAGCAAAACTGTTTATTTCAAATGTTTATTTCTCAAACTTAGAGATAATAGGAAAACGGTATTGTATACATAGCCTGAAATTGGAAGCACTGCTGAAGACAAAGAATGGTGATGAAAGAATGCTGAAAATTGAACTAGATAATACAAGTCTGTCCTTAACACATGTAGACTGTCTATTAGTATGCTTATACACCTGGGCAGACAAAATTTACAGTTTATCATAAGTTACACCCTCGAATTTGATGGTTTGAGGCTTCGAGGTTCTGCTGCTGAGGTTCTGCTGCTAAGGTTTTGCCAAGTAAAACTTAGATTTAGTGTAAAACATTAGGGTTCTTATGTATTTTGATACCATATTTTCATGCTTTTGAAACAATGATTCAGACTCAGGACCCTGATTGGAAAGACATGCAAGTAATAATGGATGTACTTTTTGATAGTGCAGAAAGAGATATGATCCGGAGGGCTGCTAGAACCCAGGCAGAAGCACAAGTAGTTTCTGGAGTATTACAGGGAACGGTGGAACAAAATTTTCCACCTACTGATCCCAGATGGGATCTTAATAATTTGGCTCAGAGAAGACTGTTAGATCAGTATCAAAAATGGGTTCTATTTGGAATTAGAACTGCTATGCCTGAGGTGATTAACATGTCTAAATTGTATGAAATTAAACAAGATAGAGAAGAATCTCCTACTGAATTTCTAAGCAGATTAAAAGATGCTGCTAGGAAATATACTAATCTGGATCCTGAGTCTGAAGAAGGAAAAGCTCAATTGGCTCCTTTATTTATAGGACAATCCTCTGCTGATATCAGAAGAAAATTACCAAAATTACAAGGAGCAGATTCTCGAGACTGGGGAAAATTATTAGAAGCTGCTTGGGTGATATATAGAAATAGAGATGAATGACAGAGTAAACTGAATGCAAGGTTAGTGGCTGCTTTAGAAGTAGGAGCTGGCATGGGATGAGGCAGAGGAGTTATCCTACAAGGAAGGGGACGCAGTCGAGGAATGGGATGAGGGAGAGGAACTGGATTGGGGTCACCAGTGGGATTAAACCAGCCCCTGGGACCGAATCAGTGCGCATACTGTAAACAAGAAGGACACTGGAAAGGGGAGTGTCCCCTGAGATCTACAAGGTCACAAGTGATCCCAATTTTGACCACACAATCTCAGCAAGTTCCCCCTTTCTTGGGAAAGTTGAGTGAAAGTATCTGACGGGAACCGGAGGGGAGTCTCCCAGCAGAACCTCTGGTTACAGCTAACCTGGGAGAACAGAAAATAGGATTTTTAGTTGACACTGGAGCCACCTTTTCAGTTTTAAACACCTTAGAGCGGGAGGTAAGTTCTGAAGAAATTAGTGTTGTTTGTGCGAGAGACTAGACCCTTCTTTAAACCTCTGGCAATGAAATTAGGAAAGCAATGGGTCACTCATCAGTTTCTGTATTTGCAAAATTCTCCTAAACCCCTGTTAGGGAGAGACCTACTTGAAAAATTGGAGGCATAAATTACATTTTTAAATGGTAAGATTAGAATTTTAATTCCAGAAACTAAACGTATTGAAGCAGTGGCTTTGTTGTTACAGGACGGTTACTGAAAGCAGAGGATCATACCAGTTGAAGTTAATAATGCTGCAATTCCAGTCGTCTGGGCTGGGGAAGTTCCCGGTAAATCCAAAAGAGCAGAGCCTGTGAGAATTGATTTAAAGTCAGGATTGAGTCCAGAAAATCCCGAGACTGGGAGAAAAACACAATATACATGGACAGTCTTGCCTCAAGGCTTTAAAAACAGCCCTACCATTTTTGGAAATCAATTGGCACGAGAATTAGAGATTTGGAAGAAAGAAAATAATCAAGGAATCTTGTTACAAGATTTGGATGATCTGTTAACTGCAGCTGAGACAGAAGAACAATGCACAAAGTTAACTATTAGCCTTTTGAACTTTTTGGGAATCAGTGGATATCGAGTGTCAAAAGTGAGCCCAAATAACCCATAAAGAAGTAACTTATCTGAGTTTTGAAATCCTAAAGGACAGAGACAATTAGGAACTGAGAGAAAAGAAACAATTTGTCCTCTCCCCAAACCTAAGACTCTAAAAGAATTTCAAGCCTTTCTGGGAATGGTTTGGTGGTGTCGCCTGTGGATTGCAAATTATGGCTTCCTGGTCCGACCTTTATACGAGCAGTTCAAAACCTCAAACAATGGATTTATAGATTGGACTGATGCCGGGAAAGCTGCTTTCAAAGAACTGAAACAGGCTTAATGGGGGCACCAGCCCTAGGCCTGCCAGATCTCACAAAGACATTTGAACTTTTTACTCATGAAAGAAAAGGTATAGCTCTGGGTGTCCTGGCCCCAATATCTGGGACCAAGTTGGTGAGCTGTGGCCTACTTCTCAAAGCAATTAGACAATGTGGGTCTGGGATAGCCTGGTTGTCTGAGAGCCGTCACTGCCACTGTGCTACTGATCCTAGAACCTCGTAAGTTCACCTTAGGACAAAGAATTACTGTGTATGTTCCCCACATGGTAATTACTGCGCTAGAACAGAAAGGGGGGCATTGGTTATCCCCTAGGAGAATGCTGAAATGCCAAGTGGTGTTGCTGGAGCAAGATGATGTTTACTTAAAAACTACTACCATCACTAAACCTGCTGTGTTTTCAACAACTGATCAAGTTGAAGGAGAACCGGAACATGACTGCCTGCAGACAATCGAAGGAGTTTACTCCAGCCAACCAGATCTCCAAGATGTGCCATTGGAAGAAACAGATTGGGAACTATATACCGATGGAAGCAGTTTCATCTGTGAAGGAAAACATCTATCAGGATATGCAGTAACTACTACTGAGAAGGTAACTGAACCATGAGCTTTGCCTTTGAATGCATCTGCCCAAAAGGCTGAATTGATAGCTCTTATTTGAGCACTGGAACTAAGTCAACGAAAGCTAGTCAACATTTGGACAGACTCAAAGTATGCTTCTGGAGTTTCCATATTGCATGGAGCAATACGGAAAGAAAGAGGACTGTTATCTGCACAAGGAACCACTACTCAGCATGCAGAACAAATATTGAAATTGTTAGAAGCCATTCAAAAGCCAACATCAGTCGTGATAACGCACTGTAAAGCACATCAATCAGGTAAGACTGTGCCTGAAACAGGTAACGGATTGGCTGATAGAGCTGCTAAAGAGGCTGCAGAAAAAGGCATCCTAGCACTAGTTCCAGAGAAAAGTGTAAATTTGCCTAAAGCAGCTCCAAATTATAATGAAAAAGATGAAGAATTAATTATTAAATTGCAGGCTAACAAAACTGAAACAGGATGGGCTGTAACACCAACAGGTCAAATAATAGTCCCACCCACAATAATGAGAGAAATTGCCTGAGCTGAACATAACAAAGTACACTGGGGAACAGAAAACCTTCTTAAACATTTACAAAAGTGTATTTTGCATAGAGATATGACAAAAATTATTCCAACAATTACAAGTAGATATGAAATTTGTATACATAATAATCCCCAAACCAGTAATAAAATAATTTTTGGAATTACTAAGCAAGGAAATTCTCCAGGAAAATACTGGCAAATTGATTTTACAGAATTGCCTTGAAAAGAAGGATATTGACATATCCTAGTTCTAGTTGATACCTTTACTGGGTGGTCTGAGGCTTTCCCTTGTTGCAGCAACAAAGCAAGGGAAGTAGGTACCATTGTTATAATCTGTGTCGCTTTTAACTGTCTTAAACGAGCTGTGACACGATCTGTGTTCAAGTGAGACTACTAAAATAATTAGTAGCCTCAAACAAAAAGGGGGGGGGAATTGATAGCATATTTCCACACATTCTGTAGGGTATGTCTAAATATTTTGATGGTTTTAATATTTTGTACCAGGCGTGGAAACTGGTTTGCTGCTAGATGACTGTAAAAGTGAGATTTGGTAAATAATTATTAGAAAACTATGATTGAAACAATAGACAAAAGTATAGCCAAGCAATTAACTAGTGGAGGTAGTTACTCATAAGTTTTGCAATTCTTTGCTCTTATGACTAGATGTTCCAGTACAGTAGATGAGAACAATGTTGAAACTGACCACGTGATTGAAACTGCATTAAGCTTCAAGATCAAAGAACAAGGACAAGAACAAAGACTTCAAGGACAGCCAACAGAATCTGAAATGGATCGGTCATCGTAAAAGCAGCCATTCGACTCAAATGAATTCTTCATTGTGCATGACTGGATGTAGGCAGTACTATGATAATCAGTTACAATATTTTTTATGTATATGTATACTAATCTGATTAATATGTAATTGTTACTCCATATAATCTGTTTGTGCTGAAGCTGTGGCATGCACGCTAGGTGGAATTATGCCCCATGCATCCAGCACTGCAATAGAGGATGCCTGCTTTCTAGAAGTCCAAAATGAGTCTTAGAGAGTTGCTTCAAGCAGCTTTTCGGTATCAATTTTGAAACAGCTTTCTCATTTTTCAGCCAGTTCTACTGAAAAACCTTCAGTGAAAAATCCTTACTAAGTCTTCCAGTTGGAATATTGCATCCTGACCAATGAATATTTCAAGTTATTGATAATAATTTCCAATTTTCTTTCTTTCAAGAAATTCAGTTTCTAAATCTTTCAGACTTTACAGTATCCTCTCTCCTGCTCCAGTGCCTGGAAGTTTTGGCAACTAAGTGATAAGGGCTTACTTTACAAGAACTAAATTCACGAATCAAACAAAAAAAATTCCTTTGTTCATAAATCAATATTCAGTTACAATGGCATTTCTAAAAGATATGGACAATCGAGCAAGTATAAGTCCTAGAGCTGCATTAGAGACTGTACAAAGTAATAAAAGTGGAATTTTGCCTTTCCACAGGAAAAGTGATGTAATGCTCTAACTACCTTAAGATTTACAGAGCTTGAACAAAAGCTTATTGCAGTTAGCTAGCAGAATCCTATTCACAGCAGTCTTTGAATCAAGCTAAAAGAAAATATAACCTTCTAATCCTCAGATTATTTCCAAGGCACTTTCCAGGTGAAAGTTTTCATTGAAGTAGTTTTATGGATAAAATATTTATCGTGATTGAAATTTTCACTGCTGAAACATAGACATTACAGTCTTTAGAGCGTAACTCTTAGAAAAGAGTTTTGTTTTAGTAACAATATATAAAATCATTATCTAGATACCACATAAGTTATAAGAACAATTAATTCTTATTGAACCTCTCTTAAGCACCATAATTCTTCTAAACCCAGAGAAGTTAAGAACGAACTTGAATACTATGAATTCCTTGACTATGGTCTACTTTTTAGTGAAACCATGGCACAAATTCAAAATTTATCTATATTGTATATATTTACCTTGCATTATACAAATTATGCTGTCCTTTGATTGAAAAAGTGGAATCAATTTTTAAGTCTGCAGAAACATTTTATAATACCATATTAGCGTTCCCAAAGGAAACAAATATGTTGTGAAGCATGAGAGATCACCAGATGTGTAAAAAGTGCTGTTTTCAAAAAACTCAAGATTATATTACATAATGAAAAGGAGGGCATTCCAGGTCCTGAAATAAATGGTGAAATACAGATGGTAAGACTCAAAGAAAGGATCATAAAGATATGACATTAATATGGAGATCTGATGTGAAGTTTACAGTCTCAAAGGCATGCTGAACAATAACTTGTGCTACAAGGAAGTAAACAACTACAATAAAACAAAAGCAAAATTCCCTAATTTATGATTACCCGTAACTACTTTGAATTTAGATCTGTGTTGTGTCACTTCGCCATATTGCTTTCTAATGTGTACATGTTTCTTCTCATCTGCTTTTACATATTACAATCAAAATACCAATGTTCATCCCAGCCACTTATTCTGCACTTTAATGACCTTTTTTGCAATTTTACCAGCAGTACCATATTCTGCTTAAACTGGTGTTATGGGACCCTCTAATGGAGGACCTTGTGATCTGCAGCACTATAGCTAAGAACTTCCCAGAGTACAAATTCCTCTGGCAGAATTTCTCAGCACATAAGTTCATGGAAAAAGATCATAAATAGATGAATTTTTTAAAAAAGATTTCATTAGGTTTTCAAAACAACTAAAAATTTAGTACTGTGTGTAGTGGGTCTGCTATCTTATAAATCTTACATGTTGATAAATGAAATCTGGAAAATGCTTGAGGAAGCAGCCTAAGCACCTACAGCAAACCACTGTCTGACTTTCATCTGTTTGTTAGCAAGTTCACACAACTTTTAGCAGGAATAAACATCTCCAGTTGAATGCAAGTGCTTAATAACTAGAGGACACAAAATGCACTTCCTAGGTCTTGCCATAATGAGGTCTGTTTAGAGATAGGATGATGGTGCCAAATTTATATCTGGAGTCAAGCTTCTTTTAAGCCTGGGGGGCCAATACTATGTATTGTGTACCTCTGCTTATTGCACCTCTCACCATTTTGGAATAGTGGTGTAAATGGTTTAAGAGGACTAGCATGAGCATGCCTTGAGGTGCTAAAAAGCGACTGACGTGTTTTCACAAATCTTGCAAAAATACATCAGTCCTTTTTGCAATACCTGTAGAAAATTATTGCAACACGATGTGTGACTTGGATCACATTCCTGCTTTTACAAAAGAATAACTTCATACTTTCTTAAAATGCAGTCTTCATTGAGTGTTCTCTAGATCCTATCAAAAGCTATTGTTTTGCTAGTAGGTCCCATTACGGAAATCACAATAGATTGAAAGATACTGGAGTTGTCAGTGGCATCTGAAGGATAGAAAAGACGTGCATTCTTGCCTTTTTGTGCCTGAATGTTTTCACAGTCTCACATAATCACTGCTGTTAGAGAGTATGTATTATCTGCAGCAATTTTTTCCCCATATCTCCTGGAAATTTTTACTTGAGAAATTGTTCCATTTTATAGTTGGAGAACAATACAGGGCTTTCTCTGGGTTGTTGAATATATACATTTGGATGATAAACCTGCAATAAAAATGAAGCTTGCCTCTAATTCTACACTTATGATCCCCTCAATAACATAAAAAGATCAACCAGCATGTATCTTCCACAAGTTCTCCTTCTCCTTCCCTTCTTTTTCTATCAATCAGGTCTTTACTATTCCAGGTGCTTTTTGACAAAAACTTGTTCAAATCTCTGAAATTAATGATTTGAGTAATATTTTCTAGCAACATGAATCTTCACCAAGAAAGATGAAGAAAGAAAATGTGAAGAATTTGTCATTTCTTTGAGATTGCCAAGGAGAGGTCATGATAAATAGACTTCCATGCCCGTTTAGCCAGTGCTTCTTTCTAACATATTTGGGTTGGTATTTTACTGAAAGGAGGTGGCGTTTTGTCCTTCAGTAACACTGTGGGACCGAGTACCATTTTTCATTTCCCAGCTGAAAGCACATAGGTTGGTACTTCATCCGCTGCATTACCAAAGAAGACTCTTGTTTAACTGAATAAAATCAATTTCCAAAGAGGAGTGAAGTACGAAAAGTGGGAAGTGGAGAAATAAGAGCTACAACGTGGAATTCATCTGATGATTTTTCCGTCACAAACTAAGTCATCTAATCCAAACTCAAAAAGCAAAAGAAAAAGAAAAGGAAAAAGGAAAAAGAAAAGGAAAAAGGAAAAAGAAAAAAAACCCCACTCATAAAATAAACTTGGATAAGGATGGGCAAGTAAGAGTCAAATTCAGTACTTAAGGTCTCTGGTTAAACAAGGTGTGGAACAATTTTTCTACTTCTTGGTTGCTCAGCATCAAGATTTCAATTCTTAAACTTTCCCTCTGTGCTTGTGCTTGTTCTCCCAGAGGGATTAATCCTACAGAAAGCTCCTGCACACCTCTAGTTTGCATTTCTGCTTGCACAAACACAATGAGAACAAGAAATTTAATCATTCTGTTAACTTTCAAGTAGCTCCTTTAAAACAGGGAAAAAAAATAAAAGTCCATCCTGCAGTGTACATGAATACTCTGTATACTTGAATACTCCTTAAGATTAGCTAGCCTTTCAACTGGAGGCTGACAACTAAAATCTAGTCTAGCATGACAGTGATGAAAACTATTTTTTCATCAGAATTTCCAATGCCTAATATCAAAAGGATTTATTGATATTGTTCTGGTCTTCCTGTCCTTTGTGAAGAGTGGATAAGACCTTTGCAGAATTTATGCCTGTATGAAGTTGGGCAGGTCTCATAATTATGCCTCACCTGTGAGTTTCCTCTACTCAGCCACTTGCTCCTTTTCAGAAACCAAAGAGAACTAGATACAAGGAATAGCATTCCACAGCTGTCACACATTACTTAGCCACTAACTAACTAACTAACTAACTAAAGCACTAGCACAGGGGATATTACACCCCACACGCATGGCCCATATCAGAAATGATCGTGAATTGGCCACCTGTGCTCCCCTCCTGCAGGGGGACTCCTCAGGACTGAGGAGCATTGGCAGGTGGTTGTGAAGATGCTTCCACTGCTGCTGTTCATACTGCATCAGTTTCATGGATCATAAGACTACTTCACATTTTATGTTTGTTAATCTGGCAAAAATATTAAACTTATTTAAAAAATATATGCCAACATAAATCATGCTGATCCTTACCAATGTGTTGCTACAATCATGTTTGCAGTCTATTATGAGCTCTCCAATGTCTTTTAATTCATGAGCTTTTAAGCTATATGGAAATTTTCAAAAAGGAAAAATAATAATAACAACAACAACAACAACAATGTTTATGGTGCTTAAGGAGACAAATAACTGAAGCTGGAAGTAACAAAAAGTCCAATTTTCTAGTTAAGTAAACCTCTCAGAAGTAAGTAAAAGAAGTCCCACATCTGAAAAGCAATTTAGAAGATATAGCCCCCAGTCACACTTGGGCCTTTAGCCCCAGTAGTAAATCCTTCTCTCTAAAGTGCCTGGGCTAATTTTTAAATGACAGTTAGATTCCCAGGTTACTTAGAGCCTTCTGATTATTTCTAGCTTCTATGCTTTGAGCTAGTTTTCCATACAATTTTCTGGATTTTCAAAAGTGATGATTGACTTTGAGCATCTAACCTTAAATGCAACAAAAAAAGACATGACTGATAAAGATATTTGATCTTCCTCTGAAAACTGGGCATTTGAAAATTGTTATTCTAAGCATGTAAATATCCCTACTCACTTTCTTAAATTGTGATTTTAGATTCTAGAAGCTCTTAAGATTGACAGTGTTGGAGGAACTGACAAGGAAATATTTTTCATCAGTGGAAAATCCAGGAAATTTTAAAGAGATAAGAGTGCTGACCACTTCTTCAGATACCAAATTGTTCATTCTTCACCCGTCCTTGAGATGGTTATGAAATGTAAAGTTAAACTGAATTGAGTTTAAATTCACCTTTGAAAGGCAAGGAATGTACAGTGTAAGTGGAAAAAGAACATATTTGCTTTCCAGCCTTTGTTAAAAATTAAAGAAAAAACATATGCAGTGACATCACTTGCCATTCCATGTTGTTCAAGTATAGTAACATCACTTTTGTCACAGATGAGTCACATACATCCTTCAGCTAACATCAGAATAAATGCACTGAAACCTGAAATCCAGATATGGCATATCAGCTGCTGCAGCCCTGCCAGTGAAGCATCTTAGCACAAGGCATTGCCCAAATGGCTCTGTTTCATTGCACAGTGCTCAAACAATGAGGGCTGCATTATTTTGGTGTATTCTTCCCATTCCCCTGTCTTATTTTTTGCATCACACTTATTCCTTGGCACACAAGGAGCATCAGCCCATTTGCCTAACATGACCTACCCAAAAATAAACTGCAGGCAACTGATCTTCTCTAGTATTTTCAGCAGATGGCAAAAGAGGTTCATACCGAATGGCATGAACTTCCTAAAGCTGAGCACAGCAGCAGCTGACTCCAATTAGACTAAAGGGAAACATCCCGTGTTTTGTTACAGCAACAAAATTGTCCAGAGCTGGTATCTGAGTTATTAGAAGAAACACACTTTTCACATAATTTTACACTGAAACTAGTGCGTTAATCAAAAAACATTGTTAATGACACAAAAATCTTTCTTTCAGCTTTTCCCCATCAGCCCGTCTTCTCTAGTGTATATTTTTTGACAGCCTTTTCTGATTTCATTCTCTCTGTGGATTTAGGGAAATAGTACAAGTGACACTGGCTCTGCAATGACTGTGTGGATCATCTGCACAACTGCTTGTATGATTTATGTTTTCTAACCCTTGTAGTTTTGTTTCTGTGCACTACTCTCTTTTTCAAGACAGTGACCTAATTTACAACAAATTACAATCCAGAAAAGAAACAAATAAGCAGTAAGAACTGCTGACATTGATGCCAGTACTTTGTATTAATCTCTGTGCTCATGTTGTATTTTCTTGCCTTCTCAACACATGAGCACTCCCACTCATCACCAGGTACTCTATTTTAAAAAAACCACCAACCACCGCCTGAATTATATACCTCTTGTGTCATGAATTCTCACAAATGATGTGGTACTAGCTGAATTAGCTCCCAAACTCCTAAGAACTGCAATAGCTGCGAAATGTATGGGAAGAATCATAGGTCAGACTTTTCGGAGCAATGATTCCTCATATCTTTGTTTCTTAACATCTAAAAGCCAGTAAATAATTTTGCCTTTTTCTCTTTCATTGTCTAACTACAACATGAAGTAGCTGTTTTCTATGCTATTTACTGCTGTTAAAAATTAATCCTTTTTTTTGTAATGGATTCTTTATTTTGTGCAGCATCAGTACTTTTTCAGTGGAGTTGCAAGAAAAATGCACCAGATGGCTCTATGGTGACGTTTGTCTGGGGTAGAGTGCCGATCACATGTTCAGAGTATATATAATACCTTCATCAAACATAACTGGAATATTTATTTTAAAACTCTGGCTAAATACCTTTACCTTTTAATGTCTTAGGTTTGATACCATGAGCAGGAGAGAGAGAGTGGCTGAGAAGAAGGCAGATAATAATATTTGAAATTAGAACTTTACCTATAAAGCAAAATCAAAATAAGCCTGAGTCAAGATAGGCCAGAATGGATACCCAGGACAGGTTGTAATCAGGTTTTAAGATGTGGTTCTTGACTTATGCCTTGGGTGCTGCAAAGCTGTAAGTGAATTCAGCCTGAATTACGTACTATACTATATGAGAATGACTATCATCTGTGGACAACCAAAATGGCTAATCAATTTTCCTCACTATTACAGGCATTTTTTGAAATCTTCATGCCTCATTTTCAGCCTTATGTACACAGTTTATCCTCTTAAGGCAGGCAGTACTCAAGTCTTAACAAAAGCTTTTGGGCTTAACAGGGGTTTTTGAATGAATTCAGTTTTTCTGTTGGAAGTGAGGAATGAGAGAATTTTGGAGCTGTGTTCTTGCTGGGCTTAGCACTTTTTGCAATGCAAGAGGAGCAAATGCAGCCTGACATGCAGACACCATGGGAAGTCAGGGCTAGGAATACATACCATGGTTTGCATGGCTGCAGCAGTATGGGAATGAGACAGGTTGCTAGCTGGTTTTGGAGGAACTGGGAGAGGTGTAGCTCTGAGCCACAGCCAAGAGTGAGGACCTGCTAGTGGCACAGCAAGTGATTGTATAAAGGGGCAAATGGAGGGCAAAGAGCCCTCTCCAGCTTTCCCAGCCAGACCATAATTGTAAATTTCCATTTCACTGAAAGTTTCAACTGAGTAAAAAGATTAATTTGAGAAAAAAATCATTCTCTGAAATCTTCAGTGTTTTTAAGGAGAAGATCAAAACAGTATTCAGAAAACTGTTTTCTTTTTCAAAGAATATTATATAATCCGTTCATTATGTTTTTCAAGTTTTACAGACAAGCCTAGATACATATTGGTCATCAGGGCAAAAAAAGTAGCAAATAGCAATACATAAAACTCAGTAGTTTTCACTTAATCAGAATTCATCTAATGAAAGCCCAATAAAGAATTCAGAAAGATTGTTCATAACTAAGAGAATTACCAGCAA
Organism: Haliaeetus leucocephalus; assembly: GCF_000737465.1. Classification (NCBI taxonomy): domain Eukaryota; kingdom Metazoa; phylum Chordata; class Aves; order Accipitriformes; family Accipitridae; genus Haliaeetus; species Haliaeetus leucocephalus. Next base: position 1,156,787 of record NW_010972616.1, read on the forward strand.
CACATATATCACCCAGAATCTGACTCTACTGAAATTTTTGTAATAGCAAGTGATGCACAAGTATCATTTACTCTCCAGGGTTTTTTAAATATCAGTTCCTTAAATTGTCAGTGAAAGAGAATCCAGAGCTTTTTCCTTTTACGTCCTCTTCATAAAAGCATTAAGCAAAGTAAAAAACAGCTGAATTAGATTACTACAAAAATATTTCATAATACATAAAACCACTACAGAAAGCATATGGAATATTTAAAAAACTAAAGTACTTTAAAAATCAATGAAAAGCATTAGTACCTACAGAAAATTTCCAAGATTTTATGGCACTTGTATTACAACATAATTAAACACAATAGCAAAAATCTGATTCTTCAGTATTTATGTATAAAAAGCTACAGTTCTATTTCAGAAAAAATCTCCAGGTATTATGTGGCCAAAAATGTATCCTATCACTTGGCTTTCTCAGCTATTTTTCAGTGAACATTTCAAAAATGCCACCCCAATGAAGCCTGGTGGCTCTTTCTGTCATTCTACATTTCAAACCTTCAACAGTTGACTAAGTCCTGTAAAACTGAATGCTATTAACTGTAGCCAAAATGGTAGAATCATAAAATTGGAAGAGACTAAAAGATGTCTTCCAATCTTTTCACTTTTCTCCCATAGAATAATTATAATTTTAACATTTTTGACAGACCTCTGTCTAACATATTGTCCTAGTTTTGGCTGGAATAAAGTTCGTTTTCTTCTTAGTAGCTGTTATAGTGCTGTGTTTTGGATTTAGGATGAGAATAATGTTGATAACACACTGGTGTTTTAGTTGTTGCTAAGCACTGTTTATACTAAGCCAAGGACTTTTCAGCTTTTCATCCTGCCCTGCCAGTGGAGGCTGGGAGTACAGAAGAAGCTGGGAGGGGACACAGCAAATGAGCCAAAGGGGTATTCCATACCATATTATACCATGCCCAGTATATAAACTGCGTGCAGCTGGTGGGGGGACACCATGGCTGGGGGACTGGCTGGGTGTCAGTCTGCAGGTGGTGAGCAATTGTATTGTGCATCACTTCTTTTGTATATTCTATTCTTACTATTATTATAATTATAATTATTATTATCCCTTCCTTTTCTGTCCTATTAAACTGTCTTTATCTTACCCCATGGGTTTTTTTTTTTTTTCCCCCGATTCTCTCCCCCATCCCACTGGTTGGGGGGGGGAGGGTGAGCAAGCAGCTGTGTGGTGCTTAGTTGCAAGCTGGAATTAAACCACAACAGTCCTTTTTGACGCCCAACATGGGGCTCAGTGGGTTGAGATAAGGACAAATCTGACTGAAATGCATTACAATCAATTTGTTATAAGCATTCATTAAATTAGTTCAACAGCCACAGTCACAGTTGATTTATTTGCTCTCAAAGTCAGTGTGCTTGTTCTTAAAGTTGTGTTATGTAATACTTGCAGTATATGCTCCCTGTTGTGCTGTTTATCACCTGTGGGAACTGGGCTGATTATATATTGCTGTACTTTGTAACACTGGCTTAAGACATGATAGAATTGCTAGTCATGAAACTAATCTGGTATTTGTATTCAGCACTGCTGTCACCTCTGTACTTTGGGAGCCATCTATCAGAAAATATTAATAATTACACCTTTTATCTTTTCTCCTTGGAGAGCCAATTCATGGGGGAGACACCTCTCTTCAACCTCCCCTTCTCCTCCAGGCAAATTACAATAGCTCTTGAGAATTTCGAATACCCTTGGGATGTTCAAACCAGCATGTTCCTATTGGTATGTCTCCTGAAAGTGTTCCAGGTCTTGTTTAAGATTAAACAACTGTTTAAGAATATCACCCAGAGATCTGCCCCAAGGCTGGATAATCAGGGTGGCATGGCATGTAGGAGAATATGGGCAGGTGTCTAGAGAACGTCTCACCTCCAGTGGTTTGGAACTTCACTCCCGAACAACTACAGGACCCTTATGAAGTGATAGAATATTTAAAAGCAAAATGCTGTGGCTATTCCAAAGATGCACAACTTACTGCAATGTCCTGGACTCTGGCCAGGGCTGGTACCCTGTAGTTTTATCTGTGTGACCATGGAGAGGACATGAGGAAGTGGGATGGAAAACCTACCTTGACCCTAGATGCATGGTACATGAGTTGTGAGGAAAAACAAACATAAAAGGGGATTCTTCCAGGAAAAATGCAGCTCCAGTTTCCAGTGGGCAATTCACCAGACAGAGAAGGGCTGATCTTACTACCAATCCTCTTAAAGGGACTTCTAAGCCAGTTTTACAAAAAGTGAGTAATGAATACTCCAACCAGGATTAGAGGGGCCCTGCCTCCAGCCACATGGAGGAAGGGGACAACTGGGTCTATTGGACTGTGTGGATTCGAAGGCCTGGCATGTCAGACCCACAGGAGTACTAGGCTCTAGTGGACTCCAGTGCACAGTGTACTCTAATGCCATCAAGTTATAAAGGGGCAGAACCCATCTGTTATTTCTGCAGTGACAGAAGAATCCCAACAGCTAACTGTATCAGAAGACAAAGTGAGTATAGTGGGGAATGAGTAGCAAAAGCACCCCATTGTGACTGTGTCACAAACTGTTCTGAAAAGGATGTCTCAAACAACTCAAGTGTAATGCCTTGTGAGTCTGGGAGAGAGACAGAACGAGCTCTGTGGAGGTGGGGCGGCGGGCTGCTTATCTCTTATTTCTCCTGTTGTTGCCCGGAGACAGAACTTGCCTGACTATGCAGGGCAAGCCAGAGAAGATGAGAACCTTCTGGAACAAGCATAAGAAAGGCTATATAAAGCCAACAGCACACCTGTGTCTTTGTCAACCCATCACTTATGGACCAAGCTTGCTACTCTACAAAAATGTGGGATGCAAGGGTGGTGATACTTCCCCTTTCTCTATCCCCTTCTCTTCTGTCTCTCTCTCTTTTTCTCTACCTGCTCTCTCCTTGTTATACATATTCATGTATATAAGTTTTCTATAAATTGTGATGGGTTGTTAGGAAAGTGGCCTCTTTGCCAAAGCGCCTTTAATCACTCACTGAAATGTATCAGTTAATTGTTGCCAAATTGTCCTCGTTCATTCACTAAAGTTGTCAGTTAATAAAGTTACCAGCAAATTGTTCCTCTGAGTCATTGTTGTGGGTCAACCCGCCCCACAACTCTGCTGAGCAGAGGCCAGCTTTTCCAACAGTACGCAGGCTCTCGGGAAATCCAAAGATTCACCCCCCCGTCATAACCCACCGCGTGAGATGAGACAGACTGGCCCAGAGGCTCCGTGCATCCTTGGCATAGGCTACCTCAGGAGAGGGTACTTTAAGGACCCAAAGGGGTATCGGTGGGCTTTTTGTATAGCTGCCTTGGAGACAGAGGCAATTAAACAGCTATCTACCCTGGCTGGTCTCCCTCAAGACCCTTCGATTGTGGGGTTGCTGAGGGTTGAAGAAAAACAAGTGTCAATTGCTACCACAATGGTGCACAGGCGGCAATATCACACCAACCGAGACTCCCTGACACCCATCCATAAGCTGACTTGTCGACTGGAGAGCCAAGGAGTCATCAGCAAACCTCGCTCACCCTTTAACAGTCCCGTATGGCCAGTGGGAAAGTCTAATGGAGAGTGGAGACTACCAGTTGACTATCATGGCCTGAGCGAAGACATGCTGCCGCTGAGCTGCCGTGCTGGACATGCTAGAACTTTAACACGAATTGGAGTCAAAAGCAGCTGAGTGGTATGCCACGACTGACATCACTAATGCGTTTTTCTCAATCCCTCAGGCTGCAGAGTGCTGGCCATGGTTTGCTTTTACTTGGAGCGGCATGCAGTAAATCTGGAATCGACTGCCCCAGGGGTAGACACACAGCCCCACCATTTGCCATGGACTAATCCAGGCTGCACTGGAACAGGTTGAAGCTCCAGAACACCTGCAATATGTTGATGACATCATCATATGGGGCAACACAGCAGAAGAGGGTTTTGAGAAAGGGAAGAAAATAATCCAAATCCTTCTGAAACCTGGTTTTGCCATGAAACAAAGTAAGGTCCAGGGACCTGCACAGGAGATCCAGTTTTTAGGAATAAAATGGTAAGATGGACGTCGATGATCAACAAAATAGCAGCTGTGTCTTCACCGACTAATAAAAAGGAAACACAGGCTTTCTTAGGTATTGTGGGGTTTTGGAGAATGCATATTCCAAATCATAGTCTGATTGTAAGCCCTCTCTATCAAGTGACTCGGAAGAAGAACAATCTTAAGTGGGGCCCTGAGCAACAAGCCTTTGAAGAAATTAAGCAGGAGATTGTTCATGCAGTAGCCCTTGGGCCAATGCAGGCAGGACAAGATGTTAAAAATGTGCTCTATACCACACCTGGGGAGAATGGCCCCACTTGGAGCCAGGAGTTTCTGGCAGAAAGCACCAGAGGCCAAGCCCTGGGGTTTTGGAGTCAGGGATATTGAGGATCCAAGGCCTCCTATACTCCAACTGAAAAAGAGATATTGGCAGCATATAAAGGAGTTCAAGCCGCCTCAGAAATGGTTGGTACCAAAACACAGCTCTTCTTGGCACCCTGACTGCCAGTGCTGGGCTGGATGTTCAAAGGGAGGGTCTGCTCTACACATCAGGCAACTGATGCTATGTGGAGTAAGTGGTTGCACTGATCGCACAACGAACTCGAATGGGAAACCCCAGTCGCCCAGGAATTTTGGAAGTGATCACGGACTGGCCAAAAGATTTCCAAAGGTTCTGGAATATTGCCAGAGGAGGAGGTGACGCGTGCTGAAGAGGCCCCACTGTATAATAAACTGTCAGAAAATGAGAGGCAACGTGCCCTGTTTACCGATGGGTCCCGTTGCATTGTGGGAAAACACTGGAGGTGAAGACTTCTGTATGGAGTCCTCTATGACAAGTTGCAGAAACTCCTGAAGGAGAAGGGGAATCGAGTCAGTTTGCAGGGGTGAAAGCCATCCAACTGGCTTTAAGAAATTGTTGAATGAGTACCCTGCCACTACTGGTGGCAGTACACTTCCCGCCCCCACCCCCCCACCCCACCCCATCCCACCGGCAGGAGACAAAACTTCTCCAGGCAGGGAGAAGGGGAAGGAAAAAGAAAACCTTAACCCTGGAGGCTGCAGGTTGAAATTTGAACTGGCCAGTCGAGATGTGCCAGGTACACTGAGGTGACCTTCTTGGCCAACAGGGATTAAAATGACCACAGATCAGATTCGACAAGGGTATAAACGGGGTCCCACCGGAGGACACGTTGGAATCAGTCCTCCTCAGAGCAGCTGGTCTGCAGTCGGGGACTCCCCCTCGGGTCGGGGCCCCGCCCGAGGTAACTCCTCAAGGGAGAGAGCCCTCATCTTTTAGGTGAGTGATATGTGCATTTTGAGTCATCACTTTTAAATCTCAAGGATTCTTAAGTCGCCTGTGTAGTACTAATTCCCCTTACACCATTGAGCCTGTAGTTCACTACTGTTACTGGAGTTCTAAGTAACTTTCACCGAAGAATAAATCTGAGCTTTAACACCTGTTGGATTTGAGTGTGCGTGCATCTGTAACAACGAGAAAAGTGGCCAGTGCTCTACCTCTATAGTGACTCCTGGGTGGTGGCAAATGCCCTGTGGGGGTGGTTACAGCAATGGAAGCAGAGCAACTGGCAGCGCAGAGGTAAACCCATTCGGGCTGCCACACTGTGGCAAGATACCGTGTCCCGGCTAGAGAATCAGGTTGTAAAAGTACGTCACGTAGATGCTCACGTACCCAAGAGCTGGGCCACTGAAGAACATCGAAACAACCAGCAGCTGGATCAGGCTGCCAAGGTTGAAGTGGCTTAGGTGGATGTGGACTGGCAACATAAGCGTGAACTATTTATGGCTTGGTGGGCCCATGACTCCACAGGCCATCAGGGAAGAGATGCAACATATAGATGGACTCACAATCGAGGGGTGGACTTGACCATGGACACTATTGCACAAGTTATCCATGAATGTGAAACATGTGCTGCAATTAAGCAAGCCAAGTGGTTAAAGCCTCTGCGGTATGGAGGGCGATGGCTGAAATATAAATATGGGGAGGCCTGGCAGATCGACTATATCACCCCCCCACAACCCTGCCAAGCCAAGTGCCATGTGCTTACTATGGCGGAAGCAGCCACCGGGTGGCTGGAAACATATCCTGTGCCCCACGCCACTGCCAGGAACACTATTCTGGGCCTTGAGACGCAAGTCTCATGGCGACATGCCACCCCTGAAAGAATTGAGTCAGACAATGGGACTCACTTCCAAAATGACCTCATAGGCACCTGGGCCAAAGACCATGGCATTGAGTGAGTATATCACACCCCTTATCATGCACCAGCCTCTGGCAAAATCAAATGATACAATGGACTGTTAAAGACTACATTGAGAACAATGCGGGGTGGAACCTTCGAACACTGCGATACAGGTTTAGCAAAAGCCACCTGGTTAGTCAACACCAGAGGATCTACCAATCGGGCTGGCCCTGCCCAGTCAGAACTTTTACATACTGTACAAGGGGATAAATTCCCTGTAGCACACATAAAAAATACGTTAGGGAAGACAGTCTGGGTTACTCCCGCCTCAGGCAAGGCAGGCCCATCCATGGGATTGCTTTTGCTCAAGGACCTCAGTGCACTTGGTGGGTGATGTGAAAGGATGCGGAAGTCTGATGTGTGCCTCAAGGGGATTTGATTTTAGGTGAGAATAGCCAATGAATTAAATTGTATGATGTTAGCTGCTATATACCCCTGCCACTGTATGTTATCATTACTGTAATGGGTATATGCTATATCAATGGTATTACAGTAAGAATCACTTAGATTAAGCAAGAATGAACTTTGATAAAACTAAGTGAAGTGCAGTAGTGATGGAACCAGAACTGACTTCAGCATGCAACAATCCAACTTTACGCACTATCCTCCTGCTGTGTCCAATGTCAGCCGCCTGCCACACTGCACCAAAGCCCGATCCTGCTCTGCCAACCGAGTGGACTTTGTGCCATTCCTCCTGCCCAGAAAGACTGGTATGACAGATGGAGCCCAAAGCTGGGGACTAAGTGAACTCAATGGACTTTTTACAGGCCCATAGACTGTGGGAATGATATCTGTGTGTATATATATCAAATGACAGGAAAAGTGGTGGTGATTAATTGAAAAGGTATCAGAAAGTCTGGGACCTGGTCGTGATGTAGATGGTATAGAATAAGGGCTGGATAATGTCCTGGTTTCAGCTGGGATAGCGTTAATTTTCTTCTTAGTAGCTGTTATAGTGCTGTGTTTGGGATTTAGGATGAGAATAATGTTGATAACACACTGGTGTTTTAGTTGTTGCTAAGCACTGTTTATACTAAGCCAAGGACTTTTCAGCTTTTCATACTGCCCTGCCAGTGGAGGCTGAGAGTGCAGAAGAAGCTGGGAGGAGACACAGCAAAGACAGCTGACCCAAGTGAGCCAAAGGGGTATTCCGTACCATATTATACCATGCCCAGTATATAAACTGGGGGGAGTTGGCCAGGGGACACTGCAGCTTGGGGACTGGCTGGGTGTCAGTCTGCAGGTGGTGAGCAATTGTATTGTGCATCGCTTCTTTTGTATATTCTATAACTATTCTTTTTTGCCCTTTACTTTTCTGTCCTATTAAAGTGTCTTTATCTCAACCCACAAGTTTTGCTTCTTTTTCCCCGATTCTCTCCCCCATCCCGCTGGCAGGGAGGAAGTGAGCGAGTGGCTGTGTGGTGCTTAGTTGCCGGCTGGGATTAAACCATGACATATACTCATAAAGACATTCTGTGATACAGAATTCGCAGACTCGGCAGACGCGTCAACTACTTCTCTGTCCCTACTGGAATGAATTTTTTCCTGGATATGTAGCCTGAAGATTCATCCTTGATATAATTTAAACTGACTACTTCTTGTTTTATGGACACAGAGCACAAACTATCCTCCCTGTTTCTTCACCACTTGTTTACAAATTTGAAGACCCTTCCCTTTATCTTCTTACGAACACACAGTCTGAGATTTGCTTAAAGACACTGTAAGCATCAATCAGACATAATTTCCAGTGGTGGCCAGTAACAGATTTCTGTACCTGCCCTCTACCCTGCAGCCTTAGAGCCACCGCTTTCAGGATGGTGCTCTCTGTCAGTGACAGAGGGCACAGCAGAAATTTTCTATGTAATATCTGTTTTTTTAATTCTAACTGTACCGTCCTGCTCTAATTGCAACATATTCTGTTCCAACAAATCTGTCTCCCGTCAGGAGTACTTTCTCTTCCTCTTTCTGGCAATGAAAAAGAGGGGGATGTGGTGGTGAAACAAGGAGAGAAGGAGGCTAGTATAATGCACCTCTACTGAAAGCAAAACTTTCCTTAAACTCACTGAAGAATTTGTCTGAGATGGATCTGAAGGGACAACACAGAAAAAGGGCTGTTTATCTCACCATCAAATAGTTGGACAATGTTTCTCTGAGTCAATAAGAGTACTTTGAAATTTGTGTGCTTCCCTTTATTCAGTGCAGCACTTGAGAAATAGAGGAAAAGATGAAAGAGTAAGGGAATAAAATGGTTTTATTTCTTTTGTTTCGCTCTTTCATTAAATTTGTCTTCTCAGATATGCTTTGAAAGTCTTCTTAACAGAGAATATAGATCTCCCACTTGCTTGCTGTAATTAAGCTTTTATTTTGAAATTAAATAGAAGAACAAAGATCAGCTTTCTTATTATATTTGCTAATTCAGCTACTACATTTGATTTTTGAAACTCTTATGACTTGAGTCATCCCACCTAATACTGTTACAAGATAACTAGGGTAATATATGTCCCCCATTAATTTTACTCTCTTGGAGGAGGATGGATATCATTAAAATGCCAGTATTACACAAGAGAGATGACAAACAGCAGGCTCTGAATGGGAAAAGGATCTCTGTGGAATTGTTGTTATTTTCCCACAGTCCTAGAAAACATCACATTCAGCTTCTGCCACCATTACAACTAAGTTACATTGACAAGATTTTACCAATTCAGTTATACTATGTAGAGCTGTCCAATTACTCTACTTTCTTTCTCTCAAGGAAAAAAATGATGTTGCTAATGACCTACTGAGTCAGACAAATGCTGGTGCATGTCTGAATCCAACCACAATTTCATTTTTTTTCATAATTACAATGAGTGCAAACTAGTCTCTGAAGTCATTGAAGGGAGTCAACTGATTGAGGCAGGCTTGAATTTATGTCAAGAAAACTCTATTCCCATATTTTTGACATAAGAAAGCAGAGAAGAAGGGAAGACTAAGTAAGAAGATAAAAAGGGAAGTAACTGGGGAGCAGAAAAGGACTTTTGGAGAGACAGTTTTCTGTACAGTATTTTTTAACTTTTCCACAGATCTTTCTTTCATATTTTGCCTGCCAGTAAAGAACAGCTGTTTAAGAAGTTCCTTTAAAGAGTTTTCCTGACTCTTTGTTTCACTACTACTTGCAAGAACATACTGCAGTTCTGCACTCTGTCACACACAAAAATATGGCTCTGTGATGTCTGTGGCAATCAGATAACACAAAAAAAATGCGAGCACCATGTGGAGAGACAGGCATCAGCTGAGCAAAACTGTGGGAACTAATCACTCTTCGAACAGGGTTGTAGGCAGTTGGACCATGGAGGCCTATCTCATACTAAGGGCTGCTTGGTGAGTGACCTACACAGGTCTCGGTGAGGTCTGGACTTTCTAATCCTGTCTAGACCAATTGCAAACATGATCTAAAAATGTGATAGTGAGGCCCTGGTCCTATACGAGAAAGGTAATCCAGATCATCCCATTTCCTCCATCAGGGAACTCAGAAGGGACTTTGGGAAGATTCCTGCAGCACTTGTCAAGTGCTGAATTCCTCCCTTGATGTTCAAGACTTTCTAAAAATATCAGGTAGGTAAGGAAATAAAGGTCTTATCTCTGTTCCTGCTACAACAAGCTGTAGAGTTTTCTCAATGACCAGCTGTTACTGAGCATCCTGACAGGAATGGTAATAACCCAGTAAAGGATAGTCAAAGCAAACAAAACCCAAATTTCCAAGTAGCTGTTTAGATGGAGTATGGCAGCAGTTGCATGGTAGCAGAATGGAAAAGTGAGCAGTAAGGTGTTAATTCCTTCTTGTCTGTGAGACTGCTTAGTGAAAATATCTGAAAGGTCATGCAGGCACTCTGCTAATCATGAGTGGAAGGTGCCAAGACAGGAGAGTCATGCTGTAACACCACCATGTTCTGCCAATTGCCTAACAGCAGCAAGAGAAGGATTCTGTTCTAAATCCCTTTCATTGAATTAAATTAAATCTAGAGTTATTAAGATGACTAATGAAAACTTACACAAGCTCCGTGGTGCATTTTGAGACCAGTCCTGCTCCTAGCTGGGGGTCAAAAGCCTACTGACTTGCTGACCAGAAAAAACCCCAACTGTACCCATTTCAATACACATTTCTCATTGAAACACTGCATAGAATGAGAACAGCAAATAAATGTAGCCAACAAACCTTCTCCTGTCCTCTTCCATCTTCTGCAAATAGAGAGATAGCAGTGTGTGATGCAAATGTTATGAAAGAATTGGAAAAAATCACAGCAGGCAAGTGTTTATAGGGCTACCTAGAGAGAACTGGCACTAAAATTTGGTGGATGCCCCCAGATATCCATGGATTTAACAGAACTGCACATATTGAAGAGCAGGGTCAGATCTCATGTTGAGTACACTTCAGTTCCCATCACTTGTGATAGGAAATAAAATTCTCTTCAGCATTCAACAGTCATAGTGTATGTTGTAGCACTGAAATAAAATCATGCTCTGTGCAAATCTTAGTTCTTGGGGTAACAGTAATCCATGGATGCTCTCAGCAGAAAGTGAAAAGTCTAGCAGAAAAATACAAAACCCAATGGCAACCTCTAGCTGGGAGTCTTGATTAACAGTGAGGGAATATTCAAATGAATGCCTGTAGCATTAAGAGTGAAACCTAATAATAAAGCAGGATGCAACACCATATGAATTATATTCCCCATTGCAGCATATCATCACTGTGACACATGATGTCTAAACTTCCAACGCTTTCAGCTCTGCTTAAAATGGTGACGCAGTCACAAATCAAGGGAACTGTTGATAGATGGGGAATGCAATCGAGGCATTTCTCACGCGCATATGTACAATCTCAGTCATGAGAAAAATCTGTCTATTAGAAAATAAAAATCTCACTCCTGGCTGTGACAAGGGACAGATCTAATGGGAGAAGAGGGAGGGAAAAATGTTTTGGAAGTTGTTCAACATTTACTCAGTGTCTGGAGACAGAAAAGGAGGGGAGAAAAGATGGAGAAGAGGAAAATGCTTGCTTTTAGAGAAAGAAATACCTAATGGCATGCTATACTGCCAAAGTAAGAGGAAGCCAGCATGTTACTGCTGTACGCCTGGATTAATTATATAACCCGTAACCTGCAACTGCAGAAATTGAAGGATTTCTTTCCAGTAGCTCCAGGGCCTCACTTGTCAGAGGCATATGTTGACGTTGCTAATGCTCAAAACCTGATGTATATTAGCTGCAGACATATTTGTGTCAAATCCTTTTACATTTCATGCTCTTTTTTCTTTGTCATGAAGAAATCACTACAAATGTAAGATGATTACACTTGACAAAATCTGGTAGATAAATTGCAGTAAGTAGGTGAAGCTTCTGTTCTTCACTGCTCAAAGAACACACAAGAAATTTTCTCCTGCTAACCACTGACATTATCCCAATTTCTATTGATTGAGACTCCAGGAGAGAAAAATAACAGCGGCCTATAGGCTAGCACAAAAATGTGCAACATTGTTTTGAGGAAGGATTCCACTAAGACACACTGGACAGTGAGGGAAACAGTATGGACTAGCTAGCTGAAAATGATGCTAACTGTTTTTTTCTCCCAAATTTGTGACCAGTTCACCATGTGATAAAGGGTAAGTCACTTCATGACTCCATCAACCACTGTGAAGTCCTCTGAGGTGTACAGATGAAAGACTGTATTCTAATGATCATTATTGATCACATCCATCCAGCAGACATATCTGAAGACATTCTGTCGAACTCCACTTGGTAGGCTTGGGGAAGATGATCTTTTAGATAGTTTGTTGCTGCACACAGGAGTCATGACAATGACTGAGGAAGGACAGGGAAAATTTCAACACCTCGTTTTGCCTGGTGAATCCCAGGGCAGGACTCACGACAATGGCTCTTAAATGCTTGAAATATGTTTTATTTAACATTGACTTAAAACACAAGTGTGGCTAAATTTCGTGTAGCAGATATTTTGAATAAAAAGCTTGATGCCTAACACCCATAGCAAACTATTCCTAACAACAAGGTAGGAGGAAGAGAAGAGATAAGACAGAGACAGAGAAGAAAGAGAAAAAAGGAGAGGTAAGTATTACCACCCTTGGATCCAGTGAGGAAAGAGTCTAGGTAGTAACTGTCTAGATTCCTCACGCAGTGGGTGCGTGCCTGGCCTTTGCACATGCGTTGTGGGGTTTTCTTGAAAGTTCTTGAGGAGGGAGGGGGGTGTCGCTGATGCCCCCTTATCCCACTTAACTTGTTTGCACAACTGCTGTGGTAAGGGCTCGTGGCAAAACTCTGAACCTGTGACAAAACATCCGAAGTGCTACTCCTAGAAAACTTCCCATAAAGACAATTGCCAGAAAGCCTCTTTGAGAAACAACCGCTAGAAAGCCTCCCAGAAACAGTTCCCACTCCACCTCCGCATGGCAAGTCCTGTTTCATCTGCTTATGGCTACCTGCTCGGTTGTTTGAGACAAAATTGTCTCCAGTCTCTCACAGTCTCTTGGTCCCTCACACTTTCCTTCACACCCTCTGGTGACAATGGGAAATTTCCAACCCTATCAAAATAACAAGGAAAGGCCACGTGGCAATAACATCACCTGCTCTCCTGCAGGATGAATCCCTTTGGTAATTTATACACTTGTTTCTCCAAAGCTCTCCTCATCTCTGAAGTGCTAAAACTTAACTTAGCCCATAATCAGGACAGCTACCTCCAAATTCTACAACTGAACAATGAAATCCATTTAACCTAGGCTTTGGAAAAGTCCAACGTGACATGAGTACTTGTATTGGGTCTGGCTGAGATGGAGTTAATACTCCCCACAGCAGCCCTCATAGCGTTGTGCTCTGCATCAGTAGCTAGAAAGATGTTGATAACACCCCAGTGTTTTGGCTACTGTTGAGCAGTGCCGGCACAGCATCAAGGCTGTCTCTCCAACATTTTTGCCCTCCCCTCAATGGCAGGCTGGGGCAGGGCAAGATCTTGGGAGGGGACATAACCAGGACAGCTGACCTAAACTAACCAAACAGATGTTCCATACCATATAACATCAGCTCAGATATAAAAGCTAAGTAAAGGGAGACAGAAGGGGGGCATTTTTGTCTTCTGGAGCAACCACTATGTGTACTGAAGCCCTGCTTCCCATGAAGTGGCTAGACATTGCCTGCTGATGGGAAGTAGAGAATAACATCATTTGTTTTTCTTTGCTTTCCTGTGCGACCTTTGCTTTCACTTTATTAAACTGTCCTTATCTTGACCCACGAGCCTTTTGTTATATTTTCTCCCCCTGTCCAGCTGAGAAGGGGGAGCGATAGAGCGGCTTTGCTGGGCACCTGGCATCCAGCCAGGGTCAACCCACCACAGCACTAATGAAAGTGTACCCGTAAGAACAGAGTTTACAAAGTGCTATTTGTTTAATTTTTTTTTTTTTAATTGTATCAACCATTTGATTTTTGTTGTAGGTTGGCAATCTGTATTAATGGTTGTATTTTACTGAGTGAGAGAACAGTTAAAATCAGCTCTATGACTCAGGCACATCTCAGCCCCAATATTCTTCCTCAGGGAGGATGCTACTAATGCTGTGAACAAGGTGGCCTTTGTTACAGACTACACATTTTAATGGGGAATTTAAAGTTGGCCTGCTTTGTTTCATTCTTTGAAGCATGAAAATACTGTTTGTTGGGTTTGACTGAGTTGCAAATATCATCTGGTCAGCTGAGATCAGGAATAAAGACAAACAGGTAGAAATGAGGTTCACACCATTCTCACAATGAACAGGTAATCAGACACACAGCTGTTTCTTCTGTAGGATCTTGCTGCAGGGACAGAGTATAAAATGAACAACATACAATGTGTGTACAACACACATTTCTCCTGCTTTACAAGTACAGTTAAGGTATCTTCCGCAAAAATCACGTTAAGTTGGTGCTCTGTAATTACAGGGGTTCTAAACCATAATTAGCCCAGATTTAATTTATCCATCAGGATGTATCAGTCATTGGCCAGGCTATCCTTGAGATTTGAATACACTTCTATTTTGACAAAACTCCTTAAGTACTGCATATAATTGGCAAACTGTATTTTCAGTTTTGAAACATATGGCTCAGACATTAAATTCCCCTCAGAACTCATATATTTATACAAAACTAATACTTGAGATACTAGACTAAATTTAAAAAGAAAACAAAAAAGTCTTAAATGTAACAATAGCTATCTGCACAAATATTTAAGAAAATAAGTATTTATTGATTTGATCTTTGCCACCAGTTTATGCAAATTTGTCTAGTACTATCTGACGAAAGGCAGCAAAAAAATTACTTTATGGGAAACAATTAGCATACATGCAAGAGTAATTTCATTTAGCAGAAAGTTAACTCCTCTTCTTACGGCAGAAGTATCTGTAATCTTTTTGTTTTCCTTTAAATGTAATTCTAAGTTGCTTTCATAGTAACACAACCTGTCAAGTCTTATCAACTTGTCAAACAAATGGCCAATGGACTTTCATTGGAGAAGTATGAATAAGTCCTTTGCACTGCATTTTATGAAAGCATGCCGCCTTTCCCTGTGCTGCTGCTGGCACTTTTCTGATCCTGCAATAACACTCCAGGCACGACAAGTGTCTGTCCAGCACAGCTGCCTGAATCAGCTTACCCTGGGCTCAGGAGAGCCCTGTGCTGGCCAGGGAGAAAGCTGGACATCAGCTGCCCGTGCAGCATGGACAGTAGGATCTCAGCAACCTATCCTTAGGTGGTGCTTCCATGGGAGAGTTCATGCCCAAGTGGGCAGGTAGTATTCCTTCAGTTGTCAGTCGGGACAGAGTAAATTTCACCCGAGGAAAATAAGTTGATTCAGAAAAGAGTTAATTTCTGCTGAAAACCAAATGCTGTTAGGAATAACTCAGTGAATGGGAGAGAGGAAGGCAAGGCTACCACAATACATACTTAACAACTTCATGCCTTGTGAATAAAATTAGTGTAAAGGCGAAAGAGAAAATCGAGGATTGCTTCAAATCAGAAAAGGGTTAACTGCATTTGGTTCTCCCAACCAAGAATCCACAGCAATAGTGGCTGGCAATGAAACTAAAACAAGGTCAAAAAAATGGGGTTAAGCAATGTGCTACCGGCTGGAGCCAGTCACACTCAGAGTGTTAATTTCTAACTTCTAGGAAATTACTGAGGCATAACTGAAAGAGCTGCCAGTCTGTAGCTTTTACAGAATATCACGACTGTATTAATACTGTAGTTCAGGTAATTTAGTTGTCAGGATGTGATGAGACTATTCAGAAGACCTATAGTATCACACTGTAAAAATTCAGTACAAGATTTATGATGATAATTGTGTTGCCTGACAATATCTAGCACACTTAATGGTAATCAGTAGTATACTGGATTTCTCTTATAGATCTTGACCCTCCTCTCACCACCAGATGTTTACAAGTCAGTGGGCTAAGGGGTATCGTATTTGTTTCAAAGGAGTGCTCTGACCTCTCCGCCATTGGCCATATTAATATGGACAGGCTTTGAAAATTCTTCTCTGCAACCACTATTAGCAGTAATGATGACAGACCTCGAAAGGCAGGAGGGATGAGCAGCATGAGCATTACAGTGTGGTGGAAAAGGAAGAATTCCTCTCTCTGGTATTCAGAAAGTGCCAGTCATCCAAGTATCTGCCTAGAAATAAAACATCAGCCACAAATGCAGCTCATACCATGACTGTCCACTGCAAAGCCAGACACCTCATGCATTAGGCCTAGCAGACAGCTTGATCAGGAAAGCAAAGAACCTCAGGACCAAATAAGGGAAGTAAAACACACTGGAACATTTTAATGCTGTTATTTAAGATTCACATTCAAATAAAGTCATTATTTACTAACCCTAGCAGTCATCTGCCATTGATGGAGCTCTCCCATAATATTTGTAACACTCAGTAAAATATTCTTCTAATCTGACAGCTGTAAATACCAAGGTCCCTGAGTGGAGAGTTTAACTATACTTCCACCTTATTTCTGCGGGGAATTGTAGTTTCAACAAAAACCCATATTATGCTTTGCTGTCATTACAGCTTTTGTCTCAACAAGGTTAAGGACTTGATGAGGAAGAACATAAAATCAGTCTCCCACCTCAGCAGAGGACTGATGCTTTCCGTCCAGCCTGCAACACTGGAACAAGAGGAGGAAAGGTTTGCCCTTTTTCTGGCTGCAAATGGATTAGCAGAAGGGCAGTCAGTTCTCTTTCATGCACCAACACATCACCCAGACTGGACTTTTAAACACTGTTTAATTTGTTTAGTGCTTATTGAAGTTGCAATCATATGAATACCTACATGGTGCACGTCCACACCAGAAATAATGTCCAGTGCAAACAGATATGCTCATACTGTGCAGAAAATAACACATATACTTGACATACGTTCTAACTCTCTTAACACTGTCATCTGCTTCTTCACTTTTCTAAAGGAATATAGACAACGTGAAGACATACTGGCCTTCAGATATCTCAGTCCCAGATCAAGGAGCACCCTATTAATTCTTGGTGAAGTTGATTGCAGCTTGGCGTCTAGTATCCTTTTGTGTCTTGGTGAGTCCCTTGGAATTGAATGAGGGCTGTATATTACCCCAACCTCTTCCCATGGTAGTGATAGTTCATACTAGCACTTCCCTGTGTAGCTTCTCTGGTGATAGTAACATTTCAGCCCAACCTGTAGACTTCCCTTGAATAAGGACAGCAATCGGGTCTTTTTCTGCCACATATGTGCTTTCTTAGAAAATCAACCTGGGAACAGGAAAACTCAGAACACTTGGGTTAAACATTCTTTATTCTATCTGTTCCTGATCTTTAAAATTTATTCTCAGCGCTCACTACAGGCTTTGCTGTGGAACAAACTTGTAACACACTGCAAAGGGGAGACACCAAAACCCAGCTGTTTCTCTAGAGTCTATTAAGTAGCAGAAGTGGGAGCTCTCTCTTTTCTTTTTTTTTTTTTTTTTTTGGTTAAATATTTATATTTTTTGTTATAGGCAGGTGGGGAAAATTTCACCTCTCATCACCCACACAGTGGCAGTATTCCTGCCTTCTCCTTGTTATTTCTGTGTCTTTTCATTGCATAATTCTGCACCATCATCTCTGCTTATTGAAACTCTTTCTCCACACCACCAGTGCAGCTATGTAATTTTTCATAATCATTGCTTTTCCACTTAATAACTTTATCTGTGGAAATTCTTAGTAAGAACTAGTGAGAAGAGAAAAAGATACTTATTTTGTCCTCAGGAAACATTAGTACACAGGAACCACACCTGCCAATTCAGTTATTTCTTGTTTCAGGAAAAGGAAAAAGGTGGTTACTTGGGCTAATGAAAAGGGTTAAATTGGCAGTGTCAGCATAATCCACATTTCCACCACCCATTGTTTCCTATACTAGTTCCAGACAGAGGATTGTGTCCTGAGGTGAGCTTGTAACCTGGAACCAAGCCTGTCCCCAAAAATGACTGCAAGCACCATTCACTGGTACTGAACCCAGTCAAACCAGAGCGAAGCAAACTACTCCTGAGCTTCACTGAAACCAGAATAATTTCCTCTTGCATTGCCACTTGACAACAGATGGGTCACTGGATGCTGTTGCTCAGTGCTAGCATAGTTACACTGAGCAGAGGTGTGGTCCCTGGCACCTCAGGGAAAATAGCAATGACTCATCTTACTTGCAGCTCCTCAAGGGTGGAGCAACCACACCAGGAGGATGTACACACAGCCCTGCTACCTCCAGCTATAGGCCACCTCAGCCTGCTGTCCTTCCCAGGAGAGTCACACCAACTGCATTGGCTTTTCCTCAGTTACTTGTAGCTCAGAGAAACTCACAGCTGGGCATAAATGTGATCTGTGAAGTCTGGGCGAGTGACTTGGGCATGAGAAATGTGGCATTTTAGCTTAGTCCCAGACAAAAACAAAGCCTGTAATTCAGTTCCTCCTCATGCGCGAGACGGACCTGGTGGCCTTGGGCAAGTCTCTTCCTATAACTTCACCCATGTGACTCTCAACACAGATAACCTGCATCATTTTGCAGTACTGTTCTTTGAAAATAAATTCTAATTTATTAATAAAAAAAAGGGGGGGGGGGGAATAAACATCGAGGAACTAAGTGAAATTAGAGATAGGTAATAGGTAAGAGGGAAATTTAGGGTAAACCTCTTTTGTGCTACCTGAACGTATGTTTTTGTAAATAAACAACCAGGTACGCACCTGAAAGAAGGTAATCTGCCTTTTTCAGCTGTAAAATGATGCTCATGACTCTCCTGTTGTCTATTTTTGTTTGTCCATGGAGCTTAGAAGCCATATAAACAGGATGATTTCACCAAAAGCTTTGTATCAAGCAGGTCTGAACAGCCTTGCCTGTGACACCACCAAGTTACTATGATTCAAGCCTGCTGATCGGCAATATGACCATCTTAGCAAATGGTGAAACTTATCCAGTATCTATGCCATGACAGCCTATTAAGAAATTATTTTCTGTAGCTGTTTTAACTGAGATTAAAAGGAAAAGACCTCTCCTCACCCAAAAATATGTTTCTTTCTTGAATGCTGATCCAACCCAGAAGCTAAGAAAAATGAGAGAATACAGCATGTAGATAGAAGCCTCTTTAATGTGGAATTTTTGCCTCTGGTCATACCTTTCAATGCATTTCTCCCCAGTGCAAAGTCTTTGCCAGTACATCTGACATCCAGTTACATCTGGAAACCTTTTCAGTCATGAAGTTTTACATTATCATCTGAGCCACATTTAGTTGATGTTTCAAAAGGCTGTTCAATATCAAGAATCAAGATTTCACTATAATAAAATCTCAACATTCAGGTTGCTATGCAGAGCAGACACTTTGCTACAAAAGGTATAAAAAATAAACAGTAAAAGACCTAAATTATCATTTGCAGATGTCTGAATCTGCCTATTCCTTATCTAAGCTTACATGCTGAATGTACTTCTTTCTATTCATTCTTCCAACTCTGCTTGGCCTGTTGTCAAGCCTGCCCAAAGATCTGATACATGCAATTAACAACATTTTTTATTTCTTTGGTATCAAGGTATCATAATACTACAATTCAACACACTGAAGATCTAGCTAATAGATTTAGGGTTTTTTTAGATATTTTTTTTCCCACAAACTTGAGCTACTTCCAGCGCTATCAGTACTGAATCATTTAAATACATTAACTTAACTTTTCATCTGTCAAGATGTTTGTTTTGTATTGATTCATGCACTCTGGATAACTAACAGTCACTTGTTCTTATGAACAGTATTTTAAAATTCAGCAACTTGGTAAAACCTATGTTTTGGTTATTTGACTAGCAAATGTCTATTTCCATTGCTAGGATTATTCAGCAAGAGATAATTTTGCACTATGATGTGTCTAGTTCTTGGCAATAGAAGAGAAGAGTGAGTAAAAACACAAGCTTAAGAATATATGGCATGTTTTATTTAGTAAGGCCCCTAATGTACACGTTAAACTAAAAAGGTAATCTTTTCCTCTAGCTTTGTGAGCTCGTAAAGAACAAGGTCTCTCTGTCCTTTTTGTTCAGAATAGGAGTGACATCCAGTGTGAGTTTCAGGCACTGTGACCACAGGACAAGCTGTTCAGCTGTCTACACTTAAAGCTGAGAAAAGTCACCTTTGCATACGCTCCCTCCTGAACAATGAATCTGGTGTATTTTATAATGTATACTGTACCATTTTCGGACCTGAGGTAATCCACTCATGACCACACAAAGAGTTCAAACAGTAAGCAACAAATCCCTGTGCCTGGCAGGCAACAAGAGTTTAATGTAGAGGTGACCGACATTAATGGAATACCAAGTGCCTTGCATCAGTCCTTTGGAAGGTAATAACGGTAACAACCCTTTCTGTGACATTTTGTGATGCCTAATGAAATGAGCTCGTGCTGCTTGCAGGAACCACCACCGGAGCAGCAGTGGACAGGTAGAGCTGCCCAGGGGGGGCACTGAGTGCTCCCTCAGCTGCATTCCTGCTGTGAGACATGGAGCGATCTGGCTACCAGTGCTGCTGTTGCTACAGTCTCCTCAGCGAGTTTCAGTGTCTTACCTTCTGTCGCTGATGTTCAGTTCACAATAGCACAGCTCCTGTGAAGCACTGGCCAGAGCCTAGTGTGCTGTTCCCTCTGGGCTAGGCACAGTTGCATCAATGCCTGTTCCCTGGAGGGAAGGTTTTCCTCCTGGCCCTACCCTGCCACAGAGGGCAGACCTGGGTTCTCATGCCACTGAGCCCAGGGTCCAGCACACTTCCAGACTCTCTGCAGGGATGCCATGAGACCTGCCCTCCAGACTCCCTGGGACTGAAAGTCATTGCTCAAAAATGTAGATACAAATTTCCCAGGGACTGAGGTGAAACTCCCCCACCTTGATCCTGGACACTTTTATTTTAAGTAAAGGAAGTTCTTATTGGCAAAGGTCTGCAACTTGAGGTCCTGTGTTAGTGGGGCTATTTTGGACAGAGCACTTGAATAAAGCATGCTTCTGCACCCACTGTGTGAATGACTTACCTGGCCTGCAGCGGTAAGCTTAAGAAAGGCCAAAACCAGGTTTAATAAACATATCTATCCAAAAAGTAAACTCATTTTCAAATGAGCTGCACTAATACTTACCACAGAACTAAATAGTTCCTGCTATTGCTAATGACTTGCTGACATTTTCACCTACAGTTTAACAATGTGATTATAGGCTAGTTTAATGGAGGTGAAAAGTTATTCTCTTTGAAAGATGCTGTGGTGTCTAAGGAAATCAGCTAAAACAGAAGACTCTTTATACTGAGCAGATCATTCTCCTACCTTTCTTATTATTCTTTTATATCCATCTAGTTATTTTTCAGTCAAGGTTTATATTATGATAAACATGCAACTTTGCCACTAACTTGTAAATCAGCTTTTACTATATATGAGTAAAGTGTAGGTAAATCCACACAGATAGGAGTAAGCAGCATATCTTCTCTATAAGATGTAAGCAAGGAGTAATACTTTGAAATAAAGCCTAAAGTGTACAGGTGTAACAGCCCAATGACTAAAATTCACATTTTCAAGGCCTAGTTTAATTTCCAGCTGTCATCGACCTCATCCCATGTCTGAGTGTGAAACAGAAATAGACACTGAAAAATTTTTAAAAATATTTTAATTGATTGTGGTTGGAAGTTATGAAATATAAGATATAAATATAATAACTATTTTGTTGTATTTTTTCTTTCATGTGCAGAGTATTTTTCAGTTCCTTTTGCTTATATTTAAATCTTTCAGCCTTTAAGTGAACTGCTTTCCACCATCACCAGAAACTTGAATAGTAAACCAATAAAATTAGCAGAACCAAGTGAGCAGTTGGACTGGACATTTGGCTTTGTAAAGCTGATTGGCTAAAGTTTTTTTCATTCTTTTTACGGAGGAAGAGCTTCACTTAGATCTGAAGGTAGATAGCCATTCTTCCTTGTAAAATCCAGATCTCACACAAAGAAAAAGGGAGAAAGATTTATAGGCTTTTCTTTCCATTTTATAGCAATTTTAATCTACTTTAAAATGCACTGAAAAGCACTGGGAGGCCCCATGATCATTTGGTTCCCTCAAACTGTCTGTTTCAGCTTCAGCCCTAGCCACGGTGTCTGCTGTTTGAAACCTTTGAAGTGCCTACAGATTGAGCTGACGCTGCCCTCAGCAACTCAAGGGAGGAACCAGTGGTTTGAAGGAGAAAAAAATCCTCTGCTCACAGCCAAGTTTTGACTTATCTGTCAGCTTTGGTCCAATCCAAAGCTACTTCAAAAGTCTTCAAAGTGCAGACGCCGTGGCTGGGACTGAAGTTGACTTTGGATATTTTAGGATCCAGGACTCAATAACATCTTCCAAAATTAAATTGTGAATGGATTAAAATGAAGTCATGTAATTAAATATATACTCCAACTCCTTTTATATCCCTTTGGAATCTACTGATAAAATGTGCTCTGGAAGAGGTAGACATTTGACAACTAACAATTGCTTAATTGTGTTTCAGTTTAATTTAATAATCTCTGGTCTATCTGTGAAACAACATGAAAGGTTATTAAAAGATAACTGCTTGCCTCAGGTGCTGAGTAAAGCTGGCCTTGCGCCCCACTGCTGATCTCAAGGTGAGTCACTGCTTTCTCATATTGTTACACACAGATTCTCAATGTATTTAAAACCTACATTCAGATTTATGAATACCTCTGGCTCATGATTTCACTCATATTTCTCAGGCTTTTCTCACCACCAGAATGTACAGCAGTGTTTTAAAACCGTATTTCATCAAAATTTAATAATTTAAGTAAATCTAATAAATGTATAATCTCAAGGTTTTACTATTAAACACCAGTGGCATTCCTAAAGCCAGACATTTTCCCAGAATCTTTTTTTGGGAAAGGAGAACAAGCATGGGAACAGGGTATTTTGGGGAAGGCCACTTTGGATGCCCATTGAATCTCTGTTCTGCCTGATCAACAGCAAGACCTTGAACTGTGGTTGTTGTAACCCAGCAAGGCATCATAGCCCATTAGGTCAATGGAGAAGAGCAAATTCTCTCCGTGTCTTCCTTTTTTAAGTTGCTCCTCCTTAAGCAAATAAATATTTCTTTGTCCAGGAAAAGGGAAACTGAATCTGCATTAAGATAGCTCTGTAAAATGTGGGAAGGTCAGGTAGCATTCCTCTGTTCCTGTGACTGTACACTTTTGTACAGGGTGAAACTATTTCAGGAAGACAGATGAAAAACTCAGTCTGGGATATGACAAAACTTGCTTATTAGTCAGTCTTCTGAAATGCGGGAGCAAGTAGATGTTTCAGGTAGGTGGATCCAGGGTGAAGAAAAGAGCTCTCCCTTTGTGTCCAATCTTTTTGTGATCCTGTAGACTGGCAAAGAGGTACTCACAACAGCTCTCAGGAGCATGTTCATACAGTGCAAAAAGAAAAGTTTATTTATTTATTTATAACATGCTGGGAATCCTGACTGGTGACCTGTGATCAGTCTAATACTTGGCATCAACATTTGTGGTTAAATGGATTAATGCAACTGTCTAATTAGATAAAGCACTCCAGAATTCCCTTCAGATACACAATTGTTAATTAAGCAGAATACTGTCATTGAATTTTCCCCACACAGCTACCTCCTGTAACACCAAACATTTCTACTGATACATGGTCATGCTTAATACCACTTGGAAATTTAATGAAAGAGCTTAGGGCAGGAAGCAGAAGTAAATGCTTCACATAGCTGAAAATTAGTTTGGGTGAGTAGAACATAATTGCCCTTACATGGCTAACTCTCTAACTGAATGAGTGAAATAGGTTCAGATTTCTTTACAGTGCAGTTGTGAACACATGATCTCTTTCTCTTTCTCTGTGACAAAGATGTTGACTTGTGCCTTTGTGCTTTTCAGCCTGCAGATGCACCTATAGCCTCTCTATAAGCATTTTAATAGAACAGTCAGTACACCAACAGGTTGAGCAATTTCCATATTGTACTGTGTCTGGCTGGGATGGAGTTAACTTTCTTCACAGCAGCTCACCTGGGGATGTGCTTTGCATTTGTGGATAGAACAGTGTTGATAACACACCAAGGCTTTTGCTATGGCTGAGCAATCCTCCCACAGTATCAAGGATTTCTTTCCAAACGCCTGCATCCCCAAAAGCCAGTAGCCTAGGGGTCGGTCAAAGGTTGGGAGGGGACATGGCTGGGACAGCTGACCCAAACTGACCAAAGGGGTACTCTGAGTTTCTTTTCTGCCTTTGGGGTGGAAAATATATATGGTTAAAAAAACCATGGATATTTCTAAACGAAGTCTTTTTGTCCAGACAATCCCTCAAAAGTTTTAAAGGCTTGGGCTAATGAAAGAGTCACTCTTTCTCACTGCTTTCTGAAGGCAGAGGCATGGGGGATAACCCTCTGAAAGAAAGATTAGTTGGCTTTCTTAATGATTTTGCTGCCTCAAAGTGGAGAGTGAATAAACTGTAATTGCCTGAATTTTTGTGTTATATTGGAAAAAGAGATAAGAGTGTGGAGAGAAATGAAAAAAACAAAGATGCAACTGAATTAAGTTAGAAAAGCAGAAACGCAAAAAAACCTTGAACAGTAGACATCTATCTGAATTTTTAGAAGTCTTTTCAGCTAGAAATCAGGAATACCTCCTAGGTTTTTCTATACTCTTTAAAAAGGCAGTCATCAAACTGGTTTTATATTTAAAGAATCTTCTCATCAGAAAAAGTCTTATTTTATGTTAACATTTGTATTCACATGTAAAACATAAGGAATACAGAAAAGCAAATATTCAATGGCTCAGACTTCCTTCAGCCAGTAATACACAGAAAACTTCAGTGAAAATATCAGCTATAGAAGTATTTGGAGGCAAAGGAAAGACATGTCTTAAAGACTGTCCTTTCTTTTATCGGAACATCACTTTTAGCCATAAATTAAATCTTTTACCAGAATTATCTTTCTGCAGATAACAATTTTCCATGCAAATATGACTAGATCCAGACATTTACTTATGCAAAGTAGATGTGATATTTTCCTTTTTGTACCTCTCTTCTACCAGAAGAAATTTCTTATCTCAGATACAGAACAACTTTTCTAAATTGTACTTTTTGAGACAGAGAAGGATATTTTGAGGATACTCCAATAACTAACACTGTTGAGTTTTCTGGGGTCAAACCCAAAATATTTCCAAACAGCACACTACTCTTACAGGAATGAAAAGTTTGACCAAGATACACAAATACATAAATGAAAGAGAAATAATGTGATCTCATACTGTTCTATATCAGACTTCAACCTGTAGGTAGCTTTAAATAACAAAAGGAGAAGATAAGCCTGTATTTTTCAGGATCCAGCATCTCATTATCCTAGCTCTACACCCATCTGTTTTTAAAACATGTTGCAAAACATCTACACAAGAAATAAAGGGAAAAGGAAGGGAAAAATAAATAAGGAAAAGGAGAGTCTTCAGGGCACAAGTGTCTTTTAACTATGCCTCAACTTGCTTCAGGCTTTGAATCAAAGTACAACATTTTGTAGGATAGTCATGAATAAATAAGTTATTTTATCTGAACAATCAATTTAAAATTGTTTCACATCCTGCAACTTGTAAGCACTTTTACTTATTATAGTTTACATGTCCCGTGATTTTTAAAAGCTGACTTTTGTTCCCTGCAGGTAAAGCATACCAAAGAGTAGGCAGAAATGCCCATTGCCCTACAGCTAATAAAAGTCAAAGTATGTTCTAATTAAGAAGATAACATGACTCATAATATAATCCACAGTATTCCTAAATGATGGATTTAAATGTGGATAAGGTTTTCAGAGGAAGATGTATGTAGAGATTTTAGCCCTAGAGGAGGTTACCAGAGCCAAGAACTCTATGATTTACCAAATGGTTTTGCATTATTTACAGCCTGGTTAGAACTCTTCTCACTAACTTTTGGACATCTAGTATGTTCTTTCTTATAAGCACTTCATAGCTTTCATTAGCTTTTGTTAACTACCAGGATAATGCTTCTTTGTTGGAAAACCTTTTAGTTAATTTTCCTTTTAAGCAAACATCCTTTTCTTTACAGTCAAATTTCACCTGTGTTTTGCTGAAGTCCAAGGGACAATAAAATTAGAGTGAAACAAGGACATCGCACAGAAGCATTAAAAAATTCTTTTTCCCATGCACAAAATTCAGAAGGGACTTGAGGAGGAAGACCATTTTATTTTGCTTTTGGCAGGTTGATCAAATTCAGTTCAATCCAAAATGAAATTCTAAGATAGACTGAAGAAACCAAGATTTGTTTTCATATTATAGCCATTATTCATCTACAGGAAACAAGGTTTAGAAATCACAAATTAAAATCAGACTGGTCCAGTATACTGTAATTCACAAATAGTTTAATTCGATGTCAGATTAAACAAATTTCTATCTATGCTTAGGATGAGAAGTGAAAATTTGGGGAATTTTGTGTTAGAAGAAAAAAATTTAAATGTAGTTGTTAACACAAGTATGCTCTTCAACACAATGCTAAAAAGTGCCACAAAGGGGAAAAAAACCCAGTGAGAATACCACCACTTTCTTCATCTCATATTATCTTGAAATATTCTATTTGACCTTGGGGACCTGTTTGGAGAGACAAGACTTCCTTAAGATTTTGGGAGAAGACAGGTCAGAGCATACAAATAAAGAAGCATCTCAGCAAACTAATCCTAATAAACCTGAAGTCAGTGTACTTTTTGAGAGATGATAGTGCAATTATTTGGCAAGTAATGGGGAGACCATTTGAGGGAGTTCATGACCACTGCAATTAACAAGTATATTTGTTTCCTCTTCACAAGCCTGAAACAGTCTCTAATGGTAGCAGTAGATGGTTGCTAGCACTATGAATGATGAAAAATACAAGGTATATCAAAATTTATTTGAGCATTTATATTTATGTTTACATTTATATATTATTTAGATCACATTAGGCTTCAGGCTCCTTCATGGGCTCAGATGAGCAGTGGGAAAACAGAAGTTCTGTTCTCAGCTCTGTCTGACCCAGAGGTGTCTTTCAACTCACTGCATTAATATTCCTCTTCCTGATTTACTCTGGATTGTCAGCTCCCTGAGGCAAGAACTGTCTTTGATTTCTGTGCATGTGAACAGTTGCTAGCACAGAGCAGTTTCAGGCTCAGTTGAAGTGTTTAGGGTTATGTTATGTATTTACAGGTGCGTCTGTAACCAAAAAATTAATTCAATTTCTAATGAGTCTCATCATTTTTACAAATTTGCAAGTCCTCCTAATTTCCACTAGTTGTTGGCCATTTTTTTGATTGCTGTCCCAAATCTTGGTTAGGAATTTTGAAGAATCAAACCACCGGCTCCCTTTTCACATTCTCCCTGAAAACATAAGCAGTATAACAACTCTTCCTCTTACTCCAAAAATTCAAATGATATCTGCAGCTGGATATAAATCACAAATATTCTACATTGTCTGGAGAAAAAGATGGCAAGGCAAAAGTCCAGTCTCAGGTGAATGTTACAGAATTGTGCCTAAGCATTAGCAGGTATAACAGATTTATAGAGATGAATTTGATGGTTACTTCAGGTAAATACAAAATCATGTAGACACTGTTGAAATGTCTGGGAGTTGTATCACGTAATATCAGTGTTCAAGCCATCCTTGATGAAAAATGTGAAGTAAACACCACAGTAAGTATTTTTTAATCATAAGCAGAGCAAAATCTCCTATAAGGACTTAAACAGAAAGCACAACAGAAGGCTTATAATTATCACAGCTTTTTTTGATGTTAACACATCGTTCAATCTGCCAGTGAAACTTCAGAAGCCAGGGATGTCGTAACATGGAGAGGGAACATTGCTACTCTGTGACTGTGATCCAGTGTTCCTACACCTATGGCTTTGGAAAACAAACAAACAAACAAAACAAACAAACCACTAGACTAACTTGCAATGGGTCAGCTGTATTTCATGAACAGTGTAAAAGGCAAGCGTTAAAAGATTAAGACTTTAAAAAAATCTCATGACAGTTGGCAGTGCTGTGAAACCAGTATCATGTTATTGCTTTTTCACTTTCTCCCACTTTCTCTCGGACTTCATTCAGGTTTGGATATTTAGTGTACTGAGCAGTATACAATGACCTGCAAGAATGGTCCAGCTACAGATCACTGTGCAGAACACGTGCTGAACCACAGCACTGAACAGGAAAACACTCCAGTGTAAGAAGGCTTCTATAAAAAGTCAGAGGAATCCTATTCCACGAACTCTCTTTCCAAACATGGAAAAGCTGCCTCATTCTGATAAATGAGGTAGAAAAAGAGAGCAGAGAGAGGTGCATTTTTCAGCCACATAGTATATGTGACTTGTACACAAGCATGGTTGTACCATGTGCAAGCCTACTGCCAAATCTCATGACCAAAGAATTAGACTTTAAAAGACTTTTTACTAATCCTGCTACTAATGGTACTGCTGTTGCCAGTATTGAATAAGCCAAACTGAGAAAACATTATGAGAAAAACATACACATAGCTACCTGTGGTTGAAAGTGAGCAGAAAAAATGCCATCCAAAAACTCAAGTACCTCTCACTTAGTCTTGGAGGATCTTGGTACAGAGGGCTCACTGCAGATGCACACTTAACTCAAGAAACCAAATACAACCTTCTTAAATACCCAGAAGTTGGAAATGGTTTGAAATTCATGAAAGAAAGTTCACATACAGAGGAAAACCAAACTAGCTTGAGTTTTTCATGAATAACCAACGGCTGTGCTAGTTACAAATGAGGTGTGTGGCAAATGATATTGCTTGTGTATAGTGTTCCTTAATCTCATAAATTCATCACAAGCCTAATCACCAACTGTTATATGGCCTGTGAGCTTTTTAGGCAAACAACATTAAAAAAAGTTGTTTGTCTCAGAATCACTTGATATGCAGAGGACAGACAGTTTTACTCAGAGTAACCAGAGGGATACATTTAACAAATACTACACCATTAATACCTGTACTAATATATGCAAGCCACTTTTAACTTATGTCAGTTTAGGGAACAAAAAATTGAAAAAGTTAGGTTTTTTCCACTTAGCATGTAGAGAGTCCTCAAAGAAGTATGAAGCTTCTTGATGTAGTATATATTAAAGTTGACCTTAGCCCAACTATCCAATTCAGCATTCAGGGGAAAATAATGTAGACGCTAGGTTCAATTTCTATTCCCTTCTTTAAATTCTGTGAATTTAATAACTGAGGGTTGAATGCAAAGAATTGCCAGGGCTTGAATGCATCAAGGCTTCCTGACACTTCCCAAACCCAAGTCATATTAAGCTACTTCAATTTTTTTCCATCCCAACAATAGTAATTATTTTTAATAAAAGGATTAATAATTTACAAGAAAAAATTTCTATGCACTCCATCTAGATATAAAGGCTAGATTCACTTCCCACAACTTGCAACTCAACCACACACTATTTGACTTGATTTGTATGGACAGACACACTAAAACTTATAAGAAAGTCCAGTATCACACACAAAAAAATGGAATAGACTCACATTAATCTGCAATATGTTTAAAGTGCCTGGCAGTAAAGCATATAGGTAACCATACATTACAGAAAGTATTTAGCTCACACCATAAATGTTTAGCACACATCTCAGAAAAGGAATTCAATTTGGCATTCAACTGATAATTTCACAGAAAGCCCATACCATCTTTTTTCCACCAGCCACTCATTGTTTTGGGCTTTTGGTTTATTTATATATTTATTTATAACTCTTCATAATAAAACATTCAAAAGCTGCTTTTCCTGACTCTTTACTTCCTGCCCACCAGAAAAAATCAACACAGGCTCATGGGTGGGCTCTGTAGACAATATCATATGCATCTGAGTCAAAGCCACTTTTAACAGAAATTTAAAGCATTTAAGGGTTTAAAGATGTTTGCGCTGAGGTATGACATAACATCAGTATGACACATTGAAACTCACTAGAGAATAAGACAAGCTAAAACATAATTATAAACTGTTCAGCTGTGTCTTAGCAGTACATCTGTAATTAGGTAACCTAAGAAAGTAGAAAAAGCTACCTTTTCAAATCTGTGCCATAATTTTTTAATAGTTTGGAACATGTTGTCAAGTTGTCTGTCTCGGAGAAATTTCTTGCCATGCCACTTTGAGAATGAACACATCCATTTGGAAATAGAGATTTAAAATCTGAAAAATGTACACTTGTTTTACCATGCTTAGAAGCCAAAGCCAACATGTAGAAAAAGTTGTTTAAACTAATTCAAAAATGTACACTTATACATTTTTACAAGCAACTTGTGAAATAAGTAAAAAACCCTACACCACCTCTGTATAACTGCTTAAAACTCTAAAAAGATAAAGTTTTGCCTTTCTGTGACAGTTACAGGTAGCCTTAGCTATCATAGAAAAATAGTTTTGACTCCATTAAGCCAGAAAATGAAGAAAAACTCATCTGTTATTTCTGTCTACCACAGAACTTTCAGCAACTGAATTGGTGGCTGAAGTACATGTGGGTGGTAGGAAAACCAATGAATTCATGCATGACCAAGGACAAAGGCAATGGTACCCCACAAAAAGGAACTATCACATCCTTGGGGTTTCAGTAGCAGACAGAGTGGCTCAGCTGCTGCATTATATCACAGGCTGTTGATTTGTTATTTGTTCAGAAAGAATATTCCCATCTTCAGCATATGCTAAGTGAAGAACAAGGATGATAAGCTTGAAGGCAGACATACCAAAAAAAGTCATACGAAATAATCAGTTTTCATGGAAACCGGCATATATTTAAGCAGGATTTTGAATATAAATGCAATAAAATATTAAGCATAGCATGTCGTGTTCAAACTAGGACAAATATCTTTCTCCTTACTTGGAGTTGGATTTCAAACTGAGTCCTGCAATATATCATAATCTGTTTCAACAGTTCCATTTTAAGCACGTCCATCAGTTGGATATGACCTTCCTGCCTACAACCTGCAAATTATTTATAGCTATATAAAATTAAAAATACAAAATACATCAACCTTGCAAAGTTTCTGAGAGTATTACTTACATGCCATTTTATTTCTTCACCATGTAAGTTAATGCAGTAATCAAGACTCTTGCTAACTCCTTAGAAAATGGATAGGTCAACTGATAGTTTATCAGCTGTGTTTTTGTGAACAGTAAAAACACATAGTTATGGATGAGTTCCAAATAAAGTCTACCACAACACTTTCAAAAATTTTATGAACAAGTATTCTGTATTATGTAGATGGGGACAAAGAAAACAAATCTGAAACAAAGCCAGAAGAACAAGATAGCTTATCCAAATAAAATTAATGTTAGAAAATAAATCAAAGAAAGAGAAGAGAATGGAAAAGAAGATAACATTCTCTAAAGTTTGCAAAACTCACTTTATGCAGTAAAAAGAGGAAGGAAACGTGGCCAAAAGAACAAATAATTAATGAACTTTTACAAATTACAACTAAATTCTTAAGTTATTCAGTAATAGGGTTGGTTGGTTGCTTTTTCAGATAAATTACATCCAGAGAAATTCAGAGAAATTCATCTGAAGGACAAAAGTAGGAATTGAGGGGTTCTTTATGAAACTGAACGGCAATCAGTGCTTAAGATGCCCAGAATGTTAATGACAGGAAGACATGGGAAAACAACATGAAGAGTCTGAGCTAATGCACCCTGATGGACGAAGGAACTCAGATGAACTGCAGTTAAATAAAAAAGGAGTGTGCTTTTAAGGAGGACTGATTTATCTTTACCTCCTAAGGCCTTTACATAAATCCTCTCCCTGCACATGAAGACTAACTTTTCAGATTTTGAGAGTCATATTTGGTGTTGTTTATTTTGGTGAGTCAGCTGATAACTGATCTGATAAAACAGGGAGAAATGGGATGTTCCTGAAAAAAGATACATTTGGACGGATTCATAGGAAATTTTCCTTTGTTATGCGTTCTTTTCTAAGTGAAAGTAAGGCAATGCTGGAGAAGGGAGATGGTTGTTGCATATAAGTACACAGCAAAATAATCATGTAAAATTTAGACTTACTAAGTTTGGTAAAGTTATAAGAAATAAAACATTAAACTACTGCTGTAAATTCAGCTGATGTTAGCAGAGCTGTATTAGGAAGAAATCTGGCCTAGCATGTTTAATATGTAAAGGACAAAAATGTGATAAATCAAAAATGGGGCCAACATTCCTGGAAGAAACATAATTTTATCCCTCAGAAAAATGCGAAGTACTTTCTACACTCAACCTGATCTTTCATTTCATTTCAGCCAGATGATGGATTCCTTTTTTTCCTGTATCACTGTTAAATTCCACTGTAAGAGACACCTTGCAAGAATAGTTCACCTACTTGATTTATGAAATCCATTTAAAATCAGATATCTTGCAAATGCTGCAGAGCAGAAATCCTTGGATGGTTCATAATATCATCTTTTCCTACCTATAAGTAAACCTAATATTTTATCTATGTATTTTTATTCCTAAGCACAACACTTAAGTAATCAAAATTTACTTCTACAGACAATGACACCAACAGATGCCACAATCCAATGTAATTTTGTTAATGAGAAATTTGGTGTATTGTGTCTTTAAAGAACAAGGATATTATTCAAACTACCTCTAGATTCCAGATGATTACATAAAGCTAAATCAAATGGACTTTTCTGGAAGAACAGATGAAAAAATAATAGTCAAAACAACTATGGAGAAAGAATTAAGAGTTCAAGAATGGTGATTAAGATGCTCATGGGGAAAATGCTATTTCTAGATGTCATCCAGAGGTTGCAAAAGGGACTTTTATGACACTGTTATTGGAAAAGAAAATGAAAAAGGTATTTCTTGAGAAAAGAACTGAGATGGTAGGAGAAAAATGTTCAATGAGCATCCAGTACTCTAGGTGAAATAGCAGTGAGCTATTTGGTATGAAACCTGGTAGCTAGGCTCAGTCATGATATATGATGATACTTCTGGGTAAGACCCAACTGTATATACTTTTAATTACTTTCTCCTCCACTTATCATGCATTTTGGGGCAAAAAAAATGTTCAAGACATTTCATACCAGCTAGTCTTGTACAAGTAAAAAATAAATCAGCCTGTCTAAGAGTACTTACACAAAAACAGACTGCAAAGGCAAATGCAGGAGAAAAACAAAAGGTATCTGGTTATCTTTATTGTAGAGGGGAAAAAAAAAGATGTCTAAAACTGAATAAATGAATATGTAAAATACCTTTGCTGCAGATAATGTCATGGTCCCATTCCAACAAAAAAACGCTGGTACACTTTTATGACACTTATTTTACAAGAGTTAAGCAGATCATTTCTATGCACACATAAATGGTCTTTTTCAAGAATTACAAATTTATAGATGATGCAGAATGTGAAAGTTCTGGGACATGCTACTTTGGTCTGCTAAATTAAAGGAACCTTTAGATCTCAAGACAGTTAGACCCATTCCGTTATCTTCAAGCAATTCTTCTGGAAAATCTGTTTGTAAATGAAGGGCCACAGTATAGCTAGATGGTCAATGTATTTGTGCTAGAGGTAATCTCACCAGCTGGCTCCACTGGAATCACTGTTCCCTCAGGGTCTGAAAATGGAAAATTTACTTCTAGTGAGAACTCAGCATGGGAGAGATTCCTCTTGTCCTTTTCACAGAGAATGAGATAGGGCAAAAAGAAAAGTACTGCTAATGTTTTTGATATGGTCTTTCCATACAAGGTCTTATATTGGCGTGGTAGGTTGACCCTGGCTGGATGCCAGGTGCCCACCAAAGCTGCTCTATCACTCCCCCTCACTGGGTGGACAGTGAGAGAAAATATAATGAAAGGCTTGTGGGTCAAGATAAGGGTAGGGAGAGATCATGCACCGGTTACTGTCAAGGGCAAAACAGACTCAACTTGGGGAAATTAGTTGAATTTATTACCAATCAAATCAGAGTAGGAAAATGAGAAATAAAACCTAAATCTTAAAACACCTTCTCCTCAATCCTCCCTTATTCCTGAGCTTAACTTCACTCCCGATTTTCTCTACCTCTTCTCCCGCAGCGGCACACGGGGACAGGGAATGGGGGTTGGGGTCAGTTCTTCACACCTTGTCTCTGCCGCTCCTTCCTCCTCAGGGGGAGGACTCCTCACTCTTCCCCTGCTCCAGTGTGGGGTCCCTCCCACGGGAGACAGTCCTCCATGAACTGCTCCAATATGAGTCCTTTCCACAGGCTACAGTTCTTCACGAACTGCTCCAGTGTGGGTCCCTTCCACGGAGTGTAGTCCTTCAGGACCACATTGCTCCAGCGTGGGTCCCCCGTGTGGTCACAAGTCCTGTCAGAAAACCTGCTCCAGTGTGGGCTCCTCTTTCCACGGGTCTGCAGCTCCTGCCAGGAGCCTGCTCCAGCGCGGG